>NC_091794.1:110807500-111177500 GCF_041296235.1 Equus asinus | reverse complement strand
TATATATCTACACACACACATATCTACACACACACACACATATATCTACACACACACACATATATATCTACACACACACACACACACATATATATCTACACACACACACACACATATATCTACACACACACACATATATATCTACACACACACACACATATATATCTACACACACACACACACATATATCTACACACACACACACACACACATATCTACACACACACACACATATATCTACACACACACACACACACACACATATCTACACACACACACACATATATCTACACACACACACACACATATATATCTACACACACACACACACATATCTACACACACACACACATATATCTACACACACACACACACATATATATCTACACACACACACACACATATATACACACACACACACATATATATCTACACACACACACACACACACATATATATCTACACACACACACACACACACATATCTACACACACACACACATATATATCTACACACACACACACATATATATCTACACACACACACATATATCTACACACACACACACACATATATCTACACACACACACATATATATCTACACACACACACACATATATATCTACACACACACACACACATATATCTACACACACACACACACACACATATCTACACACACACACACATATATCTACACACACACACACACACACACATATCTACACACACACACACATATATCTACACACACACACACACATATATATCTACACACACACACACACATATATACACACACACACACATATATATCTACACACACACACACACACACATATATATCTACACACACACACACACACACATATCTACACACACACACACATATATATCTACACACACACACACATATATATCTACACACACACACACACATATATACACACACACACACATATATATCTACACACACACACACACACACATATCTACACACACACACACATATATCTACACACACACACACACATATATATCTACACACACACACACACACATATATCTACACACACACACACACACACACATATATCTACACACACACACACATATATCTACACACACACACACACATATATATCTACACACACACACACACACATATATATCTACACACACACACACACACACACATATATCTACACACACACACACACATATATATCTACACACACACACACATATATATATCTACACACACACACACATATATATATCTACACACACACACACACACACACATATATATCTACACAGACACACACACACACATATATATCTACACACACACACATATCTACACACATTTACATAGACACACAATCACACGTAGATTTTTCTACACACACACATGCACACATACGTATATTCACATTCCTGGCTCACTGTTTTGTTGAGCTATTTGTCTACTGTTTTGCCAATACCAAGCTATCTTAATTAATATAACTTTACAGTACGTCTTGAAATAAGATAGAATAAGTCCTCTAACGTTATTTTTTTTTTCAAGAATACGTTGGCTATTTATTCTTGGCCTTTTTAAATTTCCATATGAGTAAAATTCAAAACCAGCTTGTCAATTTCTACCAAAAGGCCTGCTGGGATTTTGATTCGAATCACATTGAATCCAGAGATAAATCTGGGTAGAATTGACTGCTTAGTAATATGAATTTTCTCACTTTGCTTAATTTCCCTCAAAATGTCTTATGGTTTTAGAAGTCCAAGTCCCACACATCTTTTGTTAAATTTAATACTATCGTAAAGGGTATTTTTATTTCAATTTTCAATTGTTGACTGTAAGTTCATAGAAATATCACTTACTTTTGTATATTAGTCTTGTATCCTGCAACTTTGGTAAATTCACTGTTAATTTTACTAATTTGTATACAACTTTGGATTCTGCATACATGATCACGTTGTCTGGGTGTAACGACAATTTGCTGATCACTATGCCTTTGCTTTCTGGACTATTGTTAGGCAAATGTCCTCCCCTCTTTCCCTCACTGTGAGTGGAGGGTGCCTCCCTGCAGCTGGGCTTGGCCGTGTGGCTTGCTTTGGCTGAAGGAGTGGCTGACACGATGCAAGACGCAGGCTGAAATGCTCTAGTGCAGTCTGGCCTCTTGTGTTCCAGGGACCCCACAGGATGAGCTTCCCCCCCCAAGCCTGGGCCTTGGGATGAACACACATGGTTAAACTTGTGCTTAACCCACACCCTGGAGTCAGTCCACGCAACCCTGCATGATGCAGAAGCAGAGCCACCTGCCGGGTTCCAGCCAAACCAGTCGGCCTAGGATGCCATGAGTGTGAGAATACATGTTGATTGCTGCCAGCCTCTGAATTGGGGGTCGTTTGTTACGCAGAATTACTGTGGACATTGCTGACTGATGCAGCCATGTGACATTTAAGATTTCTGCCAGACGTTCAAATGTGTGCATCCAGCGGGGAGCGGGAACTGTATGAATCTGGAGCTCAGAGCAGGTCAGGCTGGATGTACAGAAATGGGAGATGTCAGCATGTGAATTCGTGGGTGAGACCATCAAAGCAAGGTGCATAGAGAGACGAGAGCTGGACTCAGGGCAAGATGAGGGGGATTCAGCAAAGGAGACCTCGCAAAGGCAGCAGGTGAGTTATGGGGAAAACAGGCATGTGGGAATTTGCATTCTGAAACACAGAAACATTTCATAAAGGAAGAAGCGACCGACTGTGTGGAAATAAACCAAGATTGCCAAGGAGAACGATCAGAGAGTGTTTGCTCAGAGTTTGCTGTAGCAAAGGTCAGCGATTGGCAGAGACTCCAAGGCAGGCAGGGGAGGGAAGCGAGGACGCCTCCAGGAGTGCCCCGGTGGGGGGGCCGTGGGTGGGGAAGGTGGAGGCAGCTCCCTAGGAGCAGGGCATCCCACAGCATTGTTTGGGGAGCACATTCAGCTTTCTTGTTTGGCCTTGAGATGGAAGAGGGGGTGAAAAGTAGGGAAGCTGCCGTCCTTGACGGAATCCTGACTGTCCCCTTGCTGCAGAGTTTGGGGTTTGGCTCTGGGCTGGCTGCTGCAGAGCGGGCGGGCAGAGCTCTCTTGTCCTGTGTGCTCCAGCCATCCTCTGTGCATTCAGCCTCTCAGCTGTGTCAACCTCAATGAAAAGGTTGAGTGAAATGAAGAAAGAGAATTGGCAAAGTGTTGGTGCTGATGAACCCGGCAAGGACCTTTTCTGGGAGCCGTGTTGATGCGAGCTCTCCCAGGCTGGAGGGGGAGGGGAGAGGTGGGAGCTATGGACACAGAGGTGGAGATACAGGAAGTGGGGGATCTTTGCTGCGAATGGAGGCAGAGCTGGGAGGCTGTAACAAGATGGGAACATGCAGTCCAGGGTTTTTGTATTTTTGCCAGGACTATTGTAGGATGAGGCTTTTATGGCAGGTTTGTAGGCAGACAGGAATGATGCTCTAGGGAGGGAGAGACTGATGAGCGACAGAGGAGGAACAGTGAGGACAAGAGGTGTGGGATCCGGAGTGTTGGGGGGCCCTGAAGTGGGTTGAATTGTGTCCCCCCAAAATTCATGTTTACCTGGAAACTCAGAATGTGGCCGTATATGGAAATAGAGTCTTTAAAGATATAATTAGTTAAGCATCTCAAGAAGAAATCATACTGGATCCAATGACTGACGTCCTGATAAGAGGAGGGGACCCAGACAAGAGGCCACGGGCTCAGGGACAGAGATGGGGTGATGTACCTCAAGTGAGGGATCACCAGCAAAGCATCAGAAACTGAGGGAGCTATGGAACAGATGCCCCCTCGGAGCGTGCAGAAGGAGCCACCCCTGCAGAAGCCTCGATCTCCTGGACTCCTGAACCATGAGAGAGTGAACTCCTGTTGGTTTAAGCCACTCAGTCTATGGTGATCTGTTACGGCAGCCCTATCCTCTCCCTCCCGAATCCACAGGGGGCTCAGGTGGGAGTGTAGAAGGAGGCTGCCCTTCCATCCTCACTCACAGCCCCTCCTAGTGTCCTGGGGAGTGGGAGAGGAGCTGAGCCCCAGGACCCAGGCCGGCTCTCTTTCCGGAGGTCCTTCTACTGCTCCACCCCGCAGAGAATGCACTGGGCAGACCCTGCTCCTGTGGGTCCCTGGCCGGCCTGGGGCAGGTGGAGGTCTGGGGGAGCACTGGCAAGCCCATTGGGCCCCATGTCTAAGCTTCGTCCCGAATCAGCTGAACCTGCGCGGTCCATCCCTCTTGCTCAAGTGTCTTGTTTCTCAGTCGATTCCGAGGTGAGCATTTCTTATTGGTCCCTAAACCCCAGCAGCAGAAGAGGATCTAGTGCTCTGGGTGAGCAAGCAAGCCCTGGCGACTGTCACCTGGACCACACTGCGAGGCGGGGGACACACCTGAGCTTGGGGTTGGGACGGTGAGGGTGGGCTCAGAACAGGACTGCAACCCCCTGCTCACCTTCCGTTCTGTCCTTTGTCCTCCCCACCTGCTGTCGTCTCTGCACGTGGTAACCCACCACTTTATTCCATTCTCTGGGTTTCTACTCCACTGTTTCTCCCACCTGGAAACTTCTCTTTCATGTTGCATGAATTTCCTTTCTTTTTTTTTTTAAAGGTATGCAGGTATGCTTTTCTTTTTTGGGGGAAGATTGGCCCTGAGCTAATATCTGTTGCTGATCTTCCTCTTTTTGCTTCCTCCCCAAAACCCCAGCACGTAGTTGTATATCCCAGTTGTAGGTCATTCTACTTCTTCTGTGTGGGACGCTGCCACAGCATGGTTTGATGAGGCACTTGTAGGTTCGCGCCCAGGATCCAAACCAGTGAACCCGGAGCCACACTCGGCCACAGGGTCTGCCCCGTATTTCCTTTCTTGAAAGCTCAGCTCCAACCCACATCATCCTGAATGCCCCTTCTGTGTTTCTGCATCCCGCCCATCCCTGGAGTGTGCGCTGTGCTCATCCTGTTTGTCTCTTGCTTCACATTTTGCTGGCAAAGATTCTCAAGCCACTTCTTTCATGTGTAATCAATAAGATCCTTGAGGACTGAAACTGTGGCCCAGATTTCCTTAGGATCCCCAGGGAACCCTCCCTCTCCTCAGCCTCTGCCATGTCTAGTCTGCCGTGGGCACCACCAATGCCCACCAGTGCCCACAAGTACCCATGAGTGCCCACAATGCTAATTTGCCTGACTTTCCATGGGAATTCCATTTGTCAGCCCCCTGAAAATTTAGAGAGCTTCTTGCATGGGCAAATCAACTTCTCGAAACTGAACTAGAAATAATTCTGCATGTTCGGGCTGGCCTGGTAATCAACACTCCGTGGAAGACTTCTACTCTAAGGAAATTCGCAGTGAGAATACTTCCCACGTCATCTTTCTCTGTAATTGCTCTCGCATCTGCTGAGGATGAAGGATGGTTGGTGTTAACATCCCAGGGAATATTCTGCAACCTCAGGGCTTTGGTCTGCAGGCCTCAGTGCTCCCCGCCCCCAAATACAACCGCATTTGGGACAATTACTCCCCACCTTCCTCTTCTACCGCAAAGTGGAAAGAGAGGATCTTCAGACACAAGTGTGTGCAAAGCGTCGAGTCTCTGCCTGGGAGGGTTAAGCGGGCAGGGACGCGCCTCCTCACGGGCCCCACCTGAGGCTGAGCTTCCTGCTCACGTTTGTTTTCCACGTCTCTGGGGTAGGGATGCAGCCCTGTAAACCGTGAGTTCATCCGCCAACAAAAATTCATTGGCTGTCTTTAGAGACTCATCACCTTGGTGGGCCTGGAACTGAGGGGTTTCCTGGGACATGGGACATTCGGAGCTGAAGTGGGAGAGTTCTCGGCAGACCAGGCAAGTCGTCCACCCTGGAAGGCCCACCCCCGTGCTGGGTTCTGAGGCTGCGGGAGGCAGAAGACAGGAAGTCCTCCTCCCCCCGAGCTATGGGGGAAAGAGTAAAAGTAGGTAGCTATTGACCTACAGCTGCCATCTGAGTCGCCAAAGAGGAGTGGCTTTGTGGTGGGACCAAGTAACAAGGACATGTCCCATTTGGGCTCCGAAAAGGTTCCCCCAGTCCGCAAAGTCGGGGGTTCTTCCTCAGCGTCAGGCTCTGTGCCAGGTGCTGGAGACAAGGCTCGAGGTGGAGCCAGGGTTGAGGGGAAATCAGGAATCCCGCAGTGAAGCAGGAAGGGGCCAAGGCTCTGGCGCCCGCAGTGCAGTGTGGGATTTCTCTCTTCCTTCCACGCGTCCATCCCTCTCTGCTGCCCTCAGGGCAAAGCCCGGGAAACCTCTGCAGCCTGGCCCTGGAGCCCCTCAGGCTCACCGCCAGCCACCCCGTGGCCACGTCGCCCACACCCTCTGCCTGTTCTGCCTCTGGATCGCAAATCCCATCTCACCCTCTCCGCTCCCCTTGACAAACTGCAGAACATCCCCTAAGAGTCTTGCTCAGAGGAACTGTCCAGCAGGAAGCTGTCCTCGGTCTTCCTGCAGGGCCCCCTTCCGGGGAGGCCTCGTGCCCCTGCCCGAGCCCCTGCTTTGG
Organism: Equus asinus; assembly: GCF_041296235.1. Classification (NCBI taxonomy): domain Eukaryota; kingdom Metazoa; phylum Chordata; class Mammalia; order Perissodactyla; family Equidae; genus Equus; species Equus asinus. Next base: position 111,170,943 of record NC_091794.1, on the reverse strand, counting down.
GACTGTGCTAGTATTTGGGAATCATCTGACCTTGCCTGGCAGGCCATCAGCTTCTACAGACGGGCCCAGCCCTTCATCTTTGTGTCCCTCCCACCTGCTCAAGGTCTTGCCTGGATCAGGTTCTCAATATGCGATTGTGGAGCTGACTTCCCAATATTAACCAACATTTAAGACCTGCTCATTTAACAAGGGAAGGAGTGTGAAATGCTGCAGGGAAATCGAGCAAGAGGATATCAGAGATGAACCCCAAAATGAGCTGGGGAGGGGTCAAGCTGGCTGGCCTGGGAGAAGGACGTGTGGGGTGGTCCACAGTGGACGATGCTTCGAGCCACTGCTGCCGTTCCCTGCATTTATCTTGATGTGAATATTAGTTACCTGAGAAAGAGAGAGGAGCTTTTTAAGCCTCTTCATTTTCTCCTCTATTTTTAGCAAGGTAGATTTATTATAGACTTAGCATCCCCCTTCACCACCAAGGTGCTGTTCTGTTAATAATTTTTCAAACAAAGAATAAAGATGAGGCCTGTAAAAATAGTTACATCCCAATCTGGCCCAATTGCAAATGATCTAATTAGAGAAGGGCAGGTTTCTTGTTTTTAAAAGTGTTTACTCAGGATGTTTCCAGTTAAATGGTGAAAATGACTAGAATTAGGGAATTGTTGTCCAAAGAGAGGGGAGGGGATGAGAGCTGATGGCTGAGGCCCACTAAGGACACATCCAGGGGGCTCACCTGGAAGACACAGGAGGACCCCTTAGGGGAACATCGTCACGCCTCAGGTGAAGAGGTGGTCAGCTGGGACTGTGATTCCGTGTTAACGTGTTGCCCCGAAGACGAGCATTTATGACTCCAGCACCTTCCACAACCTCTTCTCCGTTATTCCACTTCACACGGACCGTTTTCTCTCTGTCTTTGCCCTTCTCAGAAGGAGGGTGACAAATCCATTTGACGTATGATTATCTTAATTGTTCCCAAGGTGGAAGTCCTTCCCTCGTGGAACTGTCGGGAGTGCCACCACCACACATCCATCACTCCCCTGGATCCCAACAGCCCACCTCCAGGCCGCTCCCGTATGTCCTCGGCATCGGAATGAAAGCACCACACTGTGATCCACTAGTGTCTGGTCCCTTGGAAGAAGGTGAGAGTGAGGTGGCGAGATGTGATCTGATGACTATTCCGTGGAGTGTTTCTCTCTCCACTCCGAGGTCCACGCATCTCTCCTGATGAATGGATGGACCCTGGAGGAGGCCACGTATCATTTGTGCTGTGGCCACTGCATGGTTAGGTTCTTACCAAGAGATTCCCTAAGTGGTAATAAGTGGGCTTCATGAAATGAATCCCTTTACTTATTCAGTGTTGAGCTTATTCAGAGTTTCAGCTTATTCAGTATTGAATGCCCACCCCGTGACTCTCCCCATTGGCGAGTGGAGCAGAGAGACGAGCCTCGGAGCTTGCAACCTCATGGTAGGAGATGAATAGACAACAAATTCATGAGAAAATATCAGTGCGATGGCTGCAAAGAAGAAACTAAGACAGGATAATGCGTGAGAGCTTGACTGGTGGACAGCTTTAAATGGGGGTCCAGGGAAGAGCTTCTGGAGACAGGTATTCAAGCTGAGACTCGAGAAGGCAGAAGAAGAAGGTGGCAGCGAGACTCTGGGCCACTCTTTGGGGTTGAGAACCGCGTGTGAAACTGCAGAGCACGCAGGGTGCTTCCCGTGGGAGGCATCATTCAGCTCCGAGTTGGAAGCACGCTCCTCCCCCACTATCTGTGGGCCCTGGAGAACCCCAGCCTCCAAGGGCCTGTCTTCTCCTCTGTAAAACGAGCTTGGGGACCCTTGTCTGCTCATTTCTCAGGCAGTGTGTAGAGTGCGCTGCAGATGGGAAATCCTTGTCGAAGGATCACATGTCGTCCTGGGTCAGTTCCCCACGACAGGCCCTGAGACCAGGATTTGGATCTTCTGGGACAAACCAGTGAGGGAGGTGGGGGCGAGCAGTGATGCTAGAGGAAAGGAAGGAGTGAAGCAAAGCTGCCGCTCCAGGCAAAGTGCTAGCCTCCTGACCCTGCAGGGAGCTCTGGGGTGCAGGCTCTGCCTCTGAGTGTGTCCGACTAGAGCCAGGAGGGCCTGCTCCAGTCAGCCACTGACCAGGGCCACAGTGGGGTTGGAGGCTTGGGGAGGAAGTCAGTAAGCTCCTGGACATTCCTCTCTCTGGTCATGTAAGTGAAGCCATTGCCACAACCTGTGTGTAAGGCCTGTGGTCAACAGTAGATGTTGCTCTGACATCCGAACCAGAAGGGCTTGAGCAGTCCAACCCCTCCCCTCCTCCACGCTGCTCCCATGGATAAGGTGCCCCAGCCAAATGACCCTCCTTGTCACAGGACCTGGCACAGTGCTCCTCCCCGAGTAGGGGGCTTCAGTTCCCCACCAGCCCTCAGAATTATTCAAATAAGCCTGTCACACACTCCATGGGAGCCAGGGGTCACCCCGCCCTCTTGTCACTATGAAGCCTGCCTTCCACAGCCCCTGCTGGTTCACGCTGTTCCTGAATGCAGGACTGTGGTCCCACGTGGGGCAGGGGCTGCCTCCCCTGGGCTGTGAGTATGTGTGACTCAGATCTTTCTCAGTGTGGTTCAGTACAGCAGACTTTTAATGAGCAGCTTCTGTGTCCTGGAAACTCTGCTGGGACACACTTGGGGGGAGCACATCCCAGAATAGATCATTGCCATGCAGTAGGGCAGGTGTCAAGATGGAAGTACACCGAGGTACCATGGGGATGTGGAGGTGAGGGTGGTAAATACCCAATCCTGCCCAGCTTCCTGGAGGAGAGGACGCCTGAACTGGGGATGGAGACAAGTTGAGGGTTTCCAGGCAGGAATGCTGGCTAGGACCAAGAGCTTTGGCAAAGGCCCAGTAAGAGAAGCAGCCCTGGGCATGCAGGGGGTACCCCTGGTTTAGTGTCATCAAAGCAGAATGGAGAACACCGCAGAGAGGTGGGAGCCGTGGACGGGCTCAGTTGAGGAGGCTGGACTCCAGCAGGTGAGGAGGAGCATGCTCCAGTTTCACCGGGATCACCTAGGTGGACGTGAGCAGCTGTGATGTCTGAGAGTCCACGTCCCAGGCGTGCGGAGGGCTGGAGAGGAGCCTTTCTTCCCCAGCATTTCCACGTGCCTCTGTGTGCGCCCTGCCCATCTCACCTATGCCTAGAAGCTGTGAATGCCACCTGTCACATGCTCCCTAGAGGGGCAGAAGACTGGGGGATGTTGCTTGGGTTGGATAACTCTGAGATTGAAGGAGGAGAGGTCAGAGGAAGGGGCGAGATACAACAGCCAGGAGGCTTCGCCTGAATCCAGGTGAGAGGGATGGGAGGCTGGACGGAGGTGGGGCACCATCAGAGAACATTGAACAGGTCATAGTGGACAACAGGTTTGGAATGGGGTTCCAGGAAGAATGAAGAATTGGGAAAGCTCCATCTCAGAGGTTGGGTCGGGAGACAAAGTACAGGAGGAGCTACGAAGGTTCAGGAATGGAGCCCAAGAAGCTGGCTAAGGCTCCAGAAGGAAGGCTCCTTCCCATGGTGTAAATACCATCCTACGGCCTCCAACCGTGAGAGGGTAGGGAGGGGCGGTCAGGGCTCCCGCTCCTAAAGGACAGCACAACCCCCTTTTCACCTCCGATCTTATTGGAAACCCCTTCCCAAAGGACTGATCCACTTCCAGCCTTGGCAAGAAGACAGCATGGACCACAGCCCAGTGATCCTTCAGGTTGGAAGACTCTAGGCCAGCTGCCCCCTACACACAAGTGTCCATTTCTGGGGCTGTAGGAAATTCTGCTTGGTTGAGCGTGTGGTTACTTGGATCCAAATATATTCCACTCGGCTGCACGCACGTTTCATTTTCCTTTAGCGCAAATGCGTTTTGCTAATGGCGAGATTTTAAATGAAGCCTTATTACTCTAAGTAAAAATAGTAGCTGTGCTGGGGCGGTGGGATTACGGGCACTTCTAATATCTTTACAATTCCTTCAATAGTGCTGCTTCATTGCCTTCTCAATGATGATTTTTGAAATTTGTAACAGTAAAACATGGTGTTATGGCCGCGCAGCTCCTCTGCCAAACAAAACAGGGCTCAGGGCTGGAGGAAGACAGCCCTGGATAAGGCAGTTGGGGTGAAATACGGCATCAGCCTCCCGAAGGCTCCATCCTGGCCTTATTCGAGTTGCCGCCAGACTCTCCTCTTGGGATGAGAACACAGCGGGGCTGCCGTCCCCGCAGTCTACCAGCGCATTGGCAGGAAGCTGTGGCCCTGTGTCTCTTGCAGACAGGGACCTCTGTTGCTTGGAAAAGGGCTTTTGAATTGTGCAAAGAAGTAAAAGTAAGGGGGAGATGGGAGGCGGTGAATGACAGAGTGGTGGGCTCTTTGTTTGGGCGCCTTATGACTTTGGAAGAGTCTCAGATCTGAGGAAGAAAGTGGAGCTGAGGAAGAGGAGGGAAGGATGGCAAGGGAGAAAAAAATAAAATGAGGAAGGAGAAACCGGGCCACCGTGTCGCAAGAGTCTGCAGGGTCCGGTTAGAAAAGAAATTTAATGAGGGCTGTGTGCGAAATAGCAAAGCCTGAGGCTAATCCAGGTGGGGCGAGAAGGAAGACAAAGAAAGGAAGGTGTGATGCTGCATTTTCTGTGTCGACTCGACTGGGCTGCGGGGCCCAGACATTTGGTCAGACACGATCCTGGGTGTGTCTGGGAGGGCGTCTCTGCATGGGATTCGAATGGTGCGCTCAGTAAAGCAGATGGTCCTCCCCAGTGTGGGTGGGCATCATCCAATCCGTTAAAGGCCTGAAGAGATCAAAAAGCCTGGCGCTCCCTCGAGGGAGGGTGAATTCCTTCCTGCCTGACTGCCCTCAAACTGGGCCATCAACTTCTTCGTCCTTCAGACTCAAACTAGAGCTACACTATCGGCTGTCTTGGGTCCCCAGCCTGCGGACTGCAGAGCTCGGGACTTGTTGCCTCCGTGGTTGCGTGAGTCAGTTTCTTAGAACAGATCTCTTTTATGTGTATATCTCACTGATCTGTTTCTCTGGAGAACCTTAACTAATGCGGGAGGGTGGGAAAGGCAGGGCCACTGAAAGCAACAGACGCAGGGCATGGCATCTCGGTCCCCATGGATTTGAGGAAAAAAATCACAGAACAGAAACCAGGAAACTTGTTTTTCTAGGGAAAAGAATGCAAGCTTTTAACATTTATGAAGTAGGAAAATAAAACAAAAGATGACTCAGAACATCAAGCCCGTAGATGAGAAAATTAAAGTGCATAAAATATTTATCCATTTGGCTTCGCGGCGGCCAGCCACGCGTGCAGGGTGGAAGCGGGAAGTTTCTGGGCAAAGTTATACCCCCGCCCTCCCCCAATGAGCTCGAGCAATTTGGCAAATGGGAGCCGAACGCAGACTTCGTTTTTCACATTCCATTAATGTTTCATTTCTAATACTCTTTTCAGTATAAATTTAAAAACAAAATGGGAATTGGGTCTCAATCATTATTCTCTATTAAGAAGAAAATGAAAGTGCTTCTCGGTTGGTGATCGGCCCTCAGAGGAGCCTGAGCTGGCGGGACAGTGTCCTGCTTTAAGGCCTTTCTCCTCCTCTACCGGTCCTTCTCCAGAGAGGCATCCTGCCCCCCACAACTGACCTCTGCAGACCTCGGTCTCAGCACTTTGCTGAGAAGCACCCCAGGGTGGCCTTTGGAATGTCAGTGCTGGCACCCTAGTCCGTGAACTACCTGAGACCTGGCATAAAGGCAGGTGCATGCACGACACACATGCGTCACAGCTGCGGCATGTGCTTGAAGCATAGACGCTAAAGCAGAGACAGCAAATTCCCAGGAACGGGTCTGCAAGGACGCACACCCGCCTGCCCGTGGTGGCCATCAGCTATGGGAGCAAGCGGAGGGCACGCTCGATTTCTCTCTATCCAGTGAGAGACTGATGTGTACACGGACAATGGCCGAGCCATGTAGAAAAGTGGAACTCTGACCCACACCCTGCAGCCCCCAGCCCAGGAGACCAACCGGTGATCCACAGTAGGCAGCCAGGGTGCGGCTGCTGTCGGTCAGGTGGCTGGAACTCGGACTGCTGTCTCTAGTGAGAATCCAGGAAGCCAAACAATAGCCCCTGTGACCATTGACCCAAAAGGCCAGGACTTGATTCACACATGATGGCGTCCCTAATTTTTGTCCCCACTTCCAACTCAGGACCAGCCAGAGAAAGCCAAACATGCCCCCTAACCAATCACATGGGAGGCCCCACTTCCAGTTAGGGCCTCCAGCATCCCGGCCCCACAGCCCCATCAGGGCACACCCGGAACCCTCCCTTTTCCAGCACGAAGCTCCCTGTCTCCTCTGCCTGCCTCTGAGTCCCCATCAGATCACGTGACGTGGCCGACTCTGTGCACAGCACGCTGGGAATAAACGGCCTTGCTTGCCCTCACTGCGTCCTCTTCCTCTGTCTCCACATGCTATTGTTTTGCTGCAGCGTGGAAGCGTCCACATACCTCTTTCAGTGTTAAAGACAGCAAACGGGTGCGAGGGGTTATCACGAATTCCTTAGTTGGGTGCCATCTCCTCATGGGACTCGGCTGGAGAGTGGGGAAATGGGGCCCTGCCTCATGGGGCTCACAGCCCAGCGAGAGGCGAGTGAGGATGGTGAGGGGCGAGGTGTGTATGCAGGGAGCTGGAGGGGTGGGCTCTCCACGGAAGCCCAGAGCAGGAGGCCAGCCCTGCATGGGGGTAGGAATTGCTGGTTCATAACAGCCATGTTTTTGGAGGTTTACTTTGTCCCAGGCTGTGTTTGCGAGTTAACTCATGTAATCATCATTAAATTTAATCGTCCCTGTCAGGAAGGTGCTATAATTATCCCCGTTGTCCAGTGGTGGGAATGGGGGCCTGGCACACTCACCCAGGATCGCACAGCTGGCGGGAGGCCGAGCGAGCTCAGCATCTTGGCTCTCCGCACTCCTGCCGTCTCTCCCTGGACCCAAGGGAGAACAGCTGAGCCAGGTAACGGGGCAGATGTGGAAAGTGGGGAGGGAACTCCTGTAGAGGCAGGGGTGAGAAGGTGCAGAGAGATGGGCAGCGGAAGAAAGTGGGGAGCTGATGAGGAAGTGGGGGTGACACAAACGGAGGCCAGAGGTGCTTTCGGGTGGTGTTTAGGATTTTAGGAGATGCATGTGGCTGCCATGGGGAGCCTGGTGTAGAGGCGGCAGGAGAGCCGTGAGGCCGGCTCATGTGCAGCCGTGAAAGCCAGATGTGGAGGCTGGGAGGTGGAGGGACACAGACCACCTCAAGGTGTCGATGGAGGAGAACCCAGCAGGACTTGAGGGGGATCAGAGCGAGGAGGAGCTGAAGATGACTCCCAGGCTTCTGGCAGGAAGGACTGTGTGGATGGTGGTGCCTTTTACCAAGATGGGGTCTGGGGGAGGCTGGAGAGTTCTGTCTGAGACAGGCGAGGTCTGAGACGCTGTGAGCCCTGCCAGTGGGAATTGTGAGTCAGCACCACACCGATGGGTCAGGACCACGGACAAGGCGTCGGGGCTAGAGGTGGGAATTTGGGAGCCACAGACCTACAACTTACACAAGCTGCAGGCTGGGATTGTGTGAAGAGAGCGTGTAGTGATGTGCTGTCCAGCACCACAGCCACCAGCCACACCTGGCCATTTATGTTGAAAACGTTTACAATTAGATGACACCTTCAGTCCCTCCCTCACACTAGCCACATTTCTAGCTCTCAGAAGTCCCATGGACTAGAACATTTCCTTCGCTGCAGAGAGTTCCTCTGGGCAGCACCACGTGGAGAGCATTTGGAGGAGAGGAGAGGGAAAGGCCAGTGTCCAGGGAATACCCATCTTAGGGGTAGTGCTATGGATGGAAGGTCTGTGTACCCCCAGAATTCATATGTTGAGTCCCTAACCCCCCAAATGGCGACATTTGGAGATGGGGCCTCTAGGAAGTAGGGTTAAGTAAGGTCATAGATGGGGCCCTGATCCAATAGGATTAGTGTCCTTATAAGGAGAGATACCAGAGAGCGTTTTCTCTCCATGTGCACGCACCAAGGAAAGGCCATGTGAGGACACAGCGAGAAGGTAGCTGTCTGCAAGCCAGGAGGAGAGTCCTCACCAGGAACTGAGTCAGCTGGAACCTTGATCTTGGACTTCTGGCCTCCAGACTGTGAGAAATAATGTCTGCTGTTTGAGCCGCCCAGCCCATGGTATTTGGTTATGGCTGCCTGAGCTGACAGACATAGGTGATGAAGAAGCTGTGGCCGACAAGAGGCTTTGAGAAGGAGAGCCCACAGGGAAGAGGGAAGGAAGGAGAATGTGGGGTTCCGGAAGCCGAGAGAACTGGGAGTTCAAGGAAGGCAGTAGTGGGAAGATGTGCTGAATGGTGCCAAGAGGATAAAGGTAAGAGAGGACCACAAAGTGTCCACTGAGCTTGGCAACAGCCCAGGTGACCTTCGTGAGCTCAGGATCAGCAGAATGGTGGCAACGGAATTCAGGCCACAGTGGGTTGGAGTGGCGGGTGACAGATGATAAAGTGGGGGCAGGCACCTCCCTCAGGAAATGCATTGCTTCCCCACTCACAAGTCAGAAAACCAAGCCTTCACAAGGTGAAACAACTTGCCTGAAGCCACAGTCAGAAAGAAGAGTGGGGATTGAACCAGCCCTGCCTGCCACCCAAGTGCGAGCTTCACCCAAGTACCATAGAGCACCCCATCAATGAGGCTCCCCAATGTGCCATGGGGCCTGATGCTGTGCTCTTGGGAGCTCAAGACTGTCTAGGATGGAATGCCTGAGCACAGAGGTAACTCTGTGTCCACAGAGCCTGAGCTGGAAGATGACTTCCATCTGGAGACACCAGGGCAACAGAGCTGAACTTGCAGGCAAGGCATGGCTCAGAGACCTTAGGGGCCAAACCAGAGCCCCAAGGCAAAAGGAATCCAGGTAACGAGGAAGGCAGAGATCTGCTTAGAAGAGGACCGGGGTCCATTAATTGTTGTGTTGACGGAAGAGGGAAAGGAGGAGGAGAGATGAGAACCACTGTCATGAGCCAGCCCTGGTGGACTGTCATGACTTCTTTCTTATGGCCCTTGGGGTCTGTGGCCCTGGTGAGCTGAGCTCCTTGCGTGGCTGGGAGGTGGGGACCTGGCCCCCACTCTTGGGGGCACAATTGCCTGCTCAGCTGGGTCTGGTCCATGGCGCCAGCTTTTTGTTAGCCACTCAGTGCACGCTAATGTTAGTCGTCTGCTTCGTGTCACATCCTTCTGAGCCTGGGATTATACTTATTTGCCACATGCAGGCTTTGTAAGTCACCGGGAACAATTTTCCGTCCCTGGGGAGTGCTGACAAGGTGTGATCCCTTCTCGGCCCCCTGCTGTGTATGCGCCCACCCTCCTAGCACAACATTCATTACTTCCTCCAGAGCTTTTTATCCTGAGCTGCTCAGGGCCCTTGTCCCAGTGAGGGAGAGGAGAGCAGGAGGTGGTTCAGCCGTGGCTGGGCTTTCCTTCTTGCTCCATCGTGGCTGTTACAGTGGCTTAGGGGTGTCCGTGAACACTCTCTAGCCTCAGTCGCAGTCTCACAGGGCTGACGTTATTACTCCCGCTTTACAGATTAGGAAACTGAGGCTCAGAGAGTTCGCAACGACCCTGAGATTCACTACTCCTGCTTCCCAGTGAGCGGGTGCCTCTGTTCACAAGGGAACCGGATGTAAGTCGTTCCCTGAACAGAACACAGGGAAGGGTCTGAGTCTTGCTCCTACTGGCACACAACCTGGGGCTTCTCATCGGCCACTCTGGTCTCCTGGTTTCCGCACTGGAAGTGGGAAGAAGGGTGAGATGGTGAGGTGGAAAGAGCACTCTGCTGAAATCTGGGCTGGCCATAGAAGGTTCTAATGTCTTGGTTGCATCAAGAGTCTTTGAACTTTTTCCTCATCTGCACGATGGAGCCAGTAAAGTGGCCCCAGTGAATTTCCATGTGGCAGGGAGACCAAGTGAAGATGTATGAGAAAGCACTTGAACAGGCATAATGGGCCAGGGACCGTGTCTGCAACCCCATGAAGGTCAGAGGCATCTATCTCCACCCGGATACCCCCTGCCTGCCTCCGGACAGAGCTCACCCTGGACGTGGGTAAGGGACCACCAAGGCCTGCTTTATGCCTGGCATTCCACGTGGGGCAGGTTGCCCTCCTGGTCTCTCAGCTGTAGGTCCAACTCTCAGAGTCTCTGAGCCACACTCATCCCGGCTCAGTCCATTTCCTCCAGTCCCAGTGGCACGGAGTCTACTGAGCTGTCAGTGAGTCTATATCTTGGACAGGCATCTGTTTCCTGGGAGCAAAAATCATTTAACAGCTCTAATCTCCGGTCTGCTGGTTTCATTATTTAAACCAAAATGAAATGTGACCCAGAGTGAGAAAAAAGACCAAGTGTGCAGCTGAGAGCCATAATGAGGCATTTACAACCTAGACGGGAGATGCCGTATCCCTTCATGAGAAGGGATCAGAAGTCCCCCCAGGTGGGAAGGAGACATTAATGACTATTGCCAAAGCTAGCCAGTGGGAAATCTAACAGTAATGGTACACATTGGAGAGAACAAATCGACTCCCACATTATTCCGATTACAGCGGTCCAGAGCTGGAGGCTGGGCCACTGCAGCCTGCCAGCTAATTATCACGCCATTCCCATACCCAGCCCAGGAGGACTTTCTCATCAACCTCTAAGAAGAAACCCAGGACGCCTCTCCGTTAAGCCCAGAGGGCTAGGCAGACAGTTGCTGGGGAGGGGGACAGGCTCCCATAAAGGGAGGGGTATATTTGGGTGGCCTGAGGGGACAGACCCCAGGGCAGCACACTTGGGCCTCTGCTGTCATGTCCACACACATCACTAGAAAGCGGTGCAGGGCTCCAGAGATGGAGCAGGGGTACCGGCCAAGCACAGGTGCAGCATTTGGATCTGAGGAAAAGAAGGGTGAGGCCAGGAGTCAGGGAGAAAAAGAGGAAGGAGGCTTTAGGCTCCTACAAGGTTGCCCCCAGTCGATGCAGCTGTTGACCCAGCCCACCTTTGTCACCAGGCTCTGCTGCCGGCCCTTCAACGAAACCAGCCCAGGAATTCTCCACATTCCTAGCCTCCATTCACTACCTCTCTCATTCTACTTGCCTGACTTGCTCTTCTCTCCTTCTCCTATCTCTAACCCTTCTCCTATCTTCTAACCCGTCTTTTAGAGCCCCTTTCCTACCTTCTAGGGTAAAATAATTATAAACACGGTGTTAATGATGATGATGATGGTGATGGTGGTGATGTTGGTGATGATGATGGTGATGATAGTGATGGTGGTAGTGGTGGCAACGGTGGTGGTGGTGATAATGATGATGACGTGATGGCAATGGTGGTGGAGGTGATGATGAAGATGGTAATGATAGCATCTGCTGTATACCTAACACTGTTCTTCCCAGGCATCATGTGTATTAACTCATTTAATCCTCATAACAATCTGGCAATATAGGGGTTATTATCATTCCCATTTTTCAGGTGAGGAAACCAAGGCCCATAGAAATTGGGGTCCATGCTCACCTGACTCCCTACTCTGATGGCCACTTTCTCAGGGGTGGCCCTATTCCCCACTTAGGACACTTAGAAATGTTACTAATATCTGCCATTTATTTCTGCCTGTTCCCTCGCCCAGGCCCTCCGTGTCCCCACCACTCCTGCGTCTGCCTGTGCTTTGCAGGTGCTTTCCTGCACAAGATGTTCGACAAGAATCGGGGGGGGGGGGGAATCAGGGCCTTGGGAGACAGAAGCTGACAATCGGGTGGATACGCAGCTCCAGCAACTCTGCCAGGATTTAGAAGACGGAAGATTTGGGGCTGTCTTGGGTGGGGAGTGGTGGCCAGCACAGAGATTACACCTGGGGGACGGTGTGGTGACTTTCACCCCCAGGAGAAAGGTTTTTTTCCTTCCTCTGGAACTGGAGCCCCCTCCCATGCCGCCAGCCCCCCGGGCGCTTCAGACACAGAAATGGTGTTTGTGTTTATCTTCCTGCCTGTGTCTGAGAAAGCTATTGTGAAATGCCTCAGAGTCTCACCCCCTGGGGCCTCCAGGACTTCAGAGAGAGACAGAAGAGAACCATTTATTTTCCTTTTCTAAATGCCATGGGCAGCTTTTTATGCCCAGGCTGACAGGATGTGTCTAGTTAAGCATCATAATGCCGAGGGAACCAGGGATGTGGCCGGGAGCGGATGGAGGGGGACGAGAGGGGGTGTGTTTTCTCTGGGGACCCTGGTTGCAGCCTCACTGTGATTGTAGGCAAAAGTCATTTGAAACCAGAGGCACAGACAAAACACTCATTTTTTATTCGTCCACACACACGTAAAGGGTGCTTATTACACGTCCGACACCGTTCTTAGTGCTTTGTAGCATTAACCTGCTTAATCCTCACACAATCCTGTGAGGAAGACAGTAAACCACCTCATCTTACACAACAAGGAACTGGGCCCACGAAAGCCCAGCGGCTCCTGGGCCACAGAGCAGTCAAGGGAGGAGCTGGGTTTGCCTCCTGCGTCTGGGCAGCCAGGCTCCAGAATCCAGCTCCCACGACTCTGGGTTGCCCAGCATGTATTTCATTTATCTCAGATACGCTTAAACTTATTCCTTCAAACCCAGGCATATAGGAGGGATAACACATGGAAACACAATGAAAGACCCAGAAGTGTGCAAATGGACGAGAGTCGACGCCAGGGAGGCCCACCAGCCCGGCTGCTCTTACCCCGAAGAAGACAGGGCCCATGGCTTGTTCTGCGGGAGCTAAGGTCACCCCACAATGCAGGAAGGTGGGTGGGGCCTGTGATTGCCTCTTAGAAATGAAGACGGGGCTCGAGCTGTTTGCTCAGGTGGCACAGGTGAGGAAGGTAAGGGCTGAGTGGGGTCTGCTCCCGGACCAGTCTCAGGGAACTGCTGCTCTTCCCCCAGCATCCTCCAAACCTGCATGTGGCAGCTATGAGACCCCAGGGAGTTTGGGTTGGGACACAAGACCCCTTCCAGCCTTATATTCTATTCATGTAAACTGCTTGGTCAGGTCCTGTGGAGGAGGAGAGCTGTGGTTCTCCTGAGCTGTCAGCACACTCTCTCTTCTCTCCTTCCGTCCTCCACCCCGGCCCCGGTGGATGTGTCCTTTGCTTCTATCCCTGCCTGATGAGGCTCTCCAGGCTGACCACAGGCCATGGTGAGGATGGGAACACACAGACTCGATTCCCTCTGGCACAGGCTTCTGGAGCCCGTGTGAAGTGCTTGGGCGAGGCAGGCGCGCAGACATGGAAGGCTTGGGTGGGAGTGCCGTGGGCGTGATGGGCAGTGGGATGGGTGAGGGTCCCCCACACAGGGGCTGGGGCTGGGAGGAGACTTGGGGACAGGACATGAGGGGTGAGGCTGCCCGGGGAAATGGTGTCATCGCGAGAAGTGGTGGGGGACAGAATTTGGGGGAGCAGGTGGAAGAAGAGGCAACGATTCTAATGGAGCAGAAGTGATGAGGAAACGTAGGGAGGCAAAGAGAGGGGCAGGGAGGGTGCCGCCAGAGATCTGAGCCCAGGGCCTTTGCCGTTAGTGGGCACGATAGGTAATTTCATGTGTCATCCTGCCTGGTCACATGGTGTCCATATTTGGCTAAACACTTTTCTGGATGCGTCTGTGAGTCTGTGTCCGGATGAGCTTAGTATTTGATTGTGGCCTCAGTAAAGCAGACGTCCCTCTCCAATGTGGATGGGCATCGTACAATCCTTTGTGGGCCTGAATGAAACAAAAAGGGGGAGGAGGGAGAATTCACTCCTCCCGCCTGACCGCCAGACATGGGTTTCCTGCCCTCGGCGCTCCTGGCTCTCCAGACTTTGGATGTGGACTGGAATCTGCGTCATCGACTCCGCTGGTCCTCAGGCCTCTGGACTCAGACTGAGTCATGCCTCCTGCTCTCCGGGGTCCCCAGCTTGCAGACGGCAGATTGTGGGACCTCTCAGCCTTCAGGATCATGTACACCAATTCCTCAAAATAAATCTCATTCTCTCTCCTCTTTCTATATTATATCTTATCTCCAGGTATTCCATTTCTCTGGGGAACCCTGACTACTGCAGTGGGCACAGTGGGTTGAACAGTGTACCCCGAAATTCACGTCTGCCTGGAACCTCCCATCTGTGACCTTATTTGGAAATAGGTCTTTGCTGATGTGATTAAGGGAAGGATGGAGAGGAGGTCAGAGGTCATCCTGGATCAGGGTGGTTCCTAAATCCAATGAGAGTGTTGTTACAAGAGACAGCAGAGGACACGCAGAGGAGAACGCCATGTGATGACAGAGGCAGAGATTGGAGTGATGTGTCTGCAAGCCAAGGAGTGCTGTCACCAGCGGCTGAGAGACGCCTGGGACGGATTCGCCCTCGGAGCCCCTGAAGGAATCTATGCAGCCAACACTGTGATTTCAGACTTCTGGCCTCCTGCATTGAGGAAAAATAAGTTGCTATCACTATAAGCCGCCAGTTTACGATAATTTGTGACAGCAGTCCTAGGAAACCTGGTCGCCCATCATCTTCGAGAAAGAGGGGAGCTTGGGTTCAGAGGTGGGGGTGTTTGGTGCGAGTCTGGGAACACCTGGAGGGAGGGGTGGAAGCAGTAGGTGCAGACGGCTGTTTCCAGGACTTCAGTGGTGAGGGGAGGAGCAAGTTCTCAGGGAGAAGGAGGGGGCGAGACTTGCTGCTGGGTTCCACTGGGCTGTGTTGGGCTCCGCTGGGCTCTGCTGGGCTCCACTGGGACCAGGGGCCACGTCTAGTGGGCTCTTACAGACTTGACAGCACAGGGCCCCACCCAGAGCATAAGTGGCCAATGGGACAGGACAGCAGGAGGTCACAGAGATGGAGGCGAGTGGGGCTACGTCTGTGTCCTATCCAATTCCCATCGAAAGCTGCATGCCAGGCACTGTGCAGAGTATCAACATCAGAAATGCATTCCAAGGGGTCCACTGCTTTCCAGATGTGAGCCCTGAGGCAGAGGGGACCTGACCCAACTTCTCTTTGCTTCAGTTCCCCGTCTCTAAAATGGAGCTCACAGCAGGGCCCATCCCATCGGGTCGTCTCGAGGGTTAAGCAGAGTCGTCGTGTAAAATGCTCAGTGCGGTACCTCGCACTTGGCGGGAGCTGGGTCCTCACAGTTTCATCCTCCAGTGGCCTGTGACTCAGGCAGTGTCTGCCCTGTTTGACTTTGAAGAGCCTGAGGCTCGAGTGGGGACCTGGAAACACGTGAGGCCCCTCCCCTGCTCCTCAGTGCTGGCGGCTTCTCCTTGGGGTGGCAGACACGCTTCGTGGGCTGGCTCAGCTTGGAATCCCACAGTAAACTTTGGGCTCAAGAAACCCCAATGCACCATCTCTAACGCATGACCATGTGGACTGTGGAAAGGTGTGGGGTGCAGGGTGTGAGTCCAGAAAATGCTTTGGTGCCTTTATTGAAATAGGTGAACTTGGGCCAAGGCAGTCAAAAATATCCCCACTTCCTGCCCACCCAGGTTCAGGTGAATCGAGCATTTAGATGCAGGAAACCCACCCAGAGGACACTCTGCAGAGGAGATGAAACATCAGCTTTCGTCCTGAAAGCTCCAATGGGAATGCATGGCTATGGTTTTGGGGTCCAGGGTCTGCAGTTACTCCCTCCCAAGATTGGAACTGGGGGTGGTCCACCTGGGGGGAGTTGGAGACAGCAGAGTAGACCCTTCTCTGCTTGCAACGAGCAGGGCAGAGACAGAAGAAGAGGAGAGAAACCCCAAGGCTAGAGTTTTTGCTAGATTAGCCCCCAGCATGTGAGGATTTGGGGCCATTGTTGTCTGATCACCACTCTCCCCCTGGGCTGGGGCAGGGGCACGGGAGGCCGGCGTGTTCCTCTGTTCCTCTGGTGGAACCCCGTCCCCAGGAAGGGATGAAGGAGAATGCAGGGCAGAGGCCGAGGGTCGCTGGGGTGAGAGTTCTCGGGGGCAGAGGGCAGCAGAAACTCACAGCAATCGTCTTTCAAAGGAGGGGCTTCTCATCTCCTAGAAATGCCTGGAAGAGCAACAAGGAGTGAGAGGAATCATCCCCGGGACTAGGGAGAGAGAGAGAGAGGGGAGGGGGCAGGCCCAGTCCTTCTTTCTCACACCTTCCCCACAGACCCCATCTTCCCAGCTTCATTCTTCTGCTTGTCTGTCAGTTCTGTGCAACTGTCAATCAGAGCCATCACCCCACCCCACGGGCGGTGTTTTGTGTTGCATTGACTTGGGGCGGGACTGGGAAACTGTGGCATAAAACATCATTTCACCCAAGTGAGAAGGAGTCTGTGGGTCACCTGTGGTTCCCCTTGTTTTCTTGTCATTGACTGTTGTGTCCCTCAAAATTCATATACTCAGGTCCTAACACCCGGGATGCCAGGAGGTGACTATATTTGGAGATATGGTCTTGGAAAAGGTCATTAGATAAAATGAGGTCATTGGGGAGGCTCTAATCAGATACGAGTGGTGTCCTTACAAGAAGAGGAGACGAGGACACAGACACACAGAGGGACCAAGTGAGGACTCAGGCGGAAGACGGCCGTGTACACGCCAAAGAGAGAGGACTTTGGAGAAAGCAGCCCTGCCGACACCTTGATCTAGGAGCTCTGGCCTCCAAGACGGAGAGAGTAGAGCTCTGCTGTGGAAGTCCCCGGCCCTCGGTGCTCTGGTGCAGCCACCACAGGGAGATAGCACCGTTCCCATGGAGACCGCTGGATGTGTGACGGGTTGTAGGGTCCCAGGCTCCCACTCCCAGCTGGAAAGGCTGCAAGCTCGGTCTGGAGGACACAAGAACAAGTCAGGACCCAGTGCCTGGCACGCTGGGCTGAGGGGGTTCTGGAAGCCTTGGGCAGTGCTGGTGACAGTCCATCCCTGTCCACACTGGTCGAGGCCAGCGGCTCCTAGACTCTGGGCTGTGCCAGGATCAACTTGGGGCTTGTTTAAGGTGTAGGCTCCTGGGCCATCGACATGGGTTTTCTCCCTTAAATGGCCCTCGAGTCCTCACATCGCTGCTGGCTCCTGGAATCTCACCTGCAAGTCCATGAGGCCCCGTGACTCTCAAAGCTCCTCTTGTGTGTTTATCCAGATGGCGCAGAGTGAGGGCAGAAGATGCCTGCACAGGTGCTCTGGCCAGCAGGCCCCCAGGCGGGGGACGCAGGCCAGAGGGTGATTTTCTTTACTCCTCAAACACTTTGTACAAATGGAAAAGGGAAGGGGGCAGGGGAGAGCTGGCTGTGGCACGACCCTTGTTTTCCCATGGAGGGGTCGGGGAGAAGCGCCCGGCTGTAACCTAAGAAGACATCTGACAAAGGCACACATCTTTCTTTCAGAGGGCTCGCCATCGCAGGGGCCTGCATTTAATGACATCGCCCTCTGGTAGAAGAAAGCTGAGACCCGGACAGCTCTTCTGCCGGGGAGCTGTCTGATCCTGACAAATGCGACGGCATCCTTCCTGCTGTGCAAAGTCCCGGCGTTAGATTAAACATATCAATCCTGTTTGTTACCTTCTCTTATCCGCCAGCTGGCACCTGGCCAGCCCTGGGGATCTGTCTTCGATGGCCCTTTGCAGGAAGTGACACGGTTCAGCGCCAGACACCGCGGTAAGTGCGGTGGAGTGCTCTGGCCCGGGGAAGCAGCCGCGGGGAGCCGGGCGCTGTCCTGAGACGAGGCAGGGCAGACCCTGTGACTGGATGGCAATCTCGACTCCATGGGAATGCTGTGATAACCGGGTAGAAAATGCTTGCTTTTGCAATGAGTGCTGTTCATGCCCCATCGGGCTGGGACCCCGTCCCCAGGTTTTTCCCTGCTCTGGAGAATTGTTCTCCTTCCCTGGAGCCATCTTGCCCTGCAGCTGGTCACATCCTCTACCCTGAGATGACACTCCATCCTGGGGGCTGTCCTCAGCCAATGGCCAGCTTGGGGGTGGCACAAGGTTGCTCCTCACCTCCGGTGGGACCAAGGCAGGGCTGTAATCCCTGCTGCGGGGCTCCCAAGGGGTCAGACTGCAGCCAGTGCCAGGGCAGGCCACCTCTTTTCTTTTTTAATTAAGGTGACATTGGTTTATAGCATTATATAAATTTCAGGTGTACATCACTATATTTTGACTTCTGTATACACTACAAAAAACTAAAAATAGAAATACCATATGTTCCAGCGATTCCACTTCTGGGTGTTTATCCAGAGAACATGAAAACACTAATTCAAAAAGATCCATGCCCCACTACGTTCATTGCAGCACTGTTCACAATAGCCAAGATGTGGAAGCAACCCACGTGCCCACCAACGAGCCCACTTCTTACTCATCTTCTCCCCCTTCCTCTCCTCGCCCCTCACTCCCCTCCCCTCAGGCACCTGAATCCCGCCTCAGGCTCCGCCCGTGGGGCCCAGGCTGAGGACCTAACCATCAAGGGAGAACTTCCGAGGGGGCTGCACTCCCTCCTTGGCAGCCTCCTCCGTGGGAGTCAGGGCCCCAAAGTGGAAGCAGAAGGCCTCCAAGATGTGGGTGGGAGGTTTGGAGAGATGCAGGGGAGCATGAGGAAGCCCCAGGCTACCCCCTCCCGAGGCCTCTGGGCCTGCAGAAGCGGCCGGCCCCCTGGCGGATGGAGCCCCTCCCCTGCCTGAAGCCGGGAAGAGGCTGTAGACAGGCAGGTGCCTTGCAGGGACGCCCCATGTGTCCTCCTGCCACGAGGCCCACACCTGGGGTCTAACTGCAGCAGGACTGAGAGGGTGAGTGTCCCAATGGGCTGAGGGCCCGCTGACAGTCACCAGCAGAAACTGGGGGAGGGCCCAGGGTTGGGTCCTGGGCCGGGTCAGAGGGTGGGATGGAAAGGATGTAAGACAGAGAGTTGACATGGAAGCTAATGAGACAGGACTTCACCCCCAGCAGGGGCCCTGGGAGGCGGCTCTACGTGTTGCTCGGATGCCTCTCGGAAGTGCAGAAAGGCGATGGCCCACGTTACTGCAGTGGAGCCCCAGGGCTGCCAGGGCAGGCAGCGCGGGAGGCGTCAGGTCAGAGAGTGGATATGCTGGGTCAACCCACTATAAAGACTGGGAAACCCACTGCTGACCACCTTGCCATGGGGGCCAGGTGATAAGGAATGCCCTGGTGAGGGACACTAGCGTCACTGAGAAACTGGGTGGTGGTCATCCTCCACAGGTTGAACTGAAGGAGGGAGATGGTGGTACAGAGCTGGGATCCCTGGAGCAGTGGGATGATGGAGACAGTGGTCCAGGGCTGGGTCTTTGCTACAGTATAATGATGGAGACGGTGGTACGGGGCTGAGTCCTTGGTGCAGTGGGATGATGGAGATGATGGTACGGGGCTGGGTCCTTGGTGCAGTAGGATGATGGAGATGATGGTACAGGGCTGGGTCCTTGGTGCAGTGGGATGATGGAGATGGAGGTACAGGGCTGGATCCTTGGTACAGTTGGTTGATGGAGATGGTGGTCCAGGGCTGGGTCTTTGCTAGAATATAATGATGGAGACGGTGGTACGGGGCTGAGTCCTTGGTGCAGTGGGATGATGGAGATGGTCGTACGGGGCTGAGTCCTTGGTGCAGTGGGATGATGGAGATGGTGGTACGGGGCTGAGTCCTTGGTGCAGTGGGATGATGGAGATGGTGGTACGGGGCTGAGTCCTTGGTGCAGTGGGATGATGGAGATGGTGGTATGGGGCTGGGTCCTTGGTACAGTGGGATGATGGAGATGGTGGTACGGGGCTGGATCCTTGGTGCACTGGGATGATGGAGATGGTGGTACAGGGCTGAGTCCTTGGTGCAGTGGGATGATGGAGATGGTGGTACGGGGCTGAGTCCTTGGTGCAGTGGGATGATGGAGATGGTGGTACGGGGCTGGGTCCTTGGTGCACTGGGATGATGGAGATGGTGGTACGGGGCTGGGTCCTTGGTGCAGTGGGATGATGGAGATGGTGGTACGGGGCTAGGTCCTTGATATAGTGGGATGATGGAGATGGTGGTACAGGACTGGGTCCTTGGTGCACTGGGATGATGGAGATGGTGGTACGGGGACTGGGTCCTTGGTGCACTGGGATGATGGAGATGGTGGTACAAGCCAGTGGATAATGTTGTCCCAAACCAGCAGAGGCCATGTGGCAGTGCTCTTTTGTCAGAAGCAAGTTACCTTAATGGGTAGCAAAGTCATGATGGTGGCAGGGGCCTGATCTGCCGGAATCCAGAGAAATGACTACTGCAAGGTGGTACCCCAGGGCATGGTAATGGGCAGCCACAGAGGAGAATGCTTAACGTATATGATCAAACGTGATCAAGGATGGCTAAGGAGAAGGCTGAGGTCAGCTTCCCTAATTGCACATGACCTCTTGTCCCTTTTCCAAACCCAAGCCACTTCCTGTACCCGGAACCCACAGAGTGCAGGAGAGGCCAGGTCCCCTGAGGAAGGACCCTGCAATGGCACCACAAACGGATAGGTGTTTGCCTAGCCCTCCCCCAAAGGAACTCATGGCCATGTATTGGGGTGACTGTCCCTGGGGCAGAGGAATTTGGTGGATATACAGTCCAGGTTGTCCCCAATACTGGGAATCTGTAGACTCCCCAGAAGGAGCAGAGGGGTCTGAGTCCACGCGGGACCATCTTGGCCTTGCCTAGGGCTGTTTCTTCCTTCACTCTCCATGGCTGCATGGTTCTAAGGGAGCGGGCTGGGCTGATGGGAAATCCTGCAGAACAGTGCATGGGTCTACCCATCCTCAGCAGCACGTTAATGGACCGCAAGAGCAAGACGCTGCAGGTCCACTGGAGGCCTTGGTACAACCTATGCTCCCAAGGTGGGAGCTGAACTTGAGGCGAGACTCTGAGCCGGGCATAGCAGTGAAGGGTTTAGGGTCTAGGGAGGTTCTTCAGGGGTCTGGGGCGTCCCAGGGCGTCCCCTCCAGAGTACAGGAAGCTTGTGGCTCTTGGAGCCTCTCAAGGCTGAGAAAGACGCAGAAGCTTGATCGACCCCTTTGGATCTTGGGGCAGCAAATTCCATCCTTGGAAAGCGTGCTCTGACCTGTTTACTGGGACACAGGCAACTACTGATTCTGAGTAGAGCTCAGGGCAAGAAAGGCGCTGCAACAGGTCCAGTCTGCACTGCAGGCCAATGTCAATGCTGGCTCTCGCCCGAGCCCCACGACCCTGGTCAGCAGTGACCGCGAGAGAACCTGCCACCTTCTGTGTCCCTGGAAACGGCTCACTGCAAAAAGCCCTTTCCCCACGTGACTCAGAGGAGATGCACCTTGCCCCCATGTTTGTAGGATGAAGCTGGGCACAGAGCCCCCAAACTGTCACCTTTTGCCTCATCAGTGATTGGCAGAACTGTTTTGTCCACACTGATCAATTGCAACAAAATGCTTGTTGGTGAAACTTGTGGAGATTCTCTCCTTCCTCAGGCCCCTGGGGCTCTGCCACCCTCAGCCTGAGATAGCAGATGGCCCCTCCTGATGCCAGGGTGAGACCCTCTCGAATCTCCCATCCTCTGACACCACCTCCATCTTGACCCCACCTCCACACCTGGTCCTTTCTGTCCATCGGCTCCTCCTTACAAAATAAAAGGCCCTCTCCGCCTGACCTCTGAGATGCTAGCAGACCTCATGGCTGGAGGGTTCCTCCTGTTGCAACAGCCGCTCCCCTGACCGCAGTGGGCCCCTCTCCCAATTGCCGTGGGCCCTGCCCTCTCTGGCAATAATCCTTTAGAATCGACTCTCTCCTTACTGAAGTGTGTTCGGAGTGTGCTTTTTTTTGGCAACGGGCATGGACCACAAAGAGCTCTGAGGATGGCCCCGACGCCCTGCCTCTGGGGGTCAAGGATGCCTCTGCACTTGCAGGTGTCAAGGCTCTGTCAGCTGGGAGTGGCCCGTCCTCAGGAGGCTCTGGCCCACCTGGGGGAGGGGTGCATATTAGAGATGGTGATTGAGATGAGGGAGAGAAGAAAGGAGCCGAGGGGCTCTCTCTATTGAGATCCTGGGACTCGGGAACCTCCCCTGCTCCCTGTGACACCATCCCACATGTGAACGTGGTGGGTCATCCCCAGGGTCCGCCCTGCAGGGACCCTATTCACTGCAGAAACTCTGAGTCCTGACCGAAGATACTTGGAAACATGTCCCCTTCTTGAAGGAGGCCAGCTGTGAGGGTCCTGGTAAAGTTCCTTCGGGTGAATTTCATCCTTTAGATCATGTACAGCCTGCCTGTTTTCATCAGCTCACATCTCCGTGTCCCCCAGGCAAGTGTCCTATTTTTCCCTAATCCACTGACTTCAGCAGGACATCCAGTCTGCATGGCTTCAATTGTGGATCTTGAGAAGATTTACTGTCCTGTCCCCGGTTCCATTTGCAGCGTCCCTGCTGGTGATGAGGGCAGCAGAGAAAGACACTTGCTGGAGCCCAAGGGGCAGTGGGGGATGCTGCAGAGGCCACCTCCCTTATGACCGGTTGCCAGAGGTCTGTCACACCTAAAGACTGCACAGAGACTCGGGCACCCCTTTAAATCACCTGAGACCTGGCGGACAGCAACGTCCTCTTTGAGAATGGTCATTTCGACCTTCCTGTCGGGATGGGAAGCGAACCTGGACCTCGTCAAGTCTTCGAAGGTGCCAGAGGGAATGAGATGCTTCTTCTTTCCCTCTCATCTTCACCTGATTAAAATGAGAGGAAGTGAAACTAGCTCGTTCCCAGGGCTCTGGCCCTGCCGTCTTGTCTCTATGAGGGCAGACACAAGAAAGGGGGCCCGTTCCTTCATGTTACAGCCCCTGACACCCACAGCGCCCGGCCCGTGCTGTCTGGGTTTGTAACGAATATTGATCAGTGACTTGACGTGCTCTGGTCTCTCTGCTGGAACCCACCAGTCAGCATTTTCAAGTGTTTTTAGGGGGGCCTATTTGAAGGGGCTCAGACCACTGCCCATCTTTAAGAATCGAATCCTCCATCCCCACTCCCACTATGTGCTTCTTCGTTTCTGGAATCTTCCCTCAGAGCCAGCCCATGACCCTCATCTCAGGGGAGCTTCCCTGTTCTTTATTATCATCATTTTCTGCAGACGGACTGGACACTTCATAAATGTTAACAATGACAAATCGCCGGCCCCAGACACCACAACCACGTAATGATAGTGATTCCCCAGCGTCTGTTTGATGGGCTGAGCAGCAGGAAGTGGCCATCCAGCGCGGCCAGAGACAGACGCCTAAGCATCAGCCGTGGGACAGAGGAGGGCCCAGGGCCCTGGATGCTGCCCTCGCCTGGGCTGTGGTCCCATCGAGAAAGGGTGTCCTCCACTCTGAGGGGTCAGGGCCAGTGGTGCAGGGGGTGGAATGGCAACTCAAGGTCAGGGCAAGAGTGTCCCATAGCTGCCATGTCAAGTTACCGCAGACCGGGGGGCTGAAAACAACAAGATGGGAATTTCGTCTTTCATGGTCTGGAGAGCAGAAGCCCAAAACCAAGGTGTGGGCAGGGTCGGCTCTTCTGAGGGGAGGGAGAGAGCCCGTCTCAGGCCTCTGCAGCGTCTGGTGCTGCTGTCCGTGCTGCATATTCCTCTGCTTGTGGATGCATCGCTCTGACCTCTGCCTCCATCGTCGCCTGCTTTCTTCTCCGTCTCTGTGTGCCCCTCCTTGCCCGATGAGGACACCAGTCATTGGATTTAGGGCTGAGCCTAATCCAGTATCATCTACATCTGCAAGGACACCATTTCCAAATAAGGTCACAGTCAGAGGTTCTGGGTGGACGTGAGTTTTTGGGTCACTCTTCACCCCAGTGCAGTCACTGAGCCAAGATCTAACCCCAGCCCTCTGACTTCTGAGCCTGCACCCTCCCCAGTGGATTATAGACCTCCTGGTCACTCACTCTGTCCACACGGGCACCTGCTCTGGCCAGATGAGTGGCGTGGTTTGCTCCACGGCCCCCACATTAGGTGGACCTGGCTGAGGAAGGGCTCTGGGATGTCTTGCTTTCTGGCCTTTCTATGGAATCCTCTGGCGTTGGAGGAAGGAAGACAATCTATTTCTTACTGAGGGAGGCTGGAGACCCTCCTCCGTGGAGAAATCCTGGCGAGACACAGAGCTGAGCCCAAGAAGCAGGGCCTGACTGGTGGGGAGGAGAAATGTACGGGCAGGTAAACAGGAAAAGGACGGCCAGCCACTCTGGGAAGCCGCAGAGGCCCTAGAAAAAGAATCTAAATCAGAAAGTCTGTCAGGCAGGTGAGAAGAAGATGGAGCCTCTGATAGCCGGGGCCTGGCCTGGCACTGTCGGGTGGGCCTTGGGGCTCCTGGGGCCTGCTGGCTCCATTGCAGGGCTGTGGGGTTCTTTCTCCTGATCATAAAAGATTTCACTGCCCATCAGCGTCAGAGAAGGCCACCCCATGACCATGTCTAAGCAGAGTCAAAAATGTCCAAAACACAAAATGACAACCACCCACGTCCTGACCAATATGAGTGATCATTACTTCTTTACCAATTACAGCTTTAACCTCACTCTGCTGTTCCAGCCTTCTCGACAAAAGTGAGGAAGATACCCAATCACTGAATTTCTCCCATTCTCCAACAGCATCCAATCCACAGCAAAGCCTGGAATTGCTCCCCAATTAACCGAATGCAAACCCAAACCTATGATAAGTCTTCTTAATACCCTCTCCCTGAGACGTGCCATGGCTCCCCATGGCGTGTGATCTCCCTCATCGCAGGGAGACAATAAGGCCCACTTTGCTGGAATCTGAGTGTGTTCCTGTGACATTTGGTGGCAGAGTGTAGACACAGGAAATCATCATGGTGACCAGCCTGACTGTTAATTTATGCCAGACACCGGGCTGGGTGCTCCACACATACCGTCTCATCCTCTTCCACTTTGGACCTCAGGTAGTCACCGTCAGGTGCAGAATGAGGCACAGAGGCACCGCTTTTTGGTTGTGCATGTCTCCACCTTTGCGTGTCTCCACATCTGTCTGGTTGTGCATGTCTCCACCTTTGCGTGTCTCCACATCTGTCTGGTTGTGCATGTCTCCACCTTTGCGTGTCTCCACATCTGTCTGGTTGTGCATGTCTCCACCTTTGCGTGTCTCCACATCTGTCTGGTTGTGCATGTCTCCACCTTTGCGTGTCTCCACATCTGTCTGGTTGTGCATGTCTCCACCTTTGCGTGTCTCCACATCTGTCTGGTTGTGCATGTCTCCACCTTTGCGTGTCTCCACATCTGTCTGGTTGTGCATGTCTCCACCTTTGCGTGTCTCCACATCTGTCTGGTTGTGCATGTCTCCACCTTTGCGTGTCTCCACATCTGTCTGGTTGTGCATGTCTCCACCTTTGCGTGTCTCCACATCTGTCTGGTTGTGCATGTCTCCACCTGTGTGTGTATTTACATCTATATCTGGTTGTATGTCTCTCCGTCTCTATCTCTCTATCTACCTCTGCCTGTCCCTCTGTCTCTATCTGGTTGTGCGTATTAGTATCTATGTGTGTATCCATATCTGTATATGTATTTTCCACTCTATCAGCTATTTCAGATGAGGAAACTGAGGCCCAAAGATGTTCCATGATTCACCCAAGATCCCCCAGTGAGTGAGCTGTGAATCCGACAGTCTGGCCTCAGAGCCTGTGTTCTGAGTGCTGCTACCCAGTGTGGATAATTGTTCATGGCTGTCTCCCCCTGCCCAGCTCTGGGCCTGCACAGGGTGGGCGTTCAAGAAACGCCTGTTGAGTGAGAGGGTGTGTGAGTGCATAGAAAAACTCACTGCCGTTGGGAGTGTAAATGGTTACAACCCTTAGGAGAGTAATTTGATAATATCCAGTAAAACAAAATATTCATATTCTACAGCCTGTAATATGCCTCCTGGGATGGAATCCAGGGAAACATTCACAGGCCTGTACAGAGATGCACAGAAGCATATTCATCGCGATATTGTTGTAGCGGCGTGCGCCGTGTGAACAGGAACCGACCTTAATGCTCACGATTAGAGAGGAGTTTGGATGAATAAATGATGGCACATCCCACAGCAGGGTGCCATGTCACCACTAAAATGCAGAAATTACATCAATATTTATCAACATGGCTGGATCTCAAAATTATACCATTTAATAAAAAGCAAGTTGCGAAAGGGTTTGTATGATATGTTATTTATGTAAACTTATAAAGTTACTCCTAATAACACTATATATATCTGTGTGTATATATGAATGTATATATTAATTTATATTTAGGTGTAATATATATTTAGAGAGAGAGGAGAAAGAGGGAGAGAGCAAGAACGAGGTGGAGGAAGAAAGAGAAGGGATGACCTGGGATGGCTAAGGCTTGGCCCCCTCTTCCGGGTGGGCTCCCCGGGCCTCAGGCAACACCTGCCTGGGGACGGGGCTGTGTGGCAGGACCCCAGGATGCCTCCCTCCACCTGCGTCTCCTGTGGAGGCGGCTCTCTGTTCAGTGCTGCCTGAGGTCCGAGGGAGACATTGTTTTCATGACAAATGTCCAAGGGCCAGGTGAAGCTGGTTTCCCTTGCCAGCTTGGAAAATAGAACTCTATGTGGCTGGCAGGGCTAGGAGTCACAATGAGGGCCCACACACCCACCCAAACTAGTCAAATAGTCAGGAAAGTGGTGGGCGGGGCCCGGAAGGCCATGGCAGGAGGAGGCCTGGAAGTTAAGGCACAAGGGACACAAATGAGCAGCTGCACCCAAGATGCATGAGGACAGTGAAAGATGTGCAAGGACAGCTGGAGTAGCAGCAGAAGAGATGCATTGTCCTGGAGGGGCCGGGAGACCAGGACGTGGCCACATCACCCTCGAGCTGGCAGAGACTGTGGAACCAGAACTGGAGTACTTCCTGAGTACGCACGCCTGGGGGTGGCCAGGGCCCTGGCCTCCGGGTCACCCTAGCTGTCATCCCCTGAGGTGGGCCTCTCATCATTACCAAGAGCTAGACTTTCTCGGCGGATTGTCCAGATGTCCAGAATGGCCGGATTCAGGGCTCGAGCCAAGTCATCCCCAGGCCTGGTCCCCTCTCTCTGCTGTGCACTCTGCTCCCTGCTGGCCACCTCCTCCAAGAGGTCGCTTCTGCGGCCACCCCTCAGGACCATGCCCACACGCCTCCCACAGCTCTAGTGGTCCTGGGGACCAGAGGGCACTTTTTCCGAATAGTTTGGGCAGCACAATGTCTGGAGTGCATGGCCCTGGTGGGGCTTCCAGGGCTGGAGAGGGTTCAATATGCTCATTAGTTTTGGGCAGGGGGCAGGTGTGGTCAGGTGTGGTCAGGTGGGGTTGGGTGCAGCTAGGTGGGGCTAGCTGTGGTTGGTTTCTCTGACTTAGAGAGAGAGTGGGGTCTGGACAGGCCTCCAACCGTGGGCTGCTTCTAGAATAAGAGGGAACAGATGCTGGGCCAGCAGAAGTAGCCACTCCTTCTTCACTGTGCATGACTTCTACCAGAGACAGAAATCACACTGCAGACCCAGGCCTCGGAGAGGGGCGCCAGCCGCTGGCAGGGTCCTGCTGGGGAGCTGTGAGGCTGGGTCTGTGGTGCTGACATGTGGATCCAAGTCCTGCCGTGGGAGGAGCTGCAGCTGCTGGGACAAGGTCGGGCTGCCGGGGAGGCCGACAGGAGGGCAGCAGACAGGCGGGACGGCCCCGCTTCATGCCTGAGCCTTCCCTTGCCCTGTGGTCAGAGCTTCCAGGAGCGGCCGGTGGAGAGAAACGTGGTCTGCAGGGGCCCCCGCCTGAGAGCAGCGCAGGGCGGGCATGGGGCAGAGCCCTGCTCCGTCACAGCGGCCTTCTGCTCCCTGTTTACGGACGAGGAAATCAAAGACAGATCCGAGTTTCCAGGGTGTCCATCAGCTCCTGTGGGACGGTGGCAGGAACACCCACATCCCACTGGCCAGAACGTTCCATCCACCAAATGCAGCCCAGAGCCTGGAGGAGGTGGTCTGTCAAGCAGTTGTGGGTTTGGGTCATTGGCAGGCTGGGGTCAGGCCACAGAGGCCAGCACTGCCCAGGGAGGTGGCGACTGGAGCCAGGCCGGGCTTTTCCTCTGACCCTGCTGCTTCCAGGGTAAGTCAGCCCCACAGGGCCCCTTTTCCAGCTTCCCACTTGTGCCCACGAAGAGGGACGTCCAGGGAGCTGGCGCTGGGCGTCGTGCAGCCGACCCTGCCTCTGCTTCTCCTCGGCTACCAGTCTCACTCCTTCTGGCTCCAGGCTCACCGTGGCTGAGGATCTCGCCTGCCCTCCTCACTTCCTGTGGCCTCGATCACCCCAGAATTCTCTGGGCTTAACACCATCGAAGCTGGTTTCTCACTTACACGTGTCCCAGTGGGAGGGAGCCAGTGGGACGTTCTGCTCCACACAGTCGCTCTGGGACCAGGCGGCACGTGGCTTCCAAGGTCAGGGCACTAGTTTCTGAGGCGGCCACAACAAAGGGCTGCAGAGTGGGTGGCTGAGAACAACAGGAATTTACTGTGTCACAGTCCTGGGGTCTGAGAGCAAGGAGTGGGCAGGCTTGCTTCTTTTGACGACTGTGTGGGAACATCTGTTCCAGCCCTCTTTCCTAGCTGCTGCGTGCGTGTGTGTTTGCATGTGTATATGTGTGTGCAGGTACATGGCCATGTGTGTGCATGTGTGTATGTGTGCTTATGTCATGTGTACACGTGAGACAGGAACCAGCCTAAGGAGACAGGGCCATCTGTAGGGCCCCTGGCCTAACAAGATAAGGCCCCTAACCAATCGGCAGGCTAGGAGCATCAGATAGAGGCCACCAAGATCCACATTCCGCAGCCTCTGGACTTCCCTGGGCTTATACACGCGTCTTAGCACCCAGGAGCCCACTGAAGGTGACCGTAGCCCCATTAGCATAGTAAAAATCACACCCAGGGGTGGGGAGCTGGCGTGCTAACGATGCATGCGATGCATGCAGTAGCGTGCTTTGTGATAGCGCAGGTGCAAGCGCAGCTCCGCCTCCACGTGCCGTGACAAGGCCCTCCTCCCCAGCCTTTGTCTAATAAATGCCCCACAGTCCTGTTCCCTAATTAGCCGGTCACCTGCCCCTTTCCTTTCCACACCGGCTCCTTTGTGCC
Organism: Equus asinus; assembly: GCF_041296235.1. Classification (NCBI taxonomy): domain Eukaryota; kingdom Metazoa; phylum Chordata; class Mammalia; order Perissodactyla; family Equidae; genus Equus; species Equus asinus. The sequence continues at coordinate 111,141,821 of NC_091794.1, read as the reverse complement.
TCCCCTGTGCACAAGCTAATCAACTTTCACTTTCCTACTCCTGCTTGTTGTCTCTCTTGATTTCCATCTTGGGGGACAATAAGAACCCAACGTGCTGGTAGCACATATGCATCTGTGCACACGTGCGTGTGTGTGTGCATGTGCGCCTGTGACGTCTCCTGCTGCTGGCGCTGGGGCCTTACTTCTCCTCGCTGGCTGCACGCAGTTGGCAGTGAGCATAGCCAGCTCTGCAGCTAACACAGACGTCAGCTCGAAGCCAGCACAGAGGGAGGAGTGGGGCTCTGCTTCCGCTCTTTCACTCACTCCGGTGCACTGGAGAGGATGTTATGCAATGGAGCCTTGCCCCTGGATGGCCAGGACACCACCAGGACCTGCAGCAGTGTCACTGGGCAGGCAGGCACCTTAGGAGCTGGCACGAGAGTTCCTGCTCTCCCTGAAATACCTTGGAGTTTGGGGAAGACGTGGGAGAATGGCCTGTGTCCCAGATTCGCGAGTGCTTCACAGGAGACAGGTGGACCTCATGCCGGGCGGGGGTCTCCAGAACTGATGGAAAAGGTGCTCTGCACAAACACGCTTTTCACACGGCTTATAGGAATGCTTGGTTCTTACATCTGGGCATAATGTAACAGCCACGTGTCACTTCATTTGGCACTTTAGGGAGCAAGGAGCCCTCACTGCAAACCCGGTCACTTAGTAGTGTGCTTGGGCTGAGAATCTACAGGGCGGGTGAAAGCTCAGCTCTGGACATTTTCGTCAGCAGAGCTCGCTGCACAGTATCTGTTGAACACCCATCTCAGAGGCAGATTAAGAAGGCATAGTCCCTTCCTTCAAGGAATTCCAAGTCCACTGATGATGGAGGAAGCATGTAAAAGACAGTTGGCCAGCCCCGTAACTGAGAAGGCAGACTCAGGAGGCAGACCAGAACTGTGTGACTCTAGGCAGTGACTTAACATCTCTGTGCTCGGTTTCCTCCTTTTGAAATGAGGATGCCTACCTTCTGGGGAAGGTACGAGATTCAGTGAGTTAATAGATGTCACATGCTCAGAACATTGTCTGATGCACAAAGCCCTCTATAAATGTTGGCTATTATCCCTGATAGTTGATATTTGTCAAGACTTCATTGTATGGCAGGCGCTTGGTGAAGTATTTTAAACTCATTATGTCATTTACTCCTCAGAGCAAATCTATGAGGTCCATGCTGTTGAGTGTCCAGCCTGGGGCACACACCCAGCAAATGGCCACGCTGGGGCCTTGACCTCTCCTACGATTTGCGACCCCAGAGCTTGCATGTGTAAACCCCACATCTTATTGTTTGATGACAATGTTCAGGATGCAGTGGGTGCTCTGTGAGCAGTACCACCATTGTGGCAGGTAGAAGACACCAGGTCAGGAGCCTCTCAGCCATTATCTCAACCAAGTGACATCTTCCAGATGGAGAAACTGAGGTTCAGCAAACTGGCAGAATTGTCCTCGATCCCAAAGCCAGAAAGTGGCAGAGCTGAGATTTGAACAGCCTTGGCCTTGACCACAGTGTTTTTCCTGCCCCCACTGTCATGCATCCGGGGACCATGCCATGCATCCAGGGGCGCGGCCGCGAGTTGGGACATCAGGCTGGTGGGGAGGAGGCAGCAGACGAGCTCTGAGATGCTAAGTCTGATCAGAACATGTCAGTTCAGACAGATGAAAGGAACACGCTTTTCTTCCACATCACCACCTTCTGAAGGTCTTGGCAAAGGGCATATACACACTGTGCTGAGTTATATTGAGAAATAAAATCTGATCAGAAGGAAGGTGCAAAATCCTTATAAAACGTCCTCATCAGAATTGATTGTGAGGCGGCTTGCTCAGTAAGGAGTTGTTTCTGGGGTTTTGTAAGAACAAGAACATGTGCTTGGACAGGATGTGCTCAGAGGCGAGCACAGAGCAAGGTCATCTGGTCATGTGGGCGTGTCCCTTCAGGCCAGGATGGTGACAGGGCAGGGGCAGGACTTTGAGGAGCTGATGGAGAAAATAATCACATGGTCAGAGGCTGATCTGAGAGGGGCATGGAACGCATGTGGCACAGGTGCTTACCAGGTGTGAACAGGGGTCTGGCACAGGCCAGTTCTCACCAAGTGTGAACAGGAGCCTGGCATGTTTTGGTGCTCACCAGGTGTGAACAGGGGCCTGGCATGGGTGGGTGCTCATCAGGTGTGAACAGGGGCCTGGCATGGGTGGGTGCCCACCAGGTGTGAACATAGGCCTGGCATGTTTGGGTGCTCACCAGGTGTGAACATAGCACTGGCATGGTTGGGTGCTTATCAGGTGTGAACAGGAGCCTGTTATGGGCAGGTGCTCACCAGGTGTTAACTCCAGAGCCTGGTGTGGGCGGATGCTCACCTGGTATGTAGTGAAAGGTTGGACAAGATCCAGGGACCTCCTCAAACCCAGCAGAACCTCCCATCCTTTGAGACCTGAGAGGACCCATCCAGCTTCTGCCCCATGGGCCACAGAGGGGCCTTCACCGCCTGTCTCTCTTGAGGGTATGGAGCCTGGCAGCTGCCTTGGGGTGCCGGGCCATCCCAGAATCACCTTCCACCATGGTGGGCAGACCTCGCCCTCCTCTAGGGGGTGTTTAGGCCTCTTGTGTTGTAGCTCACCTTTTCCGCGTCACTGAATATATGCACTTGGCCAGGATTAAATATAACTTACCCGCTTGCAGAGCCAAAAGGAGCAGCATGGGATACACCTGAAATGCAGCCTGCTGATTATTCAACTCTGAGAAATCACAAGGGGACAAGGCAGCCCGGGCACGGGAGGACTTGGTTCACACCTCAACCCCCTGCGTCTGCTGGATCTGCCTCCTCCTGGCAGCATCACATCATCTTTGGTTGGAAAGTCTGGCCCTCTCTTTCCTCAGTTTACCCCTTGGCAGCTCGGCTTCTTTCTGCCTGAGCTGCCTGACCCCACAGGCCTGACAAAGCTGCCCCTCCCGTCTCCTGAGCCCCCCAGGGGTCCGGCCCCATTCCATACCTTTGTTTCCCCACAGCCTGAAGGAGACCCCCCACACACTCGTAACCATGTGTTCCACAGGAATCGAGAGTCCACCAAAGGCCATCCATTGCCACGTCCACTGCAAGTGCCTCCCATCCTTCCACACAAATATCCCATGCAGCCGTCACCCGCCTAGTTTATAGGATGTGCCAACTTTCATCAAGTCTCAAGTGGATGGGACACAAAATGGGCACACTTTACAGGAGAAGGGGAACTTGTGCACTGGGGCAGGGCAGTGCTGCAGGCTTTGGGAGAATTCCACCCCGGAGTGGGGAGGTGTAGGAGCCTCCTGGGTGCGTGCAGAGCATGGATGCCCTGGGGGGTGGAGCCAAAGGGAGGTGCTGAGTGGTGTCTGTCTAGGAAAGGTTTACAGTGTGAAGCCAGCTGGAAGGGATGGAGAACCAGGGCTGCCAACCAGCAGGGAACCCCCTGGCCTCCCCGATTCTGCCTCCCCCAGAAATCCCTGCTACCCCATCTACTCGGGCAAGGCCACCCTGTCTGCTCTTCCCCTCTCTGGCTCTCCTCTGTGACTTCTCCTCCACAGAGTTGCTTCTGCTCCTGGGACGTGACACACACATGCCAGGCTAACTTCTGCACGACGGGGCTCATGGCACATTCCACGTGTGTTTAGCCTTTTCTCTGGGTCCTCCTCCTGATGGCCCAGCTCTTGAGAAGGAAGGGAGAGAGAGAGAATGAGAAAGAGAGGTAGACAGAGACAAGGAGAGAAGGAAAGAGCAGAGGGGAGACTCACGTGTTGTGAGGATGCTGCCGAGGTCACCTGAACAGGAAGACAGGACTGGAAAGCTATCTTTGCCTCATGGAGCATCCAGGCCTGTGATTCTGGGCTCTGTGCTCTGATGGGTCAGCTCGCTCTCCTCCTGCCCCTGGCGATTCAGTCTTATTCTCATCCATTCACTCCTCGTGTCTATAAACATTTCTTTGTCGTGTGTCCCACTCTCCCAGAGCTCACTTGAGCTTGGTGAGAACGGGTCCATTAATGGACCAATCATTCACTCAAAACACATTTGTCAAACTCCCACTAGGTTTTGGGCTCTAGTCTAAGTGGTTGTAGAGAAGAAGACAAATAGGACCAAGTCCCCTCCTGCAGGAGCTTGGGGTCCAGAACCAGAGACATGTGTGTGGATGTGGCACAGATAGATGGTACATGTGGCAGATAAGAAGGTGGGCATCTGCGGGGGCACTGAGCACAGCCAGCCTGGCCAAGAGGGGCCTCTGGGTTGAAGCTTGATGGAGGGGAGAGTCTCGGTTCTTGAGGTCAGGGATTCTTGTCTGTTTATTTGCTGTTCTTCCAGCACCTAGGACAGCTCCTGGGAACATCTTTGGTGCTTAAGAAGCATCAGTTGAACGAGTGAATGAATAGACAGAGAAGGGGGTGTAAGACACCCCAGGTAGAGGGAAGAGCTGATGACAGGCGCAGAGGCAGGCGTGTTTGGTAGCGGTGTCCAGGGAGCAGGGGGGCTAATGCCACAGGTCAGTCTAGAGATAACACGGAGCTAGGAGAAGTTACTGAGCTGGAGCAGGGGAAAGATCAAAGCTGTGTTTCAGGGGTGACACCAGAGGTTAAAATTCCTGGCCACAGGCTGTTGTAACACTCTCGATATAGCCAGGGTGACAGCAAAAAGGATGGAAAATCAGACAAAACCCTCTGCTATCAGGCAGCACGGCAGTTGCCATGTTCACACACTTGGTATCTCTGGCTCAGTCTCAGAGGAAGGGGGTTCCAAAATGAACTAGTATTTACTGAATACCTGCGATGTGTGGTCGGGCCCCAGGAGTGCAGGGCAGGCTCCCTCTGTCCTGCCCAGGCTCGCCTCTCACCTACAAGCAAAGGGCCTGGGAGTCTTACACAGTTTTGAAGGAGAGTCAGCTCTGAAACCAGGTGAGGTTTATTTTCTCAAACATTCATAGTGTTTTAAATTGTGACTTGTCCTTTTAAACTTATACCGCGCCCCAATTTACACACAACGCTCCATTTAGATTTTGCTGATGAGAGGTGAGAAAAAAATATCTCCTCTGTATCAGAAAGACCAAAGGGCAACCGTTTACGTGGCTTTCAGCTTTGATCAGGAGCTTTCCGAAACCCGGAACCAGCGGGAGAATCCTCCTCAATAACACCTTCAAGATGAATTGCTGATACTTGGCGTGAACTCACCGTGTCACTGCGGCCGAGGTGGAGGCGTCCTACGCTGTTTGTAGGGGGAACGCGAGATTTGCCAAAGAGCCCCATAAACAGCCTCTCTCCTCGTGCTCCGGGGTAATGGAGGGGCCCCGTTCCTCACATCAGAATTTTACTCATTTGGAAAAATTTGGTAGCTCTCAAAATTACGGGGTAAAATCGTCTTCTCGCACTGCAAGCATCCACCACTCACACAGATCACACGCCTGGATTATTTCGGGCTCCCAAACCACACAGCCAGCCATGGCGGCATTGTCCTCAGCGTCTGCCAAGTATAATTAGGCGTAATTAGGTGGGTCTCTGGCTGCCGGGTTTTATGGGCACATATTGAATGAGCACACGAAAGGTGGCAAGAGCCCGGCGTGTGGTCCACTATTGCCGGGATGTGGAAATAGCAGTGACAACAACGAATCTAATATGTGAGTCCTTACACACACACCCCTCAGCTAGTCTCTCATTAATCTGTGAAAGTGACGGGGAGCTCAGTCTGGAGGGGGCTGGTGGGGAAACTGAGGCTGGGTTAGGGGAAGCCCCTCTCTCCATCTTGTCTCTGCGGGAGAGTCTAAGTCATGATGCAGTGTCTCCCCAGTGTGGTTATCTAACCACGGCACGGCGGTGACAGGAACCAGAGCAGCTGAGCCCGCCCGCGGAGCAGGACTGGGTGCCGCAGCTGGTACCTCTCGGGACAACAGAGCCGCTCCGATTTCTGAGCCCACTGTTTGGTCCTGTCGGCAGCACAGACGGATGGGTCTCCATGGGCTGCAGGAGAGCAGTGGTATGAAAAAATCAGAGTTTTGTATGAGGAAGAAAAGTCAAAATCAACTTGCATTTATGTAGCAACTTTAAAAATAATAATGGCCCACAGGCACAGAGGTTTTACTAAGTGCCCGGCACATTGCTAAGTGCTTTACAGGATGCAGCCGTAGTCACTGGGATAGCGCGCCCCCACAAAGCCATGTCTACTGGAGCTTCAGAAGGTGACCTGATTTTTCCAAATCGGGGCTTTGCAGATATAACCAGTAAGATGAGGTCATATTGGATCAGGGGGGCCCTACTCAGCAACTGGTGTCCTCATAAGAGAGGACAGAAGATGCACAGAAGGCCTTGTGGAGATGGAGACCGGAGCGCCGCGTCTACCAGCTGAGGATTCCCAGCAAACACCAGGGGCTGCAGGCACAGGAATGGTGCTATGCAGAGGCTCAGGGGAGCACAGCTCTGCAACACCCAGACCTCAGACTCCGCCCCAGAACTGGGCGAGAGCAAGCATCTGTTGTTTAAGCCCCTGGTCTGTGGCACAGGAGGCAAATAGGGTACCACGTGGTTTTCAGAATCATCCTGTAAAGGAGGTACTGTTACTTTCCCCGAACGTGCTTTCAGGTTCTTTATCCTGTTGGACATTGGCTGGATTCTGTGAGTGGAGTCTGGTGAGTATTTATTACTTCACCTGAAAATGGGCCTGACTAGGCTCAGAGAGGTTGAGTGGTCAGCCCCAGGTCACACAGTTCGACTCAGGTCAAGAGGCTCCTTTAAAGGAGGGCTATTTAGGTCTTCCAACCCCCATCTCATCTGTTCAGACTCATTGCTGGTGAGTCCCCCCATCTTCGGAGAACACTGATAGGGTAGGACCTGCCTTGTGTGCTGTGCTTGGCTTTGCTTTAAATAGAATTCTCCACGTAGATCAGATGACATGACTGTAAATTATAGTGCGTGTTGCAGTGGGTGTCGGTGCGATTCGCCCCAAGGCAGGCTGGGAGGAAGCTGGGGGGCTGGCAGCTGCTCCCTCCTCCCCGCTCCCCTCGAACATTTAAACAGCACCCACCTCCACTGGAGTGTGAGCTTTGCGGGGTCCCAGAAAGCCTGTGATTATCATTGAAATAGTATTGTGCATTTGGCAGTTAGAGAAGGCCCTTGTTCTCGTGTTACGCTGTGAAGCAAAGAAGGCCCCGTTTGTGTGTATGAAGGGCGTGGAGAGAGGGGCATCCTGCTTGGACCGCATGTGGGTCCCTCCTCCATCCCTGGCTGTTTGCATTTGTCCAAAGACAAACTGAAATGCACAAGTTTACAGGAAAAGGAAACCTTTTAACTCTCAGGGTCAGACCCTGTCCTTACAGGTGGCCTAACGGGCCACACAGGGTGGAGAGCTCTCAGGGACGAGGGCAGATTTATGGGACTAGCCCAGTGTCCTGGGTCTAAGGAACGTGTTCAGACCGAGGGGAAGAGGCGGGGGGCTGGCGCGACTCCTCTCTGCCTTCAGACCCCAAAGGAAGGATTTTTGCAAGTGCTCGCCCTGTGCTGGCCTGGCCGGAGACCGGCGGCAGGCTCTCCCGAGTCTTCTGCAGTCCTGCTTGCCCCTTTCCCCGCACGTTTGGCCCACTGCATGTCCCACTGTTCCCATATCGTCAGACCCTTCCAGGTGACCCCCCCGGCTGCCTGGACGCCCTCCTGTCTCATCCGCCTGTAACACCTGCCTCTCCTCCCTCGGTGGCTCTACTGGAATAGGGGACAACCTTCCCCAACTGCCGGGCACTTGGAACAAACCTGAACTCCTCACCACCGTCTGCCAGATTCGTCACCGTGGTCGCCAGGACCAGCAGCGTCGGCACCAGGAGGGTTCTCGAGAAACACAGATTCTCAGGCTTCGTCCTGCCACGCTGAGTCAGAGCTGGAGGTTTCACAAGACGCCTGGGTTATCCCGTTTCCCGTCCTCGAACCTCTGTCACCGGCTGTCCCTACCTCCAGCATGTTCACCCATGCTGGCCTCCAGCTAGCCGCTCTGGGCCGCCTACCCTCCTGGGAACACGCCAGGCTTTCTCCTGCCTCTGGACGTTTCTTTACAGCTCTTCCCTCTGTCGGGAGCTCCCTGCCCCATCTCTCCGTGCCCATTCCTCCTCGTCGCTCATTCATTCAACAACGCAGGTGGAGAGTCTGCCACCGGTAAACATGGGGTCCAGGCAGTGGGGACACGGCAGGGAAGGAGGGATGAACAGAGGGGGCCGTGTCTCTTCCCCTTTTTCTCCATCCCCTCCAAGTTTCTGACATAAGAAATGCCCGATAAATGATGAATAAATGATAGAATAATGGGATTCTCCACAGCCTTCTCAGACACACGTTTAAAGCAATGGGCATGGAGGTCCCATCCTAACCACGAGGCTGTCAGGGCTGGACGAGACTTCCAAGACCCCGGAGGAAGGAGTCAGGCTGTGGCCCTGTCCTTGAGTGACCTTGCCACGGGCTGCACTTGGGGAGGACCCCTCCCGGAGCACTTCCATCCGCCGGGCAGAGGCTCGCCTTCTTTTCTGTTGAATCCCAGTTTGGGTTCATTTAGATGTTTCGTTTAATTGGATTAATCGTGTGGCTTAGGCTGATTTATTCAGACTTGCCTTTGTCGGAGCGCAGAATCAATTTTAAGTAATTATATTTCCCCAACTTCATTTCCCATGGAAATCTCAATCGGATTTCTTTTTCTCGTGCTAGGATTGTAGTGAGCATGTTAAACAGTTGCCTGGCGGGGTCCCCCTCGGCTCCATGAGGGACCTGGGTGGGGTCTCCTCCAGAAGCCCCAAGGCAGCCAGTTCCAGAGCGAGGAGGGGCTCCAGCTCTCGAGGACGTACTTTCTCCAGCCCCAGAACCGGGGTCTCGCTCCCTGTCTGCTTTCCCTCTTCCTTTCTTTCCTGCTGGGAAGCAAGGCCCTGCCCTGTGCTTCCCCCCGCTTTCCCAACACTGGGGCGTCTCACGTGCTGCCCTGCATCTGGCAGGCTCTGCTCTCAGCCCCGCACTGGTACTAAAGCATACACAGCCGCAGTGGGCTGAATGGTGACCCCAAAAGATACGCCCACGTCCTAACCTGTGGATGGGACCTTATTTGAAGAAAGGGACTTTGCAGAGGTCGTTAAGCTAAGGATCTTGACACAAAGCCATCCTAGATTACCCGAGTGGACCCTAAATCCTGTGAGAAGTGTCCCAACAAGAGAAAGAAGGGAAGACACGGAGCGAGGAGACAGAAGTTCTTGTGAAGAAAGAGGAGGAGGTCAGAGCGCCGTGGCCACCAACCCAAGGGCGTCTCGTGAAGCTGAAAGAGGCAAGAAGCACCCTCCCCAGAGCCTTTGGAGGGAGCGTGGCCCAGCTGGCACCTTGGTTTTCATGATTCTGGCCCTCGAAGCATGAGAGAATAACTTTCTGCTGCTTCAGCCCCCCAGTTTGTGGTCTTTGTGATCGCAGCCCCCGGACACTGATACGGCATCCTCTGACCATCACGAGGGGCCGTGTGCTGGTCTGGCCCTCTGGGCCTTGCTAGGATCAAAGTCGGGGGCAAAGGGGGGAAGACTGGAGGGGACGGTTTCAGCACAGCTGGTGGAGCAGGGAGGGGGCCACGGGGAGGCCGAGAGGCCATCAGTCAGCCCCAAATCACCGCACGGGACGAGGGGCTGCAGGAGGGGGAAAGAGGGCTAAGCAAAGGTGACCTGTGCAGTGACACATGCCGCCCTGCGATGCCCACACCAGCGCCGTCTGCTGTCACGACCCCTGTGGGCCCCAGCCCCAGGCCTGGCAGTGCTCCACGGAGATGGCGCTTAGGGCTGGCCCCAGCTCGGCTTGTCTCTCAGCTCAATACTGGTTCCACTTGGGTTCTTGAGTTCTCGGTCGAGGGGGCTGCTGGGTGATTCCTCAGGCCGCTAGTGGAAGCTCCCGGAAACCCCTGAGTCCTTGTCGCCCCGGCTTGCCCCAGGCCTTCTCTACAAAACCTTCTTCCCGGGCAGCGGGCCCCGAGCGCCTCACCAGCCTTCTTTTCTTCGTGGATGGTTTCTTGAGACTGAACCAACTCCAGCGTCACACGGGCGGCAGGGCGTTAGCAGGACTGCTGGCCCCAAACACAACACTGGGGCCGCTTTGGGTCTATGCCGTCGGCACAGTGCCTCCAGGGATGTGCTCCACACCAGGTGGGACCAGCCCGCCCAACACCACCCCAGGCCTCTCTGATCCTACACGGGGTGAGAGACCCCAGCTGGGTCAGGATTGGGGTCCACGAGACTGAGCTAGTGCTCACGCTCCTGCTTTAGAGCAGAAACACCATCCTGGTGTTGTGTCGCTCTGTGCTGTGGACTGAGCTGTGCCCCCAAATTCGTATGTTGGAGCCCTAATGCCCTTGTGGCTGCGTTTGGAGATAGGGCTTATAAGAAGGTAATTAAGCCTCAGTGAGGTCACGGGGGTGGGGCTCTCATCTGAAAGGCTCCACCAGGTGAAGACCCAGCGAGAAGGCAGCCGTCTGCCAGCCAGGAAGAGGGTCCTCAGCAGGAACTGAATCTGCAACACCTTGACCTTGGACTTCCCAGCCTTTAGACGTGTGAGAAATAAAAGTCTGTTGTTTAAGCCTCTCAGTCCATGGCTGTTTGTTATGGTAGCCTGAGCTGACTAAGACAGAGAGGGAGCCCGTGACAAAAGTCTGGGAAGAGTATTCCAGACAGGGGGCACAGCCAGTGCAAAGGCCCTGAGGTGAGACCAGAAGCAAAGGCCTGAGGAAAGGAGGATATCACTGTGGTTGGCTCTGGGAACACAGGCAGAGGGCACAGTGTGAGCAGGGAGAGGGGGTGGCAGTTGGGACACATGAGCCCTTGTGGGACGCATGTGGGAGCTGGGATTTCAATACAGGTGCAAATGAACTGGGACCTCTGCGGGTGGGCCTAAGAGCTGTACTCGGAAAGGGCTTGAGTATGGATTGAATTGTGGCCCCCTAAATTCGTTAAGTGGAAGTCCTAAGCCCCCAGTGCCTTGGAATGTGAACTTATTTAGAAATAAGGTCTTTACGGAGGCAGTCAAGTCAAGCTGAGATCATGAGGCTGGGCCCTAACCCAACATGACGGGTGTTCTACAAAAAGGGGAACCTTGAGACACACGCGTACAGGGAGCGCGCACTTGAAGACAGAGGCAGAGACTGGGGTGATGCTTCCACAAACCGAGGAATGCCAAGCGTTGCTGGGGACGCCAGAGGTGGAGGAGGCCTGGGCCATGCTCCTCACAGCCTCCGAGGAGCCAGCCCTGCCGACACCTTGATCTTGGACTTCCAGCCTCCAGAGCTGCGAGACAACAGATTTCTGTTGGGTAAGCCACCCAGCCTGTGGGACTTTGTCACAGCCGCCCCAGGAGTCTTGTGCAGGTGCCTCAGGAGGCTCTGCTCTGCAGCCAGCCTGGGAACCCCAGAGAGCTTCAGGAATCATCACGGATGCTCCACAGCTTTGGCCTTTCGCTGCTGTCGTTGGTCTGCAAGGGGCGTCCCCTCCGAGGTGAACCACAGCGCAGTTGAGCGACGTGACACATTTGATCGGAGGCTGCATTGGCATGGGAGGGATGCTCCAAGACCCTGGGCGTGCCACCGCCCGCTCTGGGGCTCCCGTGGTCATCTGTGGAATATCTACTGCTGCCCAGAGCCTGCAGACCCAGCTGGGAAACTCTCGTCGCATTACTTTTCTTTCCCGAGCACATCCCGAGACATCACCTTGCATGCCTACCAGACAGAAAGCACATCTTTCTTTTCTTCCAGCATATGGTGCTTTGTAAGGTGCCAGGTCTGCCAAGACATCACAGATCCCTCCGCGGGTGAGGCAGCTCTCCCCGCCCGAGAATGGGGATGCCGCTCGCTGACTACGGCTGTTAACAGATGGCCCGGGGAGAGGCAGGCGCCGAGAACCAAGCTCCCGCGCTGGCAGCGCAGCCGAGGCCTCCTGTTCCTTGTCACGTTGATGCTGATACGCACGTAGCCAGGGAGAGCTGCTCAGGCTGTGGTTGTGGCATGCTGGGTTATGGAACAATCTTGAGTCCAACGAGAGAGGGCTCCCAGGGAGGTCCACGTGGGCCCTGTGGGGGAGGTGTGAGTGGGCTTGGGGCCTCGGTGGCCAGGGGCCTGACGTGCCCTGCAGGTGAGGTCTGAGTTTGCAAAACTTCCAGAGCAGGGTCTCAGCTGCTTCCCCCTTGGAATGTGTCACCAGACACTGGCTGCTGTCGTGGGGACACACAGATGTCAAATCAGAGGAGAAGGCGGCAAGATGAAATCTCCTCCCAGTGAAACAATTCTGCCACAGGGTGCCACCGAAGCCGGGAGGCCAACTGGGAAAGCTCAAGGGCCGCGTCAGGCCAAGGAGGGCTACAGCCCGTGGCGGCAGACGCACTGAAAGGCTCCTGACCAGAACGGTGTGCTCAGGCTCAGGTCTCTAACAGAGAGCTCCGGCTTTGCCACATCGAGAACTAATTTAAGAAGAATAAAGCCCACTGGGCTATAAGGAGAGAGGCCAGGTGGAAGGCGATGCAATCCTGAGCCAGATGAGGATGGAGACAAGGAGATAAGGAGAGAATTATTTAAGAGGGGAGGCGGGCAGGTCCTGCGGATGGGAGTGGGATGTGGAGGAGGGGAGAGGTGAGGGTGGCCCCTGGTTTCTGGCTGAGCTCCCTGGCAGGTGGGGAGAAGGAGAGAGAGACAGGGCTGGGGAGGCCGGCAGGACCGGCCCTGTCTCCCTGTGCAGCCCAGACCAGGTTCTCTGATGTCACAGTCCTCCTTCAATCCGGGGTCAATTGAGAAGGGCTGGCTCTCTCAGACGGCTTCCCAGGAGGGGCAGGGAGGGCTTTGGGTCATCGGGAGAGGTCCAAGGTGCCAAAGAATTTACCTGTCCTTCTGAGGATTATTCAGGAATGTTCCAAAAAGCAAAGAGATGTTATCAGGAGGAAAGAGGTGTGCCTTGTGGAACACAGGGCAAGCCACATGAGGGAATGGGGGTGGATAAAAAGATACACATAAAGGGGATTGAGGGAAGACTTCCTGGAGGAAGAGACCCCCCAGCTCTGCGTCGTCAGGTGTGTAAGAACTGGAAAGGAGGGAAGAGCGCTTCCTACAGGTGGAACACCGTGAGCAGAGTGTGGCGTGTTTGTAGGGGGAAGGCAAGAAAGGCGACACCTTTTCCACCCTGCTTGCAGTCTCGGGGATGTTGGGAAGGGAAGGGGCTTCTTCCAGGACCTCAGGCCATCCCCCAGTGGGCCCGAGCCACACTCCCCACCCAGGGTCAAGTACAGATTGCTGGGCTGAGACATATCTCATTGGTTGGGGACAGTGGCTCTTTCCGTTTTTCTTTTTCTCAGTGGCCACTGGCCCCTAAAAATATCTGCTTCTGTCACTGTGATAAAAAATGAACTTTAGGCAGCATTCTTTGAGAATAATTTCTCTAGCCAGGCAGACAGGCTAACTTACAGTGGAGCAAGCATCATCGATATATCTCCGCTGTCTCATCTCTGTCCCTGCAAGGCTGGGCTCGGAGACCGGGGTTTGAGATCGGTGCATAGAGGTCAGCAGAGGGGTGGAGGCGGTGATTACGATGGTGCCTCGGAGAACAGAGAGGAGGGGGGAGAAATTTCATCTCACTATTCCTCTAAAATGGTGAAGGCAGGATTAGAGAGGAAAGCAGAGAGAATTCTAAAAGGTTAAATCTGTTAAAACAATGAGAGCCTAATTCAGGGCTTTTGTTTTTCTAGAACATTTGATGGAAATCAGGAAGGGAAGTCTCCAGCCTCCTTGGAATCCTGTGGATCAAAAGAGCTGGCCGGCCAGTTCTGGTGTCTAGTTGTTCTGGCGTTCCACCCCTTTTTTCAGCAGCCATCTCCTGGTCTTAGCGGGAGGCAGCCTTGTGTGGTGGAGTGATTATAACTGACCGCTTACCATATGGCTTTGAGTGAGGGACTTAATCCCTGTAAGCCTCAGGTTTCCTATTTTCTGTAAACAAGTTGATGGAGTGGTTAACATTTTTTGAGTGCTCACGGTGTGCCAGGCAACATTCTAATTGCTTCCCATGAAACATCACTTGGAATAACTCTGGGAAGGGAGCGCTATTGTTTCACCCCTTTTACAGATGAGGAAACTGAGAAACAGAGAAATGAAATAACTTCTCCCTAAAGACGTGTAGGAGTAATTTGACAGAGCCAGGCAGCCTGTTCCCAGAGGTTAGGCACCTAATCTCTCAGTTAATGGAACACTGTCTGTAAAATTACTGCAATAATGCCCACCCCAGAGAGGCATGGGAGCATTATATGAGATGATGTGTGTAAAGTTCCCATCACAGGGCGCAAAACAAGGTCAATGCCCAGTGGATGTTGATGATGATGATGATGATGGTGAGCATGATGAAGGTGATGGTGGTGGTGGTGGTGATCGTGATGTTGATGATGATGGTGCTAGTGATGGTAATGATGATGATGATGGAGATGGTGATCGTGATGGTGATGATGATGGTGATTGTGATGGTGATGATGATGGTGATAGTGATGGTGATGATGATGATAGTGATAATGGTGATCATGATGGTGATGATGATGATAATACACAGGAAGAAGTGCCAAATCCTCTGATAGTTGCCTGGGATACAGAAAAGGAAAGTCCCTGATGACAAGGATAAAAGACCTAGTGAGAAAGAAGGAAAATTCATTGTTTTAATAGTCTGTTACAATAACCTCACGAGAGAGAGGCAGTTTGTACCAGGTTGGTGGCCACAGAGGTGGAAGGGGCTGTAAGATTGAGATTTATGTTGGAAGCAAAGCCAATGGTGTGTGTTGATGGATTGGGTGCAGGTTGGGGCTTCTCAAACTTGGCATTGTAACATTTTGGGCTGGATCTCTCTTTGTGGTCTGGGGGGCTGTCTCATGTACTGTAGGATTTTAGACCTGACCTCCACACACTGGATGCCAATAGTGCCCTTTCCCAAGATATGACAACAAACCTGTCTCGAGACCTTGCCTAAATGTCCCTTGTGGGGGAAAGCACCCAGCTGGGAGCCACAGATGTGGGGGAAAACAAGAATAATGGTAGTTCCCTACCTTTGGTTTAAGGAACTGGGAACATGGTGCTGCTACCTGCCAAAAGGGAATTTTTGTCTCTTTTGTTCACAGCAGTGTCCCAGAAGCTAGAGCAGTGCCTGCCCCACAGGTATTTGATGAGTGAATGGAGTGAGTGGGGAAGGCTAAGAGAATAAAAGGTTTTGCTTTATTTTGTTGTTTGGTTTTTTGTGTGTGCTAGGGGGAGAAGAATCAATGGTTTTGTTTTAGGCAAAGTAAGTTTGAGATCCATTGGACATCCCAATGCAAATACTGAGTTGTCAGTTAATTATACAAGTCTTGAGCTCCTGGGAGGAGTCAGGAGTTAAATCTCGGCGTCATCAGCACGCCCAATGGTATTTACAGCCACGGGACTGTCTGAGGTCTCCTAGGGCAAGAGGGTAAAGAGAGAAAAGAAGAGAGACCAGGAAAGGGCTCTGGACAGTCAGACACTTGGAATTCAGGGAGTTTGAGCAACTGCTCGGGAGGCTCAGGAGGAGCGGCCAGGGCGTGCGAGGAAGGACACAGACAGGGAGATGCCCTAGGGCTTGAGAGAATAAACTGTTGAAAGCAGTGAGTGGACCCCACGTTGAGTGTTGCTGAGAGGACGAGCTGACAAAAACAGAGAAGTGGCCACTGGAGCTGGGGACACGGGGTCCAGGGGTGACTTGGAAGAAGCCAGTTCAACAGGACAGAGAAGATGGAAGCACATTTGCAGTGAGCTCCAGGGGTATCGGGCAGTGGGGGTGAGAGAGGGCCTGTGAATTTTTGCTATGAAGTTTTCCAAGAAATGGGCTAGTAAATGGAGGAAAACGTGGAGTGTAAAATATTATTCTGATACTTGTTAAAATGGTGAGGAAGTAGTCTTTATTCAAGACTACTGCAAGGTGGGAGAGAGACAGAGCTTAACTCCAACGACAATAGGGACAAGCAGCTCAGTGGATGGAAAATCACTAAGGGGAGCCATCAAGAGCAGGGAGATTCTTGCTAAGGCAGACCAAGGTCAAGGCCTAGTTGAGAAGAGGGCTAATTAAAGAAGAGGAGCCCAATTGAAGTTTGGTCAAGGAAGGAATCTTTGTCATGTGTCACAGGTGGGTTTTTAAGGAAGAGAGACGCTGGAGTATGTTGGTATGCCAAAGGGAATGGCCCCGGAAAGAGAGCTCTGCCACTTCTGGTGCTAATCCCCGGTGGGCACGACATCTGAGCAGCTCGGAGCGTGGCACCAGGCTTCAGAGCTCTCGGCTCTGCCACAAGGGAAATCACAGGTGGGCTCTGCTCCCTACTAATCCCCTAATCAGAGATTTGGCTTTAGGACAAGCCACACTCATCACCACACTGCTCTGCCCTGGCTGCGCACAAGTTCGAGGCAGGGCTGTTGTGGGGTTTGCTAATGCAGCACAGTGAGTTGACCACGGACACCACAGCGACAGCCCAAACAAGAAGACAGGAGCTCCTGCCCTTTGTGAAGAGAGTCCCTGCACCCTCCCTCCTTCCAGTGTGGCAGGCGTGTATCTGCTTTCTTCTCTAGGGTGGTGAGTGGCCCCCAGCCAAGAGACGCCTCTTGATTCACCTTCGGGTAAGGAGAGAAGGGCCTTAGGTGACTTTCCTCACAGTCAGCCCCTGACACTTGCAGAATCAATGGTCACAAGACTGAATTGATCCAAAGGTTGAGTTGTCCTCTTGACAAGAGCTCCAATAAAAACGTGCAGTTGGGAGGCTGCTCCTTGTCTGGCATCTGGGGTGAGTGAGAAGCCCTGAGCGAGGCGTCTGGCACATGATCAGCGCTCAGGACACCTTCGCTGCCATTGCTATTTTTGTCTTGTTGTTTCTGTGAGCCCATCACCTGACTCCAACGGCACAAGGTGGGTCATTTGTCAGCACAGTTTCCTAATATTCCGTAGCCAATAGCTTCAGTCTTAATGCATCTTTTCCTAGAATTCTAGAGACCGTGGTTAAGGGCAGTGGTGGGTAAGGTGGGGGGTGGGGGTGTTGGAAAAGGATTAAATAAAAAGAGGTGTTTGGGGAAGGCTAGTCTAGTGGTGGAGGTTAGGATGGGTTCACACAGGGAGAAAATGAAGCAAGAGGGTCATCCTCCTTCTGTTCCTGTCTGATCATTTTAAAAAATGATTTGCCTGAGACCTCTCTGTGACTAAGGAATCCCACCAGAGAGAAATCATATCAAGGGTGGATGTGAGGTGAGGATGTCATGGTGTCTCAACACTTTCATTCAGTTGAGTCTCAACACTCCCCTCTGGCCATCCACTGCACGCCACCCCCCCACCCCCGCCAATCCATCCATTCACTCACTCACCTATCCTTCCATCCATCCATCCACCCACCGACCCATCTACTCAACCACCCCTCCATCCACCCATTAACCCTTCTATCTATCTATTTATCTACCTATCCACCCACCCACCCACCCACCCATCCACCCACCTCCCTATCCATTCATCCACTCATCAATCAACACCGACCTACCTCCTATCTATCTGTCCACCCAATCACCCACCCACCCATCTACCCACTCACCCACCTGCCCATCCATCCACCCAACCACTCCTCCTCCACTCACCCCCTCCAATCCATCCAACTACCCACCCACCCACACCCCTATCCATTCAGCCATGCGTCCCCATCCACCCTCCTGTCTATCCAACCATCCACCCATTTACTCACTCATCCATCTACCCACTCACCTATCCATCCATCCATTCACCTGCTTGCCCATCCACCCACTCATTTACCCCTTTATCTATCTATCCATCCATCCACCCACCTGCCTATCCATCCATCCATCCATCCATCCATCCAGCTATCTATTCAGTAACAATCATTGAGTCCATTTCGTGTACTGGGCAGAAGCAGAAATGGTAAGTCACTTTCCTGCTCAGAAAGGGCCCACTTCTACTCAAAGGAACATAGCAATGTGCAAAATGCCAAGCCAAAAGTGTGCATGATGCATTACTGTAGCCCAGAGTGGGGGGTGATTCAATGTGGAAAGTCAGGAAAGGCTTCTTGGAGGAGATTTAACCTTGAAAGGAAGGTAGTAATCAGCCAGGTGGACATGGGGGAAGGAGCATCACAGAGAGAGGGAGGAGCATTTATAAACGTCTTGCAGGGAGAGCTCAGGGATTCCCAGCGGGTGGCGGGCATTTGGCTGCATGGCTGGACCAAAGGGCTTGTGTGAATTTGCAGAGGCAATGAGCTGGAAAATCAGCACACGTCAGATTGCAAAGAGCCATGGCACTGTGTTTGGACTTCATCCTGAAGACCGTGGGGGCCACTGGTGGGCTTTAGGAAGGGGACATCATCATCAGTCTTGTGTCACAGAGATCACCGTGGGATCTCCCATTGTTGGGACCAGGGCTGGAGATGGAGAGGCTGGGGGCAGGCCGTGATACAAGGGGGAAGTATGGGTGCTGTGGGGCACTGTCATCTGCACTGTGGTCGCTCCCGTCACGTCGACATCTGCTTCCTGCGCGGGTGCAGGTGCTGTGTTCTACTCACGGTGCACTCGTGTGTTCTCTCGCAGTCTTCCACGAGGTCGGCACTTCCATTATCCTTCTTTTACAGCCAAGGAAACAAAAGCACAAACAGCTTCAGTGACTTGCCCAAGGTCACCCCACCAGAGAGAGGCGGGGCCCGTTCAGGCCAGACAGTGGGACTCCAGGCTCATCCACTGGGTTGGGGTTGGGGGCAGTGACATGGGGGGAGGGGACGAGGATAGGTGGGGAGCCCGTCTGAGAACTCAGACCCTGAGCCGGGTTTCATTCCCTATGCTGTCTCACAGGAAGGCGGCTATAAGCATGAGCTTTAATTAGCCTGGACTGGAAAATGGACTGAATCCTGAGTGGACACTGACAGAATTGGAGCCGCACGTCCACGGCTCACCTTTTGCTGAGAATCTGAAAGCTCACCGATCATTCATTGTTTGTTTCTTTCCCACTCCTGGAGCACCTTAAGACGACAGGATGCCAACAGGACATTTCAGCCCTCACCAAAACCACAAGCTTCCTAGTGGGACGGTCACCCAGGGTCCCTATCACCAGGTCACCAGGGCTTGTTGGTGCCACACAGAGAGCTGTGGGGACTAAGGCAGGTGGCAGAGCAGTGAGAACTCTCAGACACTCTTGGGGACAAAGCAGCACAACTACCACTCTGCAAAACTGTTGGGCAGATTTTATAATGCCCTCTGTGCATCTCCTCCACCACCCAGCAACCCTACTCCTTGCTGGGAGGATGAAAGCATGCGTCCACCCAAAGGTGCAAAGGATGTTCCAAAGGTCCAAAGGATGTTCGCAGCAACTTGACTCACGGTTGCCTCAAACGGGAACAACCCACGTGTCCGTCGAGACGTGAGGGGACAAGCAGATCGTGCACACACGCTTACATGGGGAGCTCCTCAGCCACGAAAGGGCAGCCTGCAACTCACATGGCGGGAATGAATCAACAGCATGTTGAGCTGAAGAGGCTGGTGCAGAAGATTGTGTGCTGCATGAGTCCGTGCACAGGGAATTCCAGAAGAGAGAAAACTCATTCGTGGCGGCAGAAAGCAGAGAAGGGGCGGGGCGGGGCGCTCCTGAGTGGAAAGATAATGTGCGAACTTCTGGGGAGGTGAGAACATTCTATATCTTCATGGTGGTGGTGCTTACATGTGTGCCTGTGTTTGTGAAGATTTATAAAACTGCCCTTAGGACCTTTGCATTTCACTGTATGTAAATTACACCTTAAAGAAGGAAAAGTAAAGAAAGAAAACAGAGGGAGAAAGGCAGGAAGGCAGGAGGCAGGGAGGGAGGGAGGAGGGAGGGAGGAGAGAGGGAGGAAGAAAACAGGAGACCCCAGGCGGCTCTGAGCCTCGGGATAGCCCCAGGCCCACCTTGGTGGGTGGGGGGTGTGCACAGTCAGACCCTCCAGTGTGAGACCTGCCCTGCTTGTGTCCAGCTGAGCCGGAAGGTCCTGGTGCCGTTTCTCCAGCCCCGGCTTTCAGTCACCCTCAGGATGTGGGCTGGTTCCTGGGTGCTCTGAGGCAGCCAGGGGTAGAGAGCCTGGGAGGAGGAGCGGTTCTGTCAGAGGGAGGGTTCTGCGCCCTGAGAATTCCACTGGGGTGCGGGGAGCAGCGGCCCCACTTTCTGCAAGCCCCCTTGTGCAGTGGAGACATCTTAGGCTGTGTTTATGGCCAGAAAAGCAGGCAGGCACTTCCCAGCTCTACATTAAGCCCCTGCCCATTGCCCCGTACCTTCCCCTTGCACACCTGCACCAGGTGAGGAATGAACCCTCCGTGAGCTGAGTCCTTACCATCAGGAAGGCGGTGGCCCAGGCCGAGCAAGTCAGGGGACAGCTGCAGGGGTGTGGTGGCTGGAGGAGGTCACATCCACGAAGAGCTCCTCTGCGCGTGATTGTGAGAGTTGTGTGTGCATTATCTCACTTGTCCCTCATGAGGAAGCTGTGGATTCACAAGTTCGAGTGACAACTCAGAGTCACACAGCAGCAAGGTCGGGAGGTAGACCCTGGCCTCTTTGGATGCTAAGGTCATAGTCTTTGCTATGTGGTTCAAGATGTGGGTGCGACAAGCCATGCGGACTGGTGACAGCTTGGCAGTCTTGGCGCTTTGGGGTCCATGTGAGAGTTCTCTGTGGGCCTGCCTCTGCAGCCAACATTATTCTTTCCTTCCAATGACAAGTGGCCGCCTGGAGGGGAACCTACTCATCTGGAAGCAATCACGGGCCTGAAGAGCAGCCCCGGGCAGACCTGGCCGAGTAGACCTCCCAGGATCCCCTGGCCTTTTGAATCCAACAGTAGCTCCGCTCTTCCTGAGCAAGGTCAGGGTTGTTTGTCTGGAAGCACGAACATTGAGCATTGCTGTCCGTGGCAACCGGAGAGCGAGAACTGGTGCCTACCGTGTGCACAGCGAAGGAGATGAAGACAGAAGAGGAAAACAAGAGCATTCAGTGGAGCTAGTCCCCGAGAGCAGCCAAGCTGTTGGTTCAGGTGCCAAGGGCGCCTGGAAACACCTGGATTCTCCCCAATTCTCCTCGAAAGCCAAGGGCGTTTGCATACGGAGAGCAAAAATAAATCCGTCTTTGGGTAAAGGAGGAAATTAGTAAGTGCAAAGAAAACATGTTCTCTTCCCCGGGAACACATCTGGAGAGACGCTGAAGAGGCAAAAGGAGGGGAGGGGCCTCCCACGGCCAGAGCTGTGTCCAGGTGGGCGCTGAGGGGGACTCACATGGCAGGGTGCAGTGGAGAACACCAGGGGGACAGGGCGAGCAGATGCCTGTACGTGACCTTGAGAGGTCATGACGCCAGGGCTGGAGGCAGCGTAATTAGACTCCTAACACTAGCTCTTTATAATTCCCTGATATTAATGATTATTTCAGAAGCTATTGTGAAATCCCCTAAGCAAAATTTCTTTCACTCGGCTTTGATTTTAGAAACACATGCCCTGTGTTTCAGTGCCACTGGCCACCCTTCTGTTGCTGGTAGTGAATCCACACAGCTTTCTGATAAATGGTGAGTGGTCTGACAGCGTGGATCCAGAGTCCAGGTTTTGACGTCATTCAGCGATCCCCATTCTGGGAACTGTTCTGCTGAAGTGATCAGAGATGCAAATAAATTTTCCAGCATAAATGTGTTGGTGGCATTGTTGCTTAAAATGAGGAACAAGCGGAGAAACATTTCTATAAATAGAGGAAACGTTTACTGTGGCTCATTCGCAGGATGGATTATTGTGTAGCTGCAGAAACGATGTTTGGAGGATTTTTTTTTTAATCATGATAGACATTTTCACAGCATGATATTTAGTGACAAGAACATGCACAAATTTTCTGTACTGAGTATCGCTCCCAAACACTACATCAGCTTTCTTTGGGCGGATTAGTGAGAAATTTAACTGCACCCCTGATCTTCACAGCATTTTCTGAGTTTTCTGAAGTCACTGTCCATTACTTTCATAATAATACGACATTGTGAGAACAGACTGGGTCCATGTCGCACAATTTCTCTTCTTCACTTTTCCTCCCTCCTGTCTCCCCCACACCTCTTTGATGCTGTTGGAAACAATGTCACAAATTAATGATATTTTGGAATCAATGTTGTAATGCCTCCACCCCACGCTCCAAACAATTGGTGGCCAGTTTCTTTTCTCTCCCCTCCCCCTCTCCTCTGTTGTCAGTAGATTTGGGACACAGTGATCCCACCACGGCCTCCAGGGTCCGGGCTCGGTGGGCTGGCCACATGCCCCTCTGATTGTCAGATATTACTCAAAATAAATGCTGGGGCAGGTTTGTGAGACCCTGACTGATGATCCCAAATTTCCTGAACCAACAGGAAGAGGAGCTGGGCTCCAATGGACGGAACTGTAAGCACACGGAGGCAGGTGGCGGCTTAGTGTCGTTGCTCCCATCCGCCTCCCCTTTGTGCTCCCATCAGAGCCCCAGCTTGCGGCCTTCTCACTCTGCAGGATACACTTGATTTACGTGGGGTTTTCCCTTAAGAGCGTCTTCAGTGCTTCTGTCCACCCATGGCACGAGTCAGCTCAGGGTCAGTAACAAATACCACTGACGGGGCAGCTTCAACAACAGAAATCTACTCTCTCGGTCCTGGAGGCTGGAAGTCCAAGATCAAGGTGTTGGCAGGGCTGGTTTCTCCTGAGCCCTCTCTCCTTGGCGCGCAGACGGCCTCTTCTCCATGAGTCCTCACATGGTCCCTCTGTGTCTGTGTCCTCATCTCCTCTTCTTATAAGGACGCAGTCACATCAGATTAGGTTCCACCTTGATGACCTCATTTTACCCCAGTCACCTCTGTAAAGACTGGTCTCCAAATGCAGCCACACTCTGAGGTCCTGGGGGTCAGGACTTCAGCCTACCAATTCTGGAGGTGACACAATTCAGCCTGTAACACCTGCTCTGTGGGTTTTGTTTCTTTAGCAACCAGTGACTGACTCTTTAGCCAGTTTCCTTTGGGGAGATAAAAATTGTTATTTAAGTATTTTTTAAATGGACTGATTACTGTTTGGGGTTCTTTCAGAAGACTGGGGACAAGAGTCCCTTTCAGAATGATCTTGTGGTGAAAATTATGACCTCTGAAGGAAAGTGAGTGTTCAGAGAGCCATCACCATCTCACAAACAGCAGGCACCGTGCAACCACGGAATGAGTGAGTCACGCTGCTGACCACTTTTCAGCGACGGATACAGGTTTAGGCACAAGTTCCTCCAGCAAAGCGATGGCATTCTTGTCCTCATCTTTATGAATGTTCAACAATTTTGCCGTCATGCACCATCACACCTCGGATACGCAGAACATATGCTACAATCTCATATATTTTACTTTGCGTGAGTTCGCATACAGGCGTCTCCAAAACACCCCACACTTAGGTCTTCATAAATTTAAGTATTCCTTCAAGGGGGCTTCCGTTTCTGGATCCAGAAGTTAACACCATAAATATTTGTCTCTTTACAATTCAGTCACATGCTGTGATAGCTTTGTAACAAGGAATTATGATCCCACCTAAAAGTACCACTGGCTTTCTTCCTGGGGCCTGGGAGGTAATCTCTACCCCCATGGAATTTCCAAGTCATGGCGGAGCCCTCCATGCCACATCTGATAGGCTATCCTCCGTGATGCTCTGTGCTAACGGATGATTTAGGAAGGGGCTGGCTGTGCCGGGAAGACCAACCAACCACGCGATTAGAGGGTTGTGTTTTGGGACACAAGGAATCAGCCTGAGCTCCCGGGAGGGGAGGGAGCTGGAGGTTGGGTTCAACCACACAGCGGATGACTCTATCACTCGTGTCTGCACAATGAAGGCCCAACTGAACTCTGGACTCTGATGCTTGGGTGAGCCTCCTGGGTTGGGGACACTCAGCGTGTATTGTCAGAGGTTGATACTGGGAAAGTGAAAATGTCCAGAGGACACAGCAGTTTCACACGTGGAACCCTCCCGGTCAGCTCCCTGGCCCTATGCACCTCTTCCTTTGGCTGGTACTGTTGACATCCTTTAGCAGTCAAAAACCTGTAATCACAAGCACAACACTTTCCTGAATTCTACGAGTTGTTCTAGCAAATTGTCAAACCTGAGCATGGTTGTGGGGAACCCCAAAATTTTAGCCAGTCGCTCAGCACTGAGGGTGCCCTTGGGGACCCCAAAATTAGAGCCAGTGTCTGAAGCAAGGGCGGTCTTGTAGGGACTGCCCCCTCAGACTGAGCAGTTTGGTTTAATTCCTTCAAAATAATTTTTCCATTTGGCTTAATTTTTTATTTGCTCTCACATTTCACTTGTTACTAACAATTTATACATAGGTTCACAAAATTGAAATATTATAATGCTAAAGCGCTGAAAAGAGGCATTTAATTACCACATCAGACTGACCCTGACTCCACACACATCCATCCCTACAACTATTTAACATATATTTTTTCAGGACCTGCCTACGTCAGGGACACCGGTAGGCGGGCATCCATGCCAACTGGACTGAGTCATGGCAGATGTCAGAGTTTCTGAAATACTTATATATTTCTGTCACCCAGTCTAGACTCACCGCATAGTCTATTAATGTATATTATGGTGTATTTTATTTTGAATCATGTCACTATATCCATTGGCTTCCCATTTATTGATGTCGCACACAGATGTGCAATGGAAACCCAGCTCTTTCTCTCTGAGTGTTGTGGGTTACCTCCCACATGTTACCTCACTGAGCGGTGGGTGAGGGTGGGGACAGGATGAGGTGAGTGGGAAGGAAGGGGAGGGTGGGTTTGTGAGAGAACTTCACCAGAGGCTGCCTGGCCCAAAGCAGGAGGGAACTCTCTGATGGGTGAATTTGGGAGCAGTAATAGCTGCTTGTCTTTGCTGTTGCGTTTACCTGCCCACAGAGTGGGTGTGCTGATAGACACTCCCATGGTGTGCTGAGTTTCCCCGGAGGGTTTGAGAGGGGCACATTCAATTGGCGGAGCCCGTTATGGCTATTGATCTAAGGCACGTGATCTCAATCAACGTGACCAGCAACCAAGGGCTGCTATTTCTGTCTTTATCTGTCTGACACATCTATTCTCCTCTCAAACCATTCATTCTGAACTAAGGAGGTGTTATGGGTTGATTACTGTCCCCTAAAAAAGATATATCGGAATCCTAAACACCATCCACCCTGTGCCCCAGAATGTGACCCTACTTGGAAATAAAGTCTCTGCAGATGTAGTTAAGATGAGGTCAGTAGGGTGGCCCCCAATCCAGCATCACTGAGGGCCTTATAGAAAGGGGAACTCTGGACACAGACACAAACACCCAGGGAGATGAAGATGAAGGCAGAGATGGGGTGAGGCACCTACAAGCCAAGGGAGCCAAGAATCGCTGGCAAACCACCAGAAGCTGGGGAGAAGCGTGGGCGGATTCCCCCTCAGAACACCCAGAAGGAACCGAGGCTGCCAACACCTTGATCTCTGACCTCCAGCCTCCAGGACTGTGAGAGATGAATTTCTGTTTTAAGCCGTCCAATCTGTAGCCTCAGGAAACTATACAGAAGGGAAAAGGGGCATTGTGTTGGCTCCCTAAAACCTCAAAAACAGTCTTTTGAAGTAAATTTGGATCTCACTTGGATAAAGAGTTCACGTTTCCAAGATTCCACTGTTTCTTGCTTCCATCCAAGATGGCACCCGCGGTGGAGGTTGCTGTGGCTCCTTCCATCCACTCTCCTCCCTCCACATCCTCCAGAGCAGAAAGGTCATTGGATGTGGCTTACGAATAACAGGCAGCAAGGACATCCCACAGAACTTGGAAGAAGCTCAGTGTGACTTTTAGGTTTGGTCCTGATGAGTTCAAGAGAGAGAGAACAAATTAGAAGTCCCTTCTCTTGGCAACATCTGTTTCACTTCTCTTGTTTTGCTAAAGAGTTCTCGTAATCCTAGTTCCCAGATGTAGTGCTGACGATGGACTCTGTTCCCCAGGCCGGGTTCCCTGGGGTGAGATGCCTCCTGGCTTGGTCTTGGAGGTGGGGGGCCGCAGAACAGGATCTCAGGAGAGAGGCGAGTGCATCAGTTTGATATTTACACTGTCTTGCCCCCTTACATCTTTCCTTATGTACACGCATCTTTGAACCCATATGAGACCACGACCATGACAGCAGCCCATTTGCGACGATTTTTCCAGGAAGAGCCGTCATCAATTCATGTATTTTTGCTTTGGGAAGTATGGAAGTTAATATGGTTTTGACTGTATGTAACAAAAGACCTGACCAAGAGAGTGTAAACAATAAGATGTCTGTTATTCCATAAAATGAGAAGTCAGAGATGGGGGCGCTCCAGAGTCTGCAGTTTCAGCACTGTGATGACGTTATCAAAGGCCCAGAAGGCTCTCACCTTCCACTCCTCTATCAGCTGCACAGCAGGCACGGCGCCCTCCAGGGATGGAAGATGGCTGCTGTGCGTCTGGGCATCACATGCAAGCTGGGGTCTCCTGGCAATGCTTCTTTTGTTCTTAAACTAGCGAGGAAAATGCTTCCCTGGGGTTTGCAAAAACGTTTCCTCAACACCACTGACCACATTTCAGGGCCTGACCCAGTCCTCAGCAAGAGGAAGGACCGGCTCAGACCAACCACGTTCCGATCAGGGGCGAGAAAGGCTCCCTCTCTGGAGTATGTGGCTGCAGAGGGCTCTGCCGCAGGAGCAGTGGAGGGGATGCTGGAAGGAAACTGCCGGTGTCTGCCAAGGAGAAACCCCGGGGTCGTGCTTTGGCCTGGAAACAAGGCAGAAACAGATGCATGGGTGCAGCAGCAGCATTCGGAGTCGAGTTTCTCTTTTAGGGTTTGGATCTGGGAACATGATCTGGGCCTTTAAGGGTGTGACAGCCAAATGCTCGCCCTTTTGAGAAAGCACGTGCAGTAACAGTGCTTCTGTCATCTGCAGCCCAAAAACTCCTACTCCCAGCACTGTGTGTGTTGGAGGGGGATTAAGGAATCCGGGAGGAGCCGGGGCCTGCCCCGGGGCTGGGGGCACAGCAGAAAATTTGGTCATCTACAGGATTCTCTCTCGTTTCCATTTCACATTGTTTTTTTACTTCATTCTCTGCTACGTGAGATGAGTTTCTCTGTGGCCCAAGGGACAGAATGACTCTCAGCCTCCAAGGCCCCTTCCTTCAGCTCCTTGGCCCGAGATGCAGGAGGTTCTCGCTGCCACCCTGCAGGAGCGTCCTGGGGCGGCCGTGACGACGTACAGCAGGGTGCAGGACTCGGAACAGCAGCAGCCATCCTCTCCCAGCTCTGGAGGCTGGAGTCCCAGACCAAGGGCCGGCAAGGTTGGTTCCCTCTGAGGCTCAGAGGAGAATCTGTTTCAGGCCTCGCTCCCAGCTTTTGGCGTTTTCCAGAAATCTTTGGAACCCTTGACTTGGAGAAGCGTCCTCTGATCTCCGCTCTGTCTCATGTGGCGATCTCTCCACCTGTCTCCAGGTCTCAGTTTCTCCTTTTGTAAGGACACCAGTTTGCTGGATTAAGGGCTCACCCTGCTCCAATGTGACTGCATCTTTACTTACTACATTTGCAATGACCCTCTTGCCAAATAAGGTCATGACCTGAGGAACTAGGGGTTAGGACTCTGATATAGGAATTTTGGGGGACACAGTTCAGCCCATAACAAGCTCCAAAAGGGAAATTCCCAGAACTCTCACTGGTGTCCAGCACGCAGTCTTGTCAGGAGGGGACCAGCGTCTTTAATCCAGGAGGAGGGGAGCGTGTGGGGAGAATAACAGACGGGATATTGGTGGGCACCTGGGGCTCTGCTCCCATGAAGGGAACTCTTTCCAACCACTGTCTTGAGAGAAACCAGAATTTGGTGTAGACCATCCCTCTCAACCTGTTTGTGGCTGCTGTGTACAGGGTCACCCCTCTGCCACTCTTCACAACACCAGAGGTCTGGGCTGGGGTCTCAGCTGGGGTGGGAGGGGAGGTGAAATCGATAAACCCCACCAAACTGCTCGACTGGGGACTTGCCAACATGAGGGTGGAAGCCCAGGGCCGGGCCCCTTAGCCGGCAGGGTGACAGGCCGGCTTGCCCCTGGGTCCTGTCATTTGGCCACAGAGAGCAGTGGAGGGTCTGCCACCACCTGGCAATGAGCCGGGAGTGGGGCAGAGTTTCCTTCGAGCTGGTCTGTGGGCCAGCTGCACCTGAGCTGCTCTGTAAAAGCCCAAAGCTTTGGGCTTATCCGAAAAGGTTCTGACTCAGACCCACAGTTTCTGAAATCGCCCAGGTGATCCTGGAGCTCGGCCAAGCTTGAGACCTGCGGAAGCCCAGAACAAGCGCCGGCTTTGGGGTCAGAAGGCCTGGGAGGACATTGCCCGGCCTCTTCTGAGCTTTGCAACCGTGGGCAAGTTACGTCAGCAGGCCAGCTGCACGCCATCCCTGGCTTCGGCCATTCGTTGATTTTTCTCGGGTCCCAAGCCCTTGGCCACTTCCCAACAAACGTGGTGAAGAAGGCACTGTTGACAGACCAAATGACACAGCGGTTGGAGACTGGACAGGCCCCACCTGCTGGCTCAGCATGACCTCGGGCAAGCTCTCAAAAGCTCTGTGCTACAGTTTTCTCATCTGTAAAATGGGGGTCATAGTAATAGCGTTTGAAATGTTGGGTCATTTTTTAAAATTAAAAACATATATATTTCATCTAGGACAGAGCCTAGGTTAACTTCTATTTTGTGTTTATTTGTTCAATGTTTCATGTGTGTGCATGCATGTGCCTTCCATGTGCCAAGCGCTGTTGCTGGTGCAAAAGATACAGTCGTGAACACGAGACAAATATTCCTGCTTTTACAGAGTTTATGTTCCTTTAAGGGGAGACGGAAGACAAGCAAACTGTAAAGGGAAGGTCGCTAGTTGCAAATGTGGTGAGTGCTGGGGAGAACCGGGCGTGCGGGAGGACAGCTCAAGCGCATGGGGCGCTCAGGACGGGGGGCATCTGCTGGGCAGCGCAGGAGAGGTTACGCTCAACGCCACCCAAAGCTTCAGGGGCCAAGGCCACAGATTTATTTCTTCCTCATGCTCTGTGTCCCCCCCGTTGGCTCTGCTCTGTGCCGTCTTCCCACCAGAACCAGAGTCGTGAAGTCGTCTTTCTCTGGAACATTTCTGGAATCGTGGCAACGAGAAAAGAAAAGGGTGCGTCACGTGCTGCCTCTTAAAGCTCCTTCTCAGACCGGAAACGAGCCGCTGCCCCCATGTTTCATCCGGCGGACGGACATGTAGCTAGCCTTGCATCAGAGGGGGCAGGAGAGCTTCCTCCTCCCCTGGGAGGGGCAGCTGATACCTGTGAGCGATGATGGGGTCCACCTGGCACCTTTGAAGAAAGACCTAAGGGAGGTGAAATCATGAGATATTTTACAGTTGTGGAAACTGAGGCACACTGAGGTTGAGTGACTTGCCCAGGGTCACTTGGCTACAACTGTTGGTGATGGAGCCTTGATTAGAACCTGGATCTTCTGCCTCCAGAGCTGGGCTGTCATCCCCCAAGGTCCCCTGAGCCTTCCGTGCCTCGGTGTGCTTATCCATGAAAGGGGCTAGCCTTGACAACTGCAGGCCCTGGTGAGGAATGAAGGCTTGCTGCGCACCAGGCCTGCTCAGGAATTCCCTCTTACTTTTCTAAAGTGTTCCCTTCAAGGTGGATTTTGTCTCTGAGAGCGACAGGGTTTGGTTTGGCTTCTTCATTCCCCAGTTGGCATCACCTCTTGCCCAGCACCACACAGGCCACCTGGAAGCCACTTCTCACCCCTGCACACCAGCCAGCCGTTCCTCTGCACCCAGGCTCAGCCGGGTTCCTAGCACCCAGGCGAGCCGGCAGACTGGCTTCCAGGAGATGGCCATCCCATGAGGACGCTTGGCGTTGCCTACAGAAGTCTGCTTGGCACCGGGCTCCAGGTGCGGGGTGGGCAAAATGCAGGAGGAGGAGCAGGTGGCTCTCCTCCCCTCTGCTCACCTCCCTGCAGCTGCTGGGCCTCCTGGACTGCTGTCCCAGAGCCCTGCTTCTGACGGGTCTCCTGCTCTCACCTCTAAACTCTACCCCACTCCATCTGTCCAGAATCTGCTTCCCCAGCTCTGTGGTCAGCTAGAGCCAACACCTCTCTGACGGTTACTTCAGGGCGACTCTGCTCTCTCCCTTCCCAAGCGCATCTCTGCAGGACCATGGTGTCTGCTCCAGACGAGTGGTAGAAGGTGGCCCGGGGGAATCATAAGAGTCGCCTCATGTGTGGAGTGTTCTCGGGTCAGACACCAAGGGTCTTATTTAAGGACCCTGTTTCAAAAAGGAGGAACCAATTCTTGAAGTGTCATCACTTGCCCGACGGGTGGGAGCAAAGCATCCAGTTTTCCCCTTAGGCTGTGTGACTCCAGAACATGCTCCTCCCCACTCTTGCTGTGATTCCCAAAGAGGGGCTTTCTGGGGTGCCTCAGGCCACACTGGCAATTTGATGGGACCCCTGGGCCACATCAGGAGCCAGCTGCCACATCCAAGTCCCTGAGAGCTTGTCACTTTTACCCCCTCTATGCCCTACTTAGCACTGCCATGAGTGAGACCTGAGGATCTCTTTCCCCTAAAACTACAAGCTAACCTCCCTACTTGCTGATTGGCCAAAGCAAGGCAGGTGGCTGATCCATCACCTCCCCCAGCACACCCTCCTGCAGGCCTGGTGCTTGGTAAGTCATGCCGTGCAGCCAACATGCCTGTCCAGCCATAATCGGCGTTCTCCACCTCCGCCCCATTGGTGCGCTGACCACTGGTGCTCTGCACAAGGTTCTGATTCTAGAATGGTTCCAAGATCAGGAACAAGATAAGGAGGTCCTCTCTCACCATTCCTTTCCAATATTGTACTGGAAGTGCTAGCTAGGGCAATAAGACAAGAAAAAGAAATAGAAGGTATACAGATTGGGGAGGAAGAAATAAAACTGTTCACAGATGACATGATCATCTATGTAGAAAATCTGAAAGCATCAACAAAAAACTCTCCTGGAACTAGTAAGTGATTGCAGCAAGTTGCAGAACACAAGGTTAATACACAAAAGTCAATGGCTTTCCTATATACCAGCAGTGAATTTAGAAGCACAGTACCACTTCCATTAGCATTTCAAAAACTTAAATAATTAGGCGTTAGTGTAACAAAATTTGTTTAAGATCTATATGAGGAAAGCAACAAAGTCTGATGAAAAATATCAAAGAGGAACTAAATAAATGGATAGATATTACATGTTCGTGGGTAGGAAAATTCAATATTGTCAAGATGTCACTTCTTCCTAAATTGTTCTATAGATTCATCACAGTTCTAAAGAAAATCCTAGCAAGTGATGTTGTGGATATCCACAAACTCATTCTAAAGTTTATGTGAAGACCCAGAAAGAGCCAGAAGACCCTGCGAAAGACCCAGAAGAGCCAACTCAATGCTGAAGGAGAAGAACAAAGCCAGAAGAATGACACCAGCTGACTTCAAGTCTTACTGTAAGGCTAGAGCAATCAAGACGGTGCGGTGCTATCAAAAGAACAGACAAACAGATCAACGCAACAGAATAGAAAGAAATAGACCCTAGAAATAGACCCACAGAAAGCTAGCTAACTGATCTTTGACGAAGGCGCTAAGGCAATGCAAAGGAGCAAAGACAGTCTTTTCAACAAACAGTGCCGGAACAACTGGACATCTTGATGCAAAGAAAATGAATCTAGACACAGCCTTTATGCTCTTCACAAAAACTAACTCAAAATGGATCATTGACCAAAATGTAAAATGCAAAATTACACAGCTCCTAGAAGATCACCTAGGAGAAAACCTAGCTGACCTCACGATGGTGATGACTTTTTAATTCATCAAAGGCGTGATCCGTTAAAGAAATAGTCGCTAAGCTGGACTTCGTTACAATGAAAAATTTCTGCCGTGTGACAGGCAATGTCAAGAGAATGAGCAGACAAGACACAGACTGCAAGAAAATATTTACAAAAGATACATCTGATAAAAGACTATTATCCAAAATATACAACGAAATCTCGAAACTCAGCAATAAGAAAATGAGCAATCTGATCAAAGAATGGACCAAAGACCTTAACAGATACCTCATCAAAGAAGATGTACGGATGAGAAATAAGCATATGAAGAGATGCTCCACATCATCCATCATCAGGGAAATGCAAATTAAAACAACAACAAGATACCACCACACACCTATCAGAATGGCCAAAATCCAGAACACTGATGGCATCAAATGCTGGTGAGGAAGAGGAGAAGCAGGAACTCTCACTCATTGCTGGTGGGAATGCAACATGGTGTTGCCACCTCGGATAACATTTTGACAGTTTCTTGTAAAACTAAACATACTCTTACCATACGATCCAGCAATCATGACCCTTGGTAGTTACCCAAAGTGAACTGAAAACTTATGTCCACAGAAAAACCTGCCCATGGCTGTTTACAGCAGCTTTATTCAGAATTGCCAAAACTTAGAAGCAACCAAGATGTCTTTCAGCGGGTGAATGGATAAATAAACAGTGATACATCCAGACAATAGAATAGTATTCAGCACTAAAAAGAAATGGGCGATCAAGCCATGAAAAGACATGGAGGAATCTTAAATGCATGTTACTAAGTGAAAGAATTCAGTCTGAAAAGGCTATATACTGTATGATTCCAACTATGTGACCTTCTGGAAAAGGCAAAACTAGGAAGACAGTAAAAAGATTGGTGATTGCCAGGGGTGGGGGTGGGCGAGGGATGACCGTGGAGCACTGAGGATTTTTAGGGCAGTGAAGCTATTCTGTCTGATATTGTAGCGATGGATACATGTCGTTATACATTTGTCAAACCCATAGAATGTACAACACCAAGAGCGAATCCTAATGTAAACGATGGGTAATAATGACGTGTCCACGTAGGTTAGTGAACTGGAATAAACATATCAGTGGGGGATGTCAATCGTGGAGGAAGCTGTACACGTGTGAGGGAGGGTGTATCGGGGATCTCCGTACTGTCCACTCAAATATGCTGTGAACCTAAATTACTCTTTAAAAGGTTTTTTAATTAAAAAAGTGTATTTAGGACTTTTAGCAATGATGGAATAGTCTATATCTTGATTATGATGGTGAATGCGTTTGTCAAAGCTCATTGGAATGATGGACTTTATTTAATATAAGTTATATCTCAATAATGTCAATTTTAAAAAATAGAACTGTCCCCGGAGTCTGCTTCCCTGCCAAGAGCCAGGATTTATGAGCAATGCGTTCCATGGCTTTGGCCCAGCTTGTTTTGGGAAAAGATGAGGTTTCCATCATTTATGTCACAACTCTGAACTTGGAGTCTGTTTATGTTTCCACACGCCAACCAATCAGAATCGGAAGCTCCCAGGCGCTGGCTGGATTTCATCACACAGGTGGTGTTGTGTGTGTGTGTGTATGTGTGTGTGTGCAGCATCCTCCCAGAGCCTCAGCCTAGAAGAGAGAGAACAGAGGGTGGGTACCAATCTCGAGGCCGAGGAGCAGGGGCTAGGCGGAGGTCACCCCCATTTAGCTCAGTTCGGCCAGGCTTGCTGAGCCCGGCTCTACTGTCCCGGTGCCCAGCACCTGTGGGGGAAGCAGGGGGATGAGCAGAGCTTGCTGAAGGGGCAGACAAACACTAGGAGCAGCGGTTGATACTTGGGTGTGGAGCAGAGCATCCAGAAATCTCTAACGAGGCGTATTTGGGACGATTTCATGGCGACGGTAGGGGCTTTTATGGGGGTCCTGATGGGGGGCTGGTTTCAACAGGGGGCGATGCAGGAAGGGCAACCCAGGAGGTGGGAGGTGGGGGCCTGGGGGCGGGGCAACAAAGCTTCTGAGCACGTGCAGCTGTCCCTCCAGCTGTAAGGAAAAAGTGGGGCCAGGGCTCCTTGAGCACCCCAAGGGGCAGCTGGCAGGGGCATTACGTCTGCTGGTTTATACCAATAAGCCCACCCTTGAGCCTTCGGGGCCCACCTAGTGTCGACTTCGGGAGTCCCAGATCTGAGCTTTGCCTTAGGGAGACCCTGGGCAGTGGGATGTGGATGGCGGTGCAATCAGGGCCCACAGGGAGGGAGGGGCTCCTGGCAGGATGGAGGGTGGGAGGATGGAGCTGGGCAGCGACATAGAATGGATGAAGGGGACAGACACACAGGACCCTTCATAGTTCTTGAGCACAAGTCAGACATGAGCTGTGAAGGGGAGGGTGGATGGAACTTTCTAGAACTCCCAGCCTGGGTGACTTGGTAGAATAATGAACAGTAATAACTATACGTGAGTATTACTGAGCGCCTATACATGCCAGAGATGTTGTGAACGAAACGATGTT
Source organism: Equus asinus (assembly GCF_041296235.1). Lineage (NCBI taxonomy): Eukaryota > Metazoa > Chordata > Mammalia > Perissodactyla > Equidae > Equus > Equus asinus. The sequence goes on along the minus strand of NC_091794.1, from coordinate 111,107,441 downwards.
TAGGTGAAGAATTTTAATCTTCACAAACCCTCCAGGAGCGGGTGTGATGAAGACACAAGCTGTCACCGAGCACAGGTGGCCTGCCCAACATGTCCAGGCAGGATTGCGACCTGGAGCTGCCCCCTCATGTCCATCCACCCCCCATTGCAGGAACTGGGGGACGCCACGGGGTCTGTGACCAGGCGGATGGATCAGGCTACTTGGATGCTGGCTTGAGAGCTACCCCCACAATCCAGAGAAGGTCCCAGCAGGGAGCTTGGAGAGGGTGTGGGGCTCCGGGGGGTGGGGGATGCTGGAGCAAGAGCAACGGGATCGTGTGTGTGCAGGCAGGGCGGCCCTGGAGGATGTGCCCAGCGGGGAACGTGGCGAAGAGGAACCAAAAAGGCCCGCGGGGGGGACGTGAAGGGGCTGTGCCAACACCTCGACGGATGATTCCTGGACACCAGGACCCCTCTCAATTCTTTCTGTTTCCTCCTTTTTTAAAAAAAAATAAAATCATATCATCTTCTTCTTTCTCTCCATCTCAAACTGTCAACCTCCTTCATATCCCCAAATCAATTATAGCTTAGATAGAAACTTTGTCAACAAAGGCTGAGCATAAAAGCCCCACCTGACTTTTTTTTTTTCTGTTTTTTTTTTTTTTGAGGAAGATTAGCTCTGAGCTAACATCTGCCAATCCTCCTCTTTTTGCTGAGGAAGACTGGCCCTGAGCTAACATCCATGCCCATCTTTCTCTACTTTATACGTGGGATGCCTGCCACAGCATGGCGTGCCAAACGGTGCCATGTCTGTACCCGGGATCCAAACTGGTGATCCCTGGGCCGCTGAAGTGGAATGTGCGCTCTTAACCGCCATGCCACTGGGCCGGCCCCTGACTCTTTCTTTTAAGAACAAACCAAGCTTAAGCAAAACTTGAACTTTGATTTATAGATCGCTCTCCCCAGCACACTGGAAAGACGCCAATGAAAGTTACTGTTGGGGGTGAAGGTGGCTGGCACTCCTTAAGGCCCGCGTAGCCACGGCCCACTGCCCACATTCCCAGACCACGAAAAGGAAGACAGGCAGAACAAAGATGGCTGCTCTGGGATGAGGCCAGACGTCTTCACTTCTTCCCCATGACAAGAAATCGCAGCTGGTGAGGGTGGGGCGTCCGGTGGCAGAAGCCGGCCGGGGGCCAGGAGCAAGCTGGAATTTGGGGCAGTAGTTAATATCAATTTTGCTATCCATCTGCTACTCCCCCCAAGGCAGGACTGTCTCAACAGGCTTTGGGGTCTTCAGCTTTCTTGGCTGGTTAACATAAAAGCACATGGCTGTTGAAATTTGGACCAACTCTTGAAAACATAAAGAGAAGTCAGATGAGATTCAGAAAGTGAGCAGCACAAAGTGAGCAGCAGCTTCGATGTAAGCTGCCAGCCGCCTAGACTCCCGTATCTCCACGGGGTCTGGATTTCTCCGGTTCCTCAGTGGGAACTAGAACATTCCGGCCCAGAGCTCAGAAGTAATAATGGGGAAGCCCCCCCATGAGCTGAGAGCATTCCTTGGCGGGCATCTGGAGGAGCCCCTGCTCACCTCCTTTCCTCTTCACTGCTCCACCTGCAGTAAGACCTCAGGCTTTATTCTACGGAAACCTGGAGCCGGGCTGGGCCAGGTGGCAGCTGGCAGAGCGTCATGGCCGTCTCCGCAGCTCTGGGCTTCCCAGGCCTCGATTCAGTTTCTGCACAGTGACCGATTACACTTGACTAGTTGCCAAACATCCTATTTTGGTGGCTGAGCTCATGACTGAGCTGTGATAACAAGGATGCCTTCTTTTCACACCAACTGAGTCATGAATATGGATCTGATACAGATATTTTTGGTGTGGGTCAGAATTTTGTTCTGTTTCTAAACGTTCTCTTTTTCCTCCTTTCCTTTTTAAATAAAAGAGAGGCTTGAATGGCAGGCAGTGAAATCTCCCCAAAGAGGGTCACGGACAGCTTTGATTTCAGGGTCTCCGGTCCCCCCACCCCGGGGGGTGCAGAGGCTTCTCTCCTGCCTCTTCCCCTCATCCAAACACGAACTTCCCACAGAACTAATTTCCTGTGCCCAGTGTTCCCTGACGCCGTAAATCCCAGCTCCGTAAGTGACATTGATTGGAAAACACGAAATCATTCATAACATTTATTCAGTATGCAAAATATTTTACAACATCGGGGTTTCAGCTTGCAAGTTGAAGAGTAGGCAGCTTTAAATTCATAATTTCTGAGACCTTGGGACCCCAAAATACCCAGAAGAAAGGCCTCGGGGAAGAGCAAATGAGTCAATGTGATCAGCTATTCATCATTTACAATTTAAATAAACCCCGTGATAACGTGGACGTCCAGTCAAGACCGGAGAAGCCTCTCCATTATTGGTGGATTATTAGTGTGGTGTCAGGTCAGCCTCCTTCCTTTTCTTCAGGCCTGACCTCTAAATTCTTCAGCAATTACAGATGATACAGGTTCTGCAAAAAGGAAATGGAGTAGATGAGGATGCTGGACCACAGAGGGCTGCTGCAGAAGGCGCTGGACTGGGCACATGTCTGACCCGCGGCCCGAGGCTGGAGCAGTGCGGCCCTCAGACATCTGACCCGGCGGAGGGGGGGCCTTGAACACGTTCTCTGGGTGACTGAGCAGCTCACACTGTTCCTGGCTAGTATTTCAGAAGGACTTATGCACCTTTTCTAAGTCTTATTTTTACAGAACAGGTTGTTGTTGGCAACCACTGGAGATGACTCTCAGGTCAGAGATGCAGGCCACGTGCTGGACTGGGGCTCGGAATGGGTGGGTCCCCATCTCTGTGGTTAGCTTTCCACCCTCCAGCGTGTGTATGAGCCCTGGGGAAACTTCCTGGCTCCTGCAGCCTCAGTGAGTGAGAAAGAAGCACTGTTTCCATGGACAGGTCACCGAGGGGCCTCCAGCATTGAAGTGTTAGCCAAGATGTGTCTTCTCCCCTTCCCTTCTTTAGTTAAGGACATAAAATGTCAACTCCTTTGACGTCTCTACTGACCTTACATTCAGCTAGGCAGCGGTGTGTGCTTTGGGTAGCATCCCACACAGACGACCCTCTGAGAGCTTATTGAGCAATCATTTCCTGGCTTCCAGAGTTCTCTCCCGGTGGAGGGGAGAGTAGATAACTGCCTCCTGCAGGAGGACCGAACCTCCAATGCCAGGGTAGGGCGATCTTTCTCCAGCAGGGGCTGTGGGGCCCAAAGATGCCCGTGGCCTCTGTTCCGGAGTCAGCAGTAAAGAGCATCGTTCATGGAGGACCCCAGGATAGCATCTCTGGCTTCCCTGGGCTGTCATCAGGAATCTCACCTCTTTGCCAGAAGACAAGGCTTCTCTGAAGTCTTAGACTCATTCTCCAGCTAAGGGAACACAACCTGAAGAGCCAGAACCTGGATGAGCAGCCCCTGACGAACACCCCAGCGTCTCCAGCCCAGGGAGGAAGCCCCTTTCCACCCACCCGCATCGCCCTGTGCATCGCCTGATCTGGTGGTGCCATGGTGTTCTCTGGATCTGAATGCCTTTGAGGAGCTGGTGAGAGCCCCGGATCTCCCCCTGGAAGGCTGCCCCCGGCCGAGTCCAGGGTACCTTCTGAGCACACCCTTGGACTGCTTGGGGCAGTGCTGTGCCATAGGAGTTTCCGTGCCCATGCTGTCCAACATGGTAGGCACCAGCCACCTGTGGCTACGAGCACTCGGAATGTGGCCAGTGCGGCCGAGAATCTGACTTCTAATCCTATTTCACTTTACTTTCAATTACTTAATCAGCTGCAGGTGGCTAACAGCCACTGCACTAGGGAGAATGGCCCTTGGGCTAAGACCCTGGGTTCATTTCGGGGATCTCTGGCAAATGAAAAGTGCCAGGGTGCCTCCTTGGCTTGCATGTTCTTGCACATTGACCTTCGCTACTTTCCACTTAGGGTCTGGGAGCAGGTGGGTCTGGCAAAGCCGTCTGGAGAGTGAGTGTCGGGGATGGAGCAGCCGTGTTGTGCCTGGGCAGCACCCGTGGGCCAGCTCACCCTCGGGTCCCATCTCTGAGCCCTCAGAACATGTTAATGGCAAGTGTTGGTGGAGCCACTGGACCCCATCTCCTCTACATTCACGCCCCTTGAAGGTGGGCGCTGACAGAAGCCAGACTATCCAGGAGGCCTCATGGGTCCTCTGATAACAGGGCAGGTGATCAATCAATCAGGCTTCATTTCAGAGAGAGTTAGGGCGGCCCTCAGGAACAAACAGGCCGTGGTCTTTTCGGAGGAGGCTGACTTTTTATTCCTCCAGGAAAAGCTTTTTCTTGGGGCCTCATGGGGAAGGGAGGGGCTTCTCTTGTGAGTTTTCTTGGGCAATATAAGTATCTTTAAAGGAAAAAAAATTTAAGGAAAACACCTCCTGACAGCGTCCTTCTCTAGCTGCTTGCTAGCTAGTTGCCAGGAGATGAAAGCACACTTGGTGTTGCACAGGGTCTGCCGGTGGATCTGCTGTCACCAGTAGGCACCATAGTGACCCCTGCCTCCAGGTGGTGGGTCTGTACCCAGATAAACGGAGCTCTCAGCCTCACATCCCAGCAGACACTTCGGAGCACTGTTTTCCCCGACACATCCCTTCCTCTGGTCCAAGGAGCTCAGCGTCTGCTCTTGCAGCTAAAGGGCTCAGAGCCTGATGAAAACGGACACCACGCCTTACCTCCCCCCCCCACCCACCCGAGGGCCATACAGCTTGGCCAGAGAGCCAAGGTTTCAGTGCAAGAAGTGCATACGTGACAATTCAAGTTGGCTGATGGTACGGTGGAGGTCGGAGCCTCTGCCCTAGCTCGAGTGGGCCCCCCTTCCTTGGGGCGTCCATGTGTGGTGGGCCATGGCAGTCAGGGATGGTTCAGAGAGTGTGGCCCCTCACTGGGTGGCTGTGTCCAGTGACAGAGTCCCTATGGCCTCAGGGCCACGGACCCAGCCAGTGGTCCTGGTTCTGAGGGTGCCGTACACTTTCTAGGGTTCTGGGCCCTGGACTGACCCTTCTCTCACTTTGAAAGCTTGTCCAGAGACTGGTGTCTGCACAGCGTGAGTGGGATATGTGAGTCTCCCTCGGCTCAACAGTGTGAGGAAGAGAAGAAGGAAAGAAAAACAACAGAACAAAAGGGCGAGTCCAGCGCCCCGCTCCCAGAGTGGGCTCCGCGTAGGGACTTCCTTCCAAAGGGAAGAAGGAGGAACGTCATGGTGGAAATGCCTGACAGACAGTCCTCGACCAGGTGACCAAGGTCAACATCCACGTGACAAATCACGTGGACAGTGGGGACCCTCGATATGATGCGACGAGAACAGCACTGTACCTCCATGGTCTTCCTTCCAAACCCCCACAACCCCGATCTAATCATGGGGAACCTCAGACCATCCAAACAGGACGTCCTGCGAAATCCGGCACCAGTCCTCCAGAAAACTGTCGCGGTCACCACCAACAAGGGCAGTCTGAGAAACGGCCACAACAGAGAGGAGCCTCAGGAGACGCGAGGGCTCAAGGTCATGTGGAGTCCTGGGTGGGCTCCTGGGACAGAAAAAGGACATTAAGGAAGAGCTAGGAAATTTCAAATAAACTGTGGACTTTAGTTAATAATAATGTGTCAATATGGGTTTGTTAATTGCTGCAAATGCATGTGAACGTAGGGTGATAGAAGTAGGAGAAACTGGATGAGTGTACGAGAACTCTCTGAACTAGTTTTGCAATTTTTCTGTAAATCTAAAATAAAAGTTTACTTAAAATTTCCTCTCCTTTTACCTAGAGTTGCCAAAACCATAGAGACAGAAAGTGGAATGGAGGTGCCGGGGGCTGGGGAGGGGGGTGCACGGGGAGTCAATGTTTAATGGGTGTCGAGTTTCAGTTTTGCAGGATGAAGAGGGTTCTGGAGACGGGTGGCGGTGATGTCTGCACAGCAATGTGAATATACTCAATGCCACTGAACTGTGCACTGAAAAATGGTTAAGATGGTAAATTTTATGTTCTGCATATTTCATCACAATTTAAAGAATTTTACATCTTTTTTCGCCTTGCCCCTGACCCAGGTGTGGCCTGTAGAGAGTCCTGGGAACCTGCTTACACCCGCCCTCCAAAGTCTGGGCTCCTTGTGGGTGGTCCAACTCGAGAACAAGACTCTACAGGCAGCACCACCCTGGGATATGAGAGTGTGGGTCGAGCAGACGTCTCTGCCCCGCCTTCTTTGTGTTCCCAATGCTCCTGTGGCTTCGGCGTGGAGCTGAGCTGCCCTCGAGCCAAGTTTCCCGTTAGACGCCCAGTCTCCTAGGGGTGTCCAGTGGGTAGATGGTGGCCATCTGCAGTTCACCTGAAACGTCCTCCTTCTACACAATTGGGGAGGACTGACCTATCGCCGTTGTAAATGTCTGTGGTTCCTCCGCGAATGTTTGTTAACTGGAGGACGTGTGACGGCTGACTAGTCACGTGTGCCAGCATCACCTCCCTGGACCAGAGAACACACAGATGCTTTCACACACTTGCCCTTCATCACTTTCTCACAGTGACTTATTTCTACCTGATAGTGTCCCCCTGGCTGCCTTTCCCCCGGGGTGACAGCTATCCACTGTGTTCTGTGGCAGATTTCCTCTGTGCATGATAAATAGTCCTCATTTTCTTTCCAACAGTCCCACAGCCAATAAAAAGCAATAAAAAGCGAAATGACACACAAATTGTATCCCCAAAGAGCCGTAAAGGCCTAAGATATTGCTGCATGTGATGATCAGATGAGACTCTCTGCCGTTAAACAAATAACCCTTGTTAACAAAGAAGATTATTCAGATGAGGAGGAGGCGGGGCCTTTTGGGGAGGCCGGAGGTCAGGCGAGTGGAGTCATTTCTGGCTCACCCCAGGCGCTGGGTTGTCAATGCATTCAGAGCCATTGAAAGCTTCCCTTAGCTTGATGGCAAATGACACGTCTGGCGATTCTGTGCTGTAGCAAACGGTAATGTCATTATTCTGGCTTTTAGGTTAGTTGGGATGATGTTTCTGCAGCTTTTTAACCTCAAGAAGCGCTCATCTCTGGTTTGTGAATCCTCACGATGCTTGGGAGCGGCCAGCCCCTAGACTTTCCATGGAATGTTAACAAGAACTGCTGCCCACACCCCAGGCCCAGAGATTCTGGTTCAGTTGGTTGGGGGTCCCAGTTCCTGTGTTTTTGAAAGCAGGTGTCTTTCAGGTGCAGCCAGGGCCGTGAGCCCCGGGAACTCCGGAGTCTGCCGCCCGCAGAGAGGTAGAATGTAATAATGTTCCGACTTCTGCATTCTCTGAGACACTGGCCTACTGGTCCTCTCCATCCTGGGTCTCTCTCCCCCATCATCATTCCCCCAGCTCAGGAACACAGGCCTTTTCTGCTTACCTGGAGAGGCGGAGAAGGGCCAGAGAAAGCAGTGGGACCACCTGTGCCAGTGTGATTTCTTTCTACCTGCCTGAAGGGATGTCAGGTGCCTTCTCCGCCCCTCCTCACACCCGCCTGCACACTATTATTATCCCCTTGGCAGAGAGGAGGGAGCAGTTGGCAGCATGAACCCAGGTCTCTCCCCAGCCCTACAGACCACGCCCGGTTTGGAGTTGGGGTCTACGATCAAGCTGTGAGTGGGTGGTGGAGGGAGACGCAGGAACAGTCTGTGGAGCTGGGTGTGCGCAGGGCGAGCAGTGGAGAAGGCTCTGAGTGAGACGTCTGCTTGGCGGTGGTCTGGAACGCTCTCTGCGCATCCAGAGATGGGCTAGATGGTGGGAGCAGCACAGTGAAAGGTGAGAGAAGAGGACGTGTCTGGGGACTGGGAAAGATCGAGTTGGGTCACCATGGTTCATTTTGAGTGTGGGCAGTGTTTTGCATTTGACTGTTCCCAGAATGCTTTTCTAGACTGACGCTGCGTGGCCACAGGAGGAGTCACCTCCAGCCTCATGGTGGGAAAGCAAACAGGCCGCTTTTGAGCTAGGCCACGTCAGCCCCAAACATTCGCCTGAAGCGCAGGTGCTGTTGCTGCCTCTGCTGCGCGGGGCCCTCCCCGGAATCTCATTTTCCATGGGCTGCTGGCAGCACCCAGCATCCCTGAGCATGGCCACTGTCACGTTTGAGCCATCAGGGTGGCCTTGTCCAGAACCCATTGCTCACACCCACACTGTCATTTAAGCTGTCTCATCCCCTGGGGCTGCAGTCTGGCGGACAAGTCCAGCTTCCCGAGGAGCTGCTGAATGGCTACTCACTTCCACCCCAGCTGGGTCCATGAGGGACAAGGGCCGCAGGAGGGAACCCAACGGGAGTCATCGGGAGCAAAGGTCGATCCTAAACCAAACCCCATAGAGCAACCCCAAAAAGAGGCCACTCCCAAGGGCGTGATCGCCACAGTGCCGTGGTCTGCGCCTCCACCTCCCTTCTACGCAGCAAGCGGTCCACCGGGCTGGGAGCCCACATCACCCGGCTTCGTCCACCCAGGCCCATCTCCACATCCTCCACATCAGGAGAGGGACCCGGGTGTTTAAATTCCAAGCAGGGTTGAAACAAAAATACGTTTCTGGATATTTTAGCTACCAGGAGCTGACTTCAGCAGAGACCGCGAAACCCTGGCATTCTGATTGGGTGAGACCAGAACTTCACATGGCCCCAGAGAGAAGTCAGGAATAAAAACCGAGGGTCATCAAAGTGGAGTAACTGTCATTGGTGTGCTGAAAACTTGGCAATCTCTAGTATTTCTGCCTTGACACAAGAGCTAGACTTTTAGACCCATGTCAGGCCACCTAAAGCAATTCTAGCCCAGGACATCAAGGCGGATGTGAAGATGGTGAGCACAAAATGAGGCGGAAACCGTGAAAATAGCTGACGTCAGGAAGTGCTGTCGTGGAGTCACACTGCTTCTGTCTGAGAGGTCCAGGGAGTCTCCGTGTGCGTGTGGCCGGGGAACAGGGATTTGGCTGTGCGGGGCGGGGCTGTGCCAGAAGCAGGGGCACACCCGCAGGCGTTAGCAGTGGGTTAGGTTATTTCTGGAACAGACCCGCTGGCTCCCCCAGACTGCTGTTCCGTGACGTGGGCTTCACCACCTTCCGTCTCTTACGTTCCTTCATTCATTAACTCATTCATTCATTCAAGAAATGTGTGCGTATCTTGGTAACGGTTCCTGATTTGATTTAAATTACTAGATACTGTGGTACACACCAGTGGGCACGTAAGGAGTTTAACACAGAGACCCCTGTCCCCTCTTACAGCCAGGAGGCTGAACAGGAGGGGCCACAAAGGGAGGAAGTTGACGCTTTATTGAAGGATTATTCTGTGCCCCACACTCTCACAGGTGATGGCTCCCCGTTTTGGAGGGTGGCCTCCGCTCTGTGGGGTGGCTGGTATTTCTTCCCACTTACGGGTGTGGGTCATGAGGATCTGAGAGGCTGAGTGATGCGCCCACTGTCGGGACTCCTACTCCAGGCGAGTGACTCCGCCCTCACGCTCCATTACCTGGGGCTGCTCCGTACCGCACACGCTGTGAAGCAAAGAAGCCACTGTACCTGTGCCCCAGGTGTGGGCGGGGCTGAAAGGGCACCCCTGGAGCTGGAACAGGCTTCTTGAAGCCTTCTAGAAGCAGGTAGGGCATGAGCCGGGATGGGTGGGGCTTCAGGTAGGGCGTGAGCCGGGATGGGTAGGGTTTTGACAGGAGGACGTTGAGTGGGAAGGGAATTGCCAGCAGAGAGAATGGCAAGCACCTAAGTGTAGAGTTGGGAGAAGTGTCGGCCATCGTCACAGAATAGCAAGTGGCCTGGAGTCCACCCCACATGGCCAGGAAGAAGAGACAATAAGAGGCAGGGGCCAGCAGGGAATGGATGCCCTTCCAGGAGCTGGCTGTAGCTCAGCACACAGCAGATCACACCCATCCGTCATGCTATGAATGCTTACGAGATCCAGGCATGGCTCAGGGCTGCAGAGTGAAAGAGATGATGCGAGAGCCCCAGGAGGTGACAGGGAGCTGGGGCCCTGCTTTGCCCTTCACTCACCAGAAGACTTGAGCACAGATCTCCTCCCCAAGTCATCTTTTCTGAGCCAGGGCTGCACTTGCCGTCCCCCTGCCCGGAATGTTCGCTCCCTGACTCTTACTTGGCGGGCTCTTCCTATCTCTCAGGCCTCATCTAAGGACTTCCCCTTCCTGCTGCAGCCTAAGGGGCATCTTCCTGTTGTTCTCCGTCAGCAGGACTTTTATGTCACCTGTGTCAGGCCTGACAGTGCCTCGTTGTTGTTTTAACTCCTGGTGGTGTTGAGATTCTGTGCATGTGCTCGTTGGCCACCTGGGCCTCCTCCACTGTGGCTTGTCTGTTGACAGCCTCTGCCCATTTTGCTACTGGGCTGTCTTTTTCTTAGGATTTGAGGAAGTTCTCTAGGTATTGTGAAAACTATCACTTTGTCTCATAATCACCAGTCTCGTCTCCCAATCGCTATTTCTTCTATTTGTGGCGTCTTCTGCCTGTGGTCGCCTGTTGTACAGAAGTTATAATTTGATATCATCAAACGCATTAACTTTTCCTTGAATAATATCTACCTGGTCTTGTTTAAGGCCTCGCTCCTATGCTGCTGGGCTACTGGTAGTCTATAATTTCTTCGACTTGTCTTCAAGTTTTATTTTCCACCTTGGTCTTTAAATCCCTCTTGTCACAGCTGGATCTCAGGTTAAGGTGAGGGAAGCCGCCTCAGGGAAAGGAAGCAACATTGTAACGGTGGCCCTGACTCACCAGTCTCTGTGAACACATTGTAGCCCGCAGGTAGCCTAGATGATTAAGCATCTCTGGCTTTTACAAAACACAAGATCTGCTAGCTCTATGACTCCTGCTTCCACATATCTCCCAGCTTTGATGTCGACAACTTTGTTCTCCGAGCTCCCCAGGAACATGACAACCTCCAGAAGGAAAAATTCTGCATTGGTACCCATCACGAATGACAGAAGAGATAATGTGGCGCCTTGAAGTTTGTCACACCAGATGGTGGACATCCCTGACCCCCCGCCTTCCCTGCCCATTTCCCCTATAGAACTGCCTCAAGGTTCTGTATGATTGTAAGTTGGTTCTTCAGGACACTACTCCGCCATCTTCTGATGATGCCAGCTAATCGGATACATTTTCCTTTCTCAACCACCGGCTAGTCTGCAATTGATCGGCACCAGATTGCCGCAAGTAGAACGAGCCCTGTTTCACTCGGTTATACTCCTACGTTTTTTTCTGTGCATCACGTGAGTATCTTTTCATATGGGTAGACCATTGTCCCTGCATGCTTTACTGGGTGGTCCCACTGATTTGTAAGCCTTCTATATCAGAATGAAGATCTGCTGTGAGGAGCACAACGCCCCAAAATAAGCGGCTGAAACAAAATGGAAGTGCATTTCTCTCTTGCGTGCAAGTCCGGAGCCAGCATTTGCTGGGCTGGGCTGGTGGTTCTGCTCCAAGAACTCAGGCTCTTCCACTCCTAGGGCATGGCCTAGGCCCTCATGGTCTGAGACGAAGTTCTAAACAGCGTGAGGGAAGAAAACTGGGGAAAGATAAAGGACAGTGTCCCCTGTGTTCTAAGCCACCCTCTGGAGTTTCTGCTTCATCCACTGGCCAGACTTCAGGAGTTGGACATTCTAAGTGGCCATGTACCCAGACAAAATCTAGGTGTTCCAAGATGGGGTGAGCTGATTTTGGAGGGGGCATCCAAGACTCTTTACCAGATCTTCTGTATCTTATGCCAAAGTCGCATACGTGCACATGCATGTTTATGGGCTTTCTATTCTGTTCTACGGGTCTCATTGCCTGTCCAAATATGGCAGCCTCTTATTACTGTGGATAAGTCTTGATATCTGGAAGGGCCCAGCACCCACCAATTTTTTCTTCTTCCCCAGCATTGACATGGGTATGAATTACTTGACTTTTACTCTTCCATATGGCCTCAAATCTAATGATTAGCTCCTTTATTTTCTAACTTTAAAAAAGTTCACTAAAAGCTATACATTCACTTATAAGGACTGTTCTGACATAGAGTGATATTTCTTTCAATCAGTTCTAAATAGTTTGTTATTTCTACTGTGAATTGTTCTTTAATCTATGAGTTATGTTGTCATGTATCTTAGTACATATATTTCCACTTGTTTATTCCAACTATTTCTCAGTTATTTGGCTTTTGGTCTATCTCTTATAAATGGCATGTAATTGGATTTTTTTTTTATCCAATTTGATAGTCTCTGACTTTTGTAGGTAATTTTGATTGTCACACTTCTTCTTCTTTTTTTTTTTTTTGACGAAAATTAGCCCTGAGCTAACATCTGCTGCCAATCCTTCTCTTTTTGCTGAGGAAGACTGGCCCTGAGCTAACATCCATGCCCATCTTCCTCTGCTTTATATGTGGGATGCTTGGCATGGTGTGCCAAGCGGTGCCATGTCAGCACCCGGGATCTGAACAGGCGAACCCTGGGACACTGAAGCAGAACGTTTGCACTTAACCGCTGTGCCACTGGGCCGGCCCCCTGATTGTCACACTTTTTGTATTGATACATTTATATTTGTCTCTGTCAATTTATTTTTGTTTGTATTTATACCTGCTTCCATTGTCTCTCCTTTCCTGATTTTGGTTGTATTTGTTAGGTTTTTCTGGTGTACTTTTCCCCCCTCTAGTTTGCTATCATATTGTATCTCTCTATATATTTTAGCTAGTACACTTAAATTACCTTAATAACTGTTAACATAATAACGGTTATTTTTAACACAATAACTGTTTATTTTTCTAACAAAGTCTAAAGTTGTTTGATGTTTCTCTTCTTCTCCAGTTGCCTACACCTTACATTGTTGTCTGGAGTTTTAGTTCAATATTCTCAAATAAAAGATTCTAGTTAGTGGTTAAACAGATTTACTGAAATATTTTGGTCAGTCTCTTTGCTCAGTATTGTCTCTGGCAGCCACTCTTTCTCCTTGGGTTCATTTTTTTTCCTCCTGAAATAGATCCCTTGGTAGTTTTCTCTGCAATGACCCAAGGATGGTAAAGCACGTTTTTCATTTCATACTCTGGAAATATCTTGGCCTCTTTTGCCTTCACTCTTGAACGATAGTCTCACAGGATACATTAAATGCAACACTCTGAGGTTATTTACTCATTGTCTTCCAGCATCCATTGAGGCTGAGGAGACCTCTGTTGTCAGTCTAATTATCATTCCTTTGTAATGACGTCTCCTTTCTTTTTGGTATCTCCAGGTATTTTCTTTCTCCTTTCTGTTCTATCACACAGTTTCATCATGATTCACTTACATTTCTCCTGCTCAGCACTCAGTGTGACTCATTAGCTGAAAGCTCATGCTTTCTCATCAAATCTTGAAAATTTCTAGCGGGGCGTTCTTCAGGTGCTGTTTCCTGGCCATTCCCTTCCTCTCTCCTTCACGTGTGTGGGCATCTCAGCTTCTCTTCTGCATCTAACTTGTCTTTCATCTTCTTCGTGTTTTATCTCCGCATGCTGCACTCAGCATGAGCTTCCCAGTGTAATGTCTCCCAGTTCACACATTCTTTCTCTGACCAGGTTCACATCCATCTGTGACTTAAAAATAAATCCTATGACTGTATTTTTCACTTCCAGGATCTTTAATCTGGGATTTTTTTAAATTGATCTCTTTAATTTGTGTCTAATTTCTAGTCTTTTGTTCCTTTTTTGGCTTTTCTTCCTTTCTTTACCTCTTAGACTCTCTTATAGGTACTCTGGAGTCATTTGGGAGGTTTGCCTTCCACCAGTGGGGAAGGCCTGGACTGAGCACGTGGGTGTCGGCTGAGCAGCTGGCAAACTCTCCCTCAGCTCTCGGCACCTTGTCCGAGGGGACAGGCGTCTCACTCTCTCCCGCCCTCCACTTGACACTGTGCAGTGGTTGTGTGGTTGGCTTTCCTTGGCACCTGAGGGTCCTGGTCCGGACAGTGTTGCGTTGGAGGCTCTCGGCCCCCAGCCCGTGATGATGCTGGTGGGGCTCAGATGGAGTCTCGGGCCGATGGGTACCGCTCAGCCCAAGTCCCCAGCACCGGGTTGCTCTGCTCCCCAGCTCTCCGCAGCTCCCTCCACTCACTCCTGGTTTCACCCTTGGACCTGCCTGGAGCCTCCCACTGCATGGCGTACCTGTGTCCCTGTTGACCTCAAGAGTCAAACTCTTATCATTTCTGATGAACTCTTGGCCCCAGAGCTCAGCATCACACAGCTCCAGTCCCCGCCCTCCATGTTTCTGTTTCGGGTCCACAGAGAGCTTTATTTTCTTTCAGAGCATTGTGAAGTATCTAAAAATACAAATTTAATTGACCTTGGCTGTGTTGGAGCAGAGAGAGCAGCTCGAGTTTGAACTGAAGTGCAAAGTTGCCTGGAGGTTCAGCCCTGCCTCCCCCCAGACCTGGCTCAGGGGAGGGCTCACCCAGTGAGTGAATGAAGCAGAGTCAGTCCCTCCAATCTTGTGTGTATCAGGAGCTACGACTCTCCTCTTTTGAGGGTACAGAAAAGGAGCTTCCCAGTGCTAGAAAGAACCAGGGTACAGTCAATCCCCAAGCCGAAGGGGAGCAGGGGCACACAGCTGAGCTCCTTTTCCGGGAATTTGGAGACGGGGCTGCAGGAGAAGGGGGTTGCAGAGCCAGCAGAGCAGCTTAGTGAAAACCAGGTCCCTGGCTTGGCCGCGATGTGAGGCAAACGTTGTAGAGGGATATAATGAGGCTGCTCCCAGACGGGCTGCTGGCGTCACCTTTCCTAACGGGATGTTAAATTAAGTTACGGCAGACACAGGTCCACTGATCTGGGGAAGGGTGATTCACGTGTTCCCGTCTCCGATTCCACTTATGACCACTGCTTGATATGATAAACAACAAGAAAAGTTGGAGCTGGTGTTGGTGACAGTGGGTTCATTAAGACCCGGCTCGGTCTGAGTGTATACCTGTGTGGGAGTGCACGTGTGTGTTTCTGTGTGTGTGTGTGTGTGTGTATGCATTTCTTATGCTGATCCACATTAAAATGCATCCCACTTGAAATATCTGGCTCCTTCCCCGAGTCTGTCTGCGTCTTCTTCATGAGGCCCTGGAGCTCAGTGACGCCCCTGACTCTTGTTTAGACTTGTGCTGACTTTTCACAGCTGACACCCAGCACATTGCTGAGACGGGATTTGATTGTTGACAGGATCACATCTCGCAGAGAGAGAGAGACGAATCCTGAAAATCCGGGCTTTTGCAAGCAATTATTAAAGCAAGTGTTTTATAGATCAATTTGCCCCATTGACTCAAGTCCAAATAGTCTGGGACCTCAACTGAATCGAAATCTCTGAAAATCTTTGTGTTAAAGCCCCTTGGTAAACACTCCCTGCGGTGCTTTTGGAGCACAAGGCAATAAAAGATGTTTTGTTTCAGTGCACTCTTGCCATGATTTAGAAAGAAAATGGGAGAAAGCTCCAGCAGCACTGTCATCACGCACGCCCAGAACCTGCTCGACCACAGCAGAACATCAGATCTCCGAGCAAAGGGGGCTTGCAAGGACTACAGCGTGCAACCCAATTTGTGTTGAAGCAATGAGTGGTGAAGTTTTCTCTTCTAAAAATTCAGTGGATTAATCTCGATCTTAATGTAGCACAATCCCTGTCTCATAAAAACGGCATGAAAATGGGATGGCATTAGACTGCACGGGATGGGTGGCGTGGGTTTAAAAAAAGGTGGATGCTGCTGTTAGCCAAAGTCTGGGCCAACAACCACAGCGACTGATGGCCATCAATGTTCACGTGTTTAAAGATTCTTATTCCTGTGTGTATGGCCTCTACTGGATTGAAAAGACCTACCATTTATTATGCATTTCATGATGCACACTCTTGTTCACTCAGGAAATAATTTTGAGCAATATAATGTGTTTTACACTGTATTAAAATAGGGCTACGGTGAGAGCAGGGGGGAGAACCAGTGCCCTCATTTAGTTTACATTCTAGTGGGGCGTGACATTCAAGAAACAATTTGACAAAGGAGATAATGGAGAGTGATAATTGCTGGGAAAGAATAAGGGCCACAAGGCGGCTGTGTGTGTGTGTGTGTGTGTGTGTGTGTGTGTGTGTGTGTGTGTGCAGGAGGCTCTCAAGGGCAGGGTCACTGGTGTTTTCTCTCCCGGTACCTCCTGCTCTTTCCTCCGGGATGCTCATGACGCTTCCGTTGCCTGTGCTCTGTGCGGGTGGGACTCTTCAGCTCGTCCCCTCGCTTGCCCCTGGGCCGACCTCAGGCCTGGCCTGGGGCAGCTAATATGTTCCAGTGAATGAATCAGTCCCCAGGGGAAGCCTCTGCTGACTGGCCTCACGATGACATGGGAGTTGTGTTAATCCACTCCTCATCATTCTCACTCTTCTGCTGTGCGCAGTTTATGTCACAATTGCACATTGGTGAATAAATCGTTGTCTCCACTCATTTCATGGGTCGCTAGGAACCTTTTCTCCCCCAACTAAATTATTTCTCAAGAACACGGATATATCTTCGGTTTCTTTATTACGCCTCACAATCAATGCATCTGAACTAATGTCTGGGTTGAGACCTGAGCTCGATCTATACTTGCCAGCAAGTTAGAATTTGTATTATTCCTTCCTCGGGTAGTGACAGCGCGGCTGTGTTGCTGGAAGGGATGGGAGGCATGGATAATTGGAAATTCCCCATCTCAGACGTTACTGACTAAGGTTAGGTGAGGGCACGTCAATTCGGCTTTCATTTCTTGGGGTTTCATACCCTGCTGTTCCTTATGAATATTCTTTCAGAAAAATCTGAAAAAGGAAAAGTCTAGGCCACAGAGAAAACAGAGAAATGAAGAAAGATTCTCAAAAGCTTTTCTGTAGATGTCAAGAGGTTGTTTTCATCAGTCATGGGAAAAGCCAACAACAGAACCCAAAGACCGGTAAGACTCTGTTTTGTCCTCAATCACTTTTCCTCCCCCTCTTCCTTCTCTCTCTGTCTCTCTCTCTCCTTGGAGATTATCAGCTCCAAGTGGAATAAGCCAGGAGAATGATGTTTAGGTCAGCTCCACAAACACTGATGCGGCTCTGCCGCATGCCTGTCACCGCATGGGTACTGGAAATTCAGGACGCACCAGGAGTTGGCACTGGACTTCTCCAGCAGGTGAGCTGGGTCTTAGGGGATGAACATTCTCTGTGGACAGAGAGGGAGACGCAGCAGCAGTGTCTGGAGGCAGAGGTGGGAAGTCACTTAGGAATGGCAGGCTGGGATCAAAGTGCAGGGTGCCTGGGGTCCTGTCTAAGAACACAGACGTCGCTTTGCCCCAATCCTCCCCTCCTGGAGCCAGTCAAACCTGCTCCCTTTCTCCACACTTCTGCTTCACTAAGGACCTTTCTCTAACACCTAGATGTTGCTGGTCTTACCTTCAGCCTTTTTAGTCTGTACCACACAACCAAAGATTGGCTGTTTTATCCCCTGTTTGTTCAGAGGGAGGCACGTGGTGGAACAGGACGGGCTCGCATGTGGATCAGGAAGACGTGGCCCTGACATTTACTGGCTGTTAGATCTTGACAGAGTTACTCCATTTCTTTGAACCTGCATTTCTCCCTCTGCAAAATGGAAATAGTAATAACCACCCACAGGGTGGGGATAAAGATCCAGTGGGATGAGGTTTGCAAAAGGCTTTGCAGCTTTGGAAATGCTCTCTGCTTGTTCGCTAGTTATGGTTACTGTGTGTTGGTTACCATCACCAAGGAGTCTAAGATTTAATTATAGAGCTATGGGTCTAGCTCGTGCTTCCTTTCTGTTCCAATGACTCTTTGTGCTATTCCCAGCACAGAACAGGTGGCTGTCTCTTGATAGATGGGTGTAGGATATGAATCTAGTCCACAAACATTTATTAATCAAACATCTACTATATATTCCCTCTGTTGGCCCTGTGGACAACACGAAAATGAATAAAGCACCGTCTTGATAGAGTATCTTCCTTTTTTCTTCCAGAATGTTCTATTTTGTCTCATGATATTTGTGGTAGGTAGAACAATGGTCCCCATCAAAGACGTCCATGTCCTAATCCCCAGGACTTGTGAATATGTGATGTTCCACAGAAAAAGAGAATGAAGTTTGTGGTTGGAATTAAAGTTCTTAATCAGCTGACCTTAAAATGTGGATGTTATCTTGGATTATATGGGTGGGTCCAGTGTCATCACAAAGGTTCTTCAGAGCGGAGGAGGGAGTCAGAAGAGAGTCAGAAAGAGAACGATGTGAGATGGACCTGGCCCACTGTGGCTGGCTTTGAGGGTGGAGGATGGGGCCACAAGCCAAGGAATGCAGGTGCCTCAAGAAGTGGGAAAAAACAAAGAAATGGATTCTCCTCTGGAGCATGCAGAAGGACTGCAGCCCTGCCCACACCTTGACTTCAGGCCACTGAGATCCTTTCACGTTTCTGACCTCAGGAACCATGAGAGATTAAATCTGTGTTGTTCTATGCCACTATCTTGCGGTAATTTGTGCCAGGAGCAATAGAAAACTAACCCAATATTAATTATTCCTCCCTTCTTCTTAAATAATAATCTTATTTGGAAAGCATTTATTGACTTCTTATTATGGGCCAGCTCTGATTAGGTGCTAAATATAAAATGATGGGTTGGGGGGAAACCAGACATGCTCAGTGCCTGCCTCATGGAGCTCACAGTCTAGCTGGGGAGATGACGCCATGAAACAGATGGGAAATTACACTGTGACGAGGCCCAGACAGGACAGGTCTGCGATGTTTGCCTTCTGTGTCCCAGCAATTGAGCATGTCAGAAAATCACCGAGACCACCCTGTTGGCCCCCACCCAGGTGCTTCCTCCTCCAAGGATCAAGAAAGGCAAGGCTGGAGCTGGGGGTGTGGGCCCCCTTGTCCCAGGCTGCTGGGGAGCTGAGCCAGGAGGCTGCTCCCTTAGAGAGAGGTGCTTGACCAGTTGTCCTCGGAGCTCCACTCCAGGTCCTCCCAGGCGGGCCAGGTCGGCAGGAACGCCTCCTGGCTTTCTCCTGCGCTGTCAGTCAATGGAAGAGACCTCAGAGACATTTGCCGAGCACTGCTAATCAGTTAAGTATTCAATTAATTAGGCAATCATTTTTTGCACTTGATTTTCATTACAGTGAGTTTATTTTAGTTTCTTGTGTAGGAAAAACAGGTGCTCACATTCAGCTTCCTCAGCTTCCTGCTGCTGTTTGATCCACATATTATTTTTAAAATAGGTTTATTTTGGGAGAAATGTGACCTGAAAAAACCCACTCATATTTACTCATACGGGTTGCTGTTTTTGTTGTAACGATGGTGTTTCTTCTCCCAGCCTTGGGAGGGTTTAGAAACGTACATGAAGCCATATCGCGTCACTCCCGCTGCTGACGAAGTCTTGATTTCTTCTCCTGAGTTATGTCTTCTCATTCCTCGCGCAGGAAAGGGGCCTAAGTTTAAAAGTGCCAGGAGTCTGTGAGATAGGTTAGGCCCCAGTATAGACCGAGATTGATGCCATTTCCTAAAAGGCCATTCCTCCTTCACGTTCCGACAGCTTCGAGGCTCCTCCCGGCGTGTTCAGGGCTGCTGTAACCGCAGACCCGGGGCATCAGCCTAGTCAGGAGCCAGAGGGCGAACCCAGAATAATGACCACTCACTCACATTTCACACTGCTTCCGGCACTCGAAATGCTGCCGTGTGGACCGGAGTCCAGAGGCGCGATGGAGATGTGAGCAGACCGAATGGATGATGTTCGTGTCACTTACTTCTTCCCGGGCTCTGATTCTCGAGGGACGACCTGCACCGTCTGCTGTCTGCTTTCAGACAAGTGCCGGTGAGCTTCTTCTCGAACCAAACCGCGCTTCTGTCGTCCTGAAATGAGGCTCAGGGGTCATTGAACTGCCCACTCCCCACCCCCTCTCCTCTCTATTTTCCCTTTGTTTGTGATATGAAAGGTTAATATAAAAATAGAAGTTCTCAAGCCGTTATAGAGTTCCTCTTTGGGTTCCCATGGAAACCAAGCAGTGCAAATATGTGAAGAATTTTTTTAAGTTGGCCTAAAATTTCATCCTCCAAAGATTTAGGGTCATTCTGCCTTATGGTTTGGGAATCTTTTTTTTTTTTAAGATTTTCATGAAATTAGTAAAATCTCTTCCTCTGTCCCTCTTCCTTCCACACACATTCAAACCACAGATTATTTTTTCAAAAAGAGCCAACAAACAGCATCTTCTTGTGCCGTTTCCAATACAACGCCTTGAGGGGTTTCAAAAAAATCCTTTTGAAACAAAGTTCCTTATCCCAGTCTCAGAAGGGGGAGAAAACAGTGTTTCTTTCCTTCAATTTAAGGCCACATGGAACACGCTTGGTCACCGCCCGTGAGCTGAGGGCGTGACATGCTGGGGGGACATCAAGACAAACCAACATTTGCAGAGAGCAGGGCCCCGACCGGGGCTGCCATTCCCCTCTCCTTTCACCGGTCAGATAAATTGCACTTGGTCAACGGAAACCTCTTGGGGCATTGCTGCCACAGCTGGAGAACAGAAAAGACGTAAAATTAGGGCTTTTGTCATCGTCGCTTGATTTCATTAAAGGGCATTAGTTCTCAGCAATTTGCATGGCGAGGCTTAAGCAGGTTGGGGAGGATCCCCGGCAGCTCCCAGCTGGCAGCAAGGCTGGCATAGGCTGAGCCTCGGAGCATCATTTCTTGGCTGCAGCCCTGAGTGTGGCCCTGCCCAATCCCCCTCGCCAGGCCAGCGAGCAGCCCCTGGGCTGCTGGGGTCTCTCACTGCCCCCTCACCAGGAGAATTGCCCTCAGCTGCAGCAAGCCACACGTCAGGCATGGTGACACCTCCTCCAGGACTGACTGATACAGGGACAAGGGTGGACTCCAATCAGGAAAAGGCCACGCTCTGCTTGAGACCTTGTTCCTGCTCAGCTCTTCCCATCCCTGTTGCTTCCTTCGCTCCCTTCCAGGGTTCTCCTGACAAGACTCCTGCCCGAGGTCACCAATCCCTGCCTCAGCCTCTGCTTCTAGGGAACCTGACCTGCTGACAAGCCTCCTAAGTAGATTTTTTTTTCTGAGGAAGATTAGTCCTGAGCTAACATCTGTTGCCAATCTCCCTCTTTTTTTCACTTGAGGAAGATTTGCCCTGAGCTAACATCTCTGCCAGTCTTCCTCTATTTTGTATGTGGGTCACCGCCACAGCTTGGCCACTGATGAGTGGTGTGGGTCCACACCAGGGAACCAAACCTGGGCTGCTGAAGCAGAGTGAGGGACTTAACCAGTAGGCCACAGGGCTCGATCCCCTTGGTGGGTTTTTTTAAGATAAGGAATGAAGAGTGCCTTCTGTTACGGGTTGAATTATGCCCTCAAGAGAGGTTGAAGTCCCAGCTCCAGGAACCTGTGAACGTGACCTTATTTGGAAATAGGGTCCTTGCAGATCATCAAGTTAAGGTGAGGTCATTGAGGTGGGCCCTAAGCCAATATGCCTGCCGTCCTCTGACAGAGGCTGTCCTTGACCACCCTTTAGACAGGCTCCTTGGGCCCATTCCTCGACCAGGCCTTGACCTCAGCCCCCATCCTGTCTTTGACCTGCCTTGTCCAGCTGTAGCAGGAAATTTGTAAGTCAATTTAGCAAGAGCCGCCCACCCTCGATGTCCCCTCTCAGTGATTTCCTTCCACGGACTCCCTCACTCCGTCAGCTGTGAATCCCCAGCTGCCTCTGCTGTCTTTGGGGTGGAGCTCCAGACTCTCTATCCGATGGCTAAAGCCTTGAATAAGTTCTTCCTAACCATTTAACAAGTGTCAGAATGGTTTTTTTTAACACCTTATAAAAGGGAAATTTGGACACAGAACCTCACAGGGAGAAGGCCACGTGAAGACGAAGGCAGAGGTCAGGGTGATGCTTCGACAAGCCGAGAACGTTAGAGAAGCCAGTGAAGGGCCCGGAGCCAGGAGAGACACGTGCGCAGGTTTCCCCTCGGAGCCTCCGGGAGGAACCAACCTGCACACCTGGATCTCAGCCCCGAGGCCTCCAGAACTGTGACAGAACACGTTTCTGTTGTTTAGGCTGCCTGGCCTGTGGTGCTTTGTCATAGCCGCCCCAGGAAACAGCTACTCAGTCCCTCTGTATCCTTGGGACTGCCCACCGCCCCTTCCCCCGAGCCTCGCCCTTGCTTCTGCCCAGCCAGTGTGTTCCCAGGAAGCTGAGTCACAGGGAATTTGTTCCAAGGCCTGAGTTCACTCACAGGCTGTGGGCACGATGCTCTGGAGAGCCGAGGTTAGATGGGAGAGGATTACCATTAGGGAGACGGAATTGCTGGCTTATCCAGAAGGTGGGTGTCCCTTCTGAGGCACGGTTCCCTGGATCGCACTTGGCTGCCCTTCCACACCAAGCTGTCACAACCCGGGAGACCCGCGTGCTCCCAGGACGCCGCCAGCCCATCTCTGTCTGAGAGGGGCCCCCCCACCCTCAGCTAGACCTTCTCATGAACATACTTGCCCGTGGGAAAAGGCAGCTCTCTCGGTGATAAATTACCTCTGGGCCTTTCTAATGCACTTTTCCACATGAACAACAATGTTCAACTGGATGTCAGTCATCAGGCAAACATAATTGGGTCAGGAAAATGTTATATTGTGAATTAAGTTGACTGATGGGGAAATGTCAGTTTTATTAACATTCTTCCTTCAGATGATAATTTTATATCTGTAAGGATGAATGACAAAAGAGTTTCTGAAGGCGTCTGTTCAGAATGATGGAGCCGTGTTAATACAGGCTGCCTTTCCTTCCTCCCTCCTGGTTTTACATATTTCGTCTCTGTGTGGGGAATTGTTTCCACGTTGCTGGTCACAACATGATTGGGCACAAAGCCAACTGGGCCGGCTGTTTGGCCTGAAGCCAACTCAATGTGACGTCTCTAGGTGGTGGGTCCCGGGCCATGTGGCAGTGAGTCCTAAGAGGGGAGGAAGAAGGTCCCGGAAAAATGGTTCCATGGAGCTCGGATGTAAGCAACTGGGCTGATGGAACTGGAGTCCACCCCCTCACTAATTTATCTTCCCAGAAAAGTGGCCTCTCTAGTTAGAAGATTGCAACGTTTGCTTCGAATCCTCATTTCCTGTCTGTGTTATGCCCAAGAACCTGTCTGAAGGCTCTGGTCGCCTCCTCCCCACGGCCCCTTGCAGCGTCTCCTTACTGCGTAGCCCCCACCTGCACACGCATCTCCAGAAATATCTTCTCCACCAGATGGTTTGGGACATGCTTTTAGAGGTGAGTCGTATCGTGACATTCCTCAGCTTCTGGCGGTTTCCGGACTCTCCCGGAAGAAACTTCCCCACCTACCAGGCCTGCCGGCTTCACCCCTGTCTTCTTCTTGTTCTGCCTCTCCTTCTACAGTCTGGCCTCTGAGCCTTTGCCCTTTCTGTTCCCCCCTCCTGGAGCTCTGTTCCCCCAGAAGGTTCTGGGCTTCTCCCTTGTTTTGGGGGTCAGTGTCCAGATGTCCATCATGGGCAGGCCTTCCTACCACCCTCCCCAAGTTGCTCCCGATCCTCTCTCCCTACCCTGCTCTATTTTCCTACCTAATCACCATGGAGATGGCTGGTATTGCTTTCTCATGCATTTAAGTCTCTGGCACACTCTAGAATGTTCCAGGAGAACAGGGACTGGCACTCGGCGCCCAGGGACGGGGCAGCTCACTGCACGTTCTGTGCCGAGCGAATGTTTTGTGCCACAGCTGCAATTATGGACGGGATGTTGCTCTAAAAGTGTTCGTTAGAGATGAAAACGCGCCCCTTCAGGAAGACGGACTTCTCATGCGGCACCTTCCCGTTCCCGCCGGCAGGGGTGTAGGTATTCCCGACATCAGCAAACGCGGTCGCTCTGCACGCTGGTTCTAGCTCTGTCCCCTCACTGGTCCTGGGAACGAGGACAAGAGGCTCCGCTCTCTGGGCCTCACTGAGAAATGAGATATCAGCCTCATGGGCCTCCAACCCCACGAGGCCAATGCGATCAGCCCCCGGAGCCAGAGATCAGACGGTTTGCTGGGAGTGATGTATTCCGCATTTGATGGGCCTCAGGTTGAAACAGAACAGTCTGTCACTCCCGTGTCCAATCGTGCAATCATGCACGAGTGTGTGTTTGAGCGTACGTGTGCATGTGTGTGCCCATGTGTGACCTCGCTGGTCAGGATCCAGCTATAACAGCAGGTGGGATTCCCCTCCCCCGTATGGAAACAAACAGGTCAGAGCCCCATGTGGTCAGAGCTCCCTCTGATGAACCCAGAGGAGTGTCTACCTCTGGGGCCCCGGAGCCAGGGCGGGCACACAGTGTGTTTCGCCCAGATTGGCAATATTCTGAGTTTTCAGATAACTGCCGAGTTCGCGGCTTTATGCTTTAGCATGTATGCAATTTCACTGCAGAAATGGCAACCGGGCTATCTATCATAGACCATCCACAATTGTCACAGTCCCAGTGATTTTGAGAAAACCCGGTCCTTTTGTTGAAGCCACTGCAAAGAGCTCAGGTTCTCCTTCTTCCTTTGCCCTCTGCCAAATGTTTCTATTGGGCAGAGAAGTGTCTGCGACTTGAACATACTCAGCTTTCCGTGGGACCCACAACATGCTGTCATCTCGACTCACGAGACGCACTCAGCTCCTCACCTTTTTGCATGGCTCACGCCCTTTAGCACAGGAACAGAGGTCAGAATCTCAGCTGCACGCAGTGTGGGCCTTGTGAAGAACGTGGGGGCCCACACCCTTGCATACCACTGTGACATATGCGTGGAAAGGATAGGGGGGTCTTTGAAATCCATATTTCATAGTCTGGGGCCTCAGCTTTTAACCGCACAAGGACCCCCAGTCGGAGAGGGTCTGAGCTGAGGACCTTGGAGTCGCGGTCTCACGTATGTTGTTTATGGACCAGTAGGACTGGAGAAGCCAAGGCGTCTGCTGTGCAAGTTTCCTGACCAGGCGAATGTAGCCTCTGCCCTCTGAGCAGAGAGCCCTGGAGTGGACGGTGCCCGACTTCCTCGCAGGCACGTCATCTCCCTCTGCGTTTCCCAGGGGCCCGCTTCCCAGGGTTTACCTGCTCCCTGGGTGTGGCCGCAGGCTGTTTGCTCCCTTCTTTCCTGTAGGCCTGTGACCCCAGACCCTCCTTAGAGCAGGGTGCTCTCCACCACGTTGATGTTGGATGGTGGGCATGTCACATGCGCGGCCGAGGGAACGTGAGCAGATCCAGGCGCTGCCTTATCAAGGAAGCTTTCAGAGGCACATGTTTCCCACCACTGGTCTAGCTCCTCCCCGGTGCGGTGAGGACCCAGCTGGGGTGGAAAGACACGTGGAGCTGAGCCATGCTCGCCCAAAAGGGAAAGAGGGCAACTGAGACCCGGAGCTCTTTGTTACTGCAGCCTTTCTGAGTGAAAGCAGGCTCATGTCGCCACTTGTCCCCAGATCCTCGTTTGTGACATGAAGACTGAAAATCCTCCTGAGAAGCTGCTCTGGACCAATGTGGATCCGGGTGCTGGAGGTTTCTGCAGAGAACAATGACCAGAATCTGCACACCAAGACAATGACACCTGTGCTACTTGCTGAGATGAGGACAGCTCCAATAATGAGGTGCCCAGTGCACATTTCTCAGTCTGAAATATTTATGGAGTGTCACGCACCCTGTAGAGAAACTGTCACAATCCGTGGCATATGTGTTGGAATGTTGGCAGAACAGAATGATCAGAAACCAAGCATGGAAACAGCCCCATTCACTGGCTGTCTTCCTGGCGAGTTCTTGGGACCATTCCAATCCTACAGCTCGTAGTTCAAACCTCGCTGGTCCTCGTCCATCACTCTCTGCCCCGGCAGACAGGTCTAAATCTCTCCGCCATCACTGTGGAACTCTCACCTGTCACTCCCCCGGCTCCTCACAAGCCAGCGGGTCAGTAGGATGAATCCGGTTCCAATTTTAGACACAAGGGACTGGAAATGAGAGAGGATAAGTGGCTTCTTCGATCCAGGAGACAATGAAACTCATGCAACTAGGCTTGCTGGTTATAAATTCCACGTTATTTATATTATGTTATGTTCTCAACGTGTGTTCTGCAGAAAGACATTTACACAGATTATAGAAGATGTTCTCTGGATACAGGACATATGTTTAAAAATATGGAGAATGCTGGGCTACAGTCAACAGGTTTTGTCACCTCAGGGTGTCTCAGAGCTCCGTCACGCTTGCACGCGCTGCGATTCTCAAAGGAGGGGCTGGGATACTGTGCTGATTGCACTGGGGTTTCAACTCTTCCCCCCACTGCAGGAGCGTCCTTTATCAGTGCGGTGGCTGCCGGGCACGTCGCTTCTGCTCCACTTGGCTGTGGCCGTGTAACTTGCTGTCGACACCTCCAGGGTGCTCTGAACAGCCTGGCAGGGCAGGGGCAGGTGACCCTGGCCGTGTGTCCAAGCAGTAGGTACATTTAAGCCCCTTGCTCAATGACGTCTTTAAAAACCTGCCTCTTTTATTTTCACAGCAAAGGAGAGAGTGCTGGAGGAGGGCCACTGAGGGTGCTTTCTCTGCCGAAGCAGCATGGTCCACCTCGAGGGCCAAGGTACCTGGTGGGTGAGGTCTTGGCCTGCCGGGGAAAGAGGTCAGCAAAGTTCATCAGCCAGGAGGAGCCCCTCAGGGTCACGGCCCCTCAGAGCTTCAGCGCATGGTCCTTGCCACGGTGCGTGGGTGGCATTTATCTCTCCATCCATTTGGAATACCAGCCCTGTGGGGGTCCGGTCGCAAGGTTCAAGGTTCGTTCTCCATGAATATTCAGAGAAAGCCGTCCGCTCTGGTGGTGGTCTTGTGGCTTATTCTTTAGGACACAAATTCCCGTTTGTGAGACGACAGTGTCTGCCTCCATAGGGTCCTCTTATTTAATGTAAGATCCTCCCAAGAGATGAGGCCAGGCGTTACCAGGAGAAGGACCCCCGTTATCTCCAGGGCCTCCAGACGTTTGCTCAGGTTCTCAGTTTGGATGAAAAAGAGGGACCAGTTTCACGCATGCTGTAATCTGCCCCTCTGAGAAGGAGCGGCAGCTGGCTTGTCCCAGAAGAGACCTGCGGGATGCGGCGCTGGACGTTCTGAGGGCTGCTCAGCTTGCTGGCATCCCACTGACACGGGTCCCAGGGGCGAGGAGTCCACAGGCACCACTTCTCATTTTGGGAGCATTGGGGAACCACGTCATCTCCTGCCACCTCTCCCAGGGCCCCCTCACGTCTTCCCACGGTGAACCTGCCAGGGGGCGGGTCTCTGTGATGTCAGGACAACCAGCAGGGAGCAGGCCAGTAGCAACGACAGTGCCTCCCAGTCCTGGAGTGATGGACCAAATTTAAGGGAAAGTTCTCAGGAAAAGGCATGCATTTCTTTGCTTTTGCCAGGGTAAGAAACCACGGCAGAAGCTCCGATAACTCAGAACAGGTGAAGTGTGACCTCTCTGAAATTTGTAATTGCCACCACCACCGCTCCCCTGGCGATGTCTTTCCCTCCGGCTCAGAGGGAGGTCGTTTTTCAACCATTCTCAGCACCATGCGACTCTGTCCCCAGGCTGGAGAAGGCCAGGTTGGGTTAGAAGCCCAGGAAGGAGAGGAATGATCTGCTTCTCTGCCACTGTCCCTAAAGAGGCAGGGAAGTCGACGTCACCACCAACGGTGTCAATCTCTCATTTTTCACATCAGCGGTAGCGAAGGTGTTGGAAAGGGATGGGGAGACCCAGGTCCCTTATCCTGAAAACAACCCCGTAATGTAAGCACAGCCAGCTGGCTGCTCCTTGTCCTTATCCCCTTTTAAGACATGACAACAGACCCAGAGAGATTAAGAAAACGAGTGTGGAGGGACCTGGATGAGCAGGGCATCAGCAGAATCAAGAGAAGGGATTGTGTACAAAGAGCCTTCACGAGGCTTGTTGGTTTTTGTTTTCCCTTCAAAGTGAATTTGGGAACCTTGGGGAGTCTGCTCACTGTGTCTTCAGCGGCACCTAAGGTAAGTCTAGCCTTTCCTGGATCTACTTCCTGGGGAGGACCTGAAGTGAATGCCCCTGGGTGGATTGTTTGCCAACGTGTAGACAGCAGTGCTTGGAGCTCGAGAGATGTGAACCAAGGAAAATCAAGGGCGCAGAGCAGAGAAACGTCTGGCACTCACTAACCCACGAGGGAGTATGTGAAAAATTCATAACCCAGAGGTCAGCAACTGTGGCCCACAGAACAAACCCGGCCCTCACCTTGCTTTTGTAAATAAAGTTTTATTGAAACACAGCAATGCCCATTCATGTCTGTACTGTCTGTTTGTGGCTGTGTTCATGCTACAACGGCAGATTTGAGTAGTTGCCACAAAGACCACTCGGTCTGCAAAGCCTAAAATATTTACCGTCTTGCCCTTTCCAGAAAAAGTCATTGACTCCTGATATAAACAGATTTCTAAATAGAATGCCCAGATCCACAGGGCGCTTCTAAGATATCCCAGCGCATCTGAGGGTCATGTCAAAAAAGTCAGCTAACCAAACTTCTCACCATCAGCTTTCCTGGTCTGTGAGTCAGGCTGCCCCATGAATGAAGGAACTGGTCACAGCAGGTGCTGTTCTGGTCCCTTCCTGTGGCCTCGGTCCAGCTGGGGACAGTTCCCAGAGAGCAGGAGTGAGGGGTCATTATACCCCCGGAGTTACGCTCAACCATGGGCAAGGGAGTTAGAGTATCTGTGGGGTGGTCCTGCCACAGGGCCCCTGTGGTTCCCAGAGATCCCTTTGCAGGGCTGAGCCCACGGCAGAAACCATGCACTATCTCTGGGTTTTCTCCTCCCTGCCATTTCCTCACTTCCCACGTGTGCTGCCTGGTTCACCTGGCAGGTAAGCCACCTGCTCTACAACCTTGGAGAAAACAATCTAAGAAGCTAGTCTGTACTAGGCACTGACTCTGCGCCAGGTTCTGGGCTCGTTGCTTTCACATGAATATTGTGTGTCTCACTTCTTCACTTCAGCACCTTCGCCTTGAAAACATCTCACGGAGGCGGTCGGTTACAGGCAGGGAGGGAGAGGAGGGGGTCCCCTGTGGGCTTGCTGAGGCATGAAACGTGTTCAGTTTTGCATGCCCTCTTTAAGAAAAATTATGTTTGAACATGCATATTTATTTAGAATGTGAAAACAAATCACAAAAGATTACAAATTTCAAAAAGCTGACAAATACGGCAAACATCACAAAATGAGACCCATAACTTAGTTATCTTTCTTCACCACCTGACATAGCTCTGGCCTGGTGCCCCTGTGTCCCAACACACTGTGGGGGGATGTGGCCCAGTGGGCGGGGGAGAATGCTGGGAGCCATTCCTCCACAGGGTCACTGCCTGGTACGGGCTGAATTGTACCCCCTCCCCCCAAATCCACATGTTGAAGTTATCAGAAGACAGGGTCTTTACAGAGCTGATTAAGGTGAAACGAGGTTATTGGGGTGTGCCCTAATCTAATGTGACCGGCATCCTTATGAGAAGAGGAGATGAGGACACAGACACACAGAGGGACGACATGAGGACACAGGGAGAGGATGGCCATCTACACGCCGGGGAGAGAGACCTCAGGGGAAAACAACCCTGCTGACACCTTCATCTCAGAATTGCAGCCTCCAGGACCATGAGAGAATAGATTTCTGCAAGTTGGTGGTACCTTGTTATGGCAACCTCAGCAAAGCAATACACCAGCAGTGACTAAGTCCATATGGAGAAGGGACAGATGTATGGGACCCTTTCTGCTAGCACGAGCTGAAGGTATCCCCAAATCCTCCACCTCCCCTTGGCTGGGTCCCCAACACCGTGGCCACTCCGTGAATACCTGAGCCGAGGGCCAAGGCAGTGGGTGACAGGGGATCTGAGTGGAAAGAGGCAGCCGTGAGGGACCCTGAAGCTTCCTCTTCATTGGTTCCTGGCAAGGCCATCAGCCATTCCAGCCCAGAGGCCACCTCAGCTTCTGTGCTTTCCTGAGGCCCTGGTCCCTGGACGGAACTAGCAGGTCACCACCGAGCAGATCACCACCACAGGAGTCTCTGCTTCCTTCACAAGGCATCCAGTCGGGCACCAAATTCAGGGCTGAGCTCCTGAATTCGGCTGGCATCATCTCAGCTCTAACCAGCTCTGACCACCCATTTGCTTAAAAACCCTGAGGGCTCCTCTGGAGAACCCTTTAGTCTCATCTGATGTTCACACGATTGATGGGATTTCCCAAAGATGACATAAATCCTGCACAGTACACATCATTGTTGGGTCATGCCCTATAAATTTCCTTTGGTTGCTTACTTTTCCCCCCGGATTGTCAGTGTTCAAGGCGGCTCATTGCTATGTGTGTGTCTCGTCCATTGCCTGCAGCTGGGAATGTCCACCCTGTACTTATCCGTCCTTCTTAGGACAGCCCGGCCGTCTCCGGACGCAGGGGCAGAACTGCCTGTTCCTGCTCTCACCCCTCTGTCTTAGCCCTTATCAATAACAAAGGTGCTATTTCAGTAGTCACATGTTGCTCGAATTCCATCATTTTCTCTCTTGCCTCCCAATTGCCCCGGGCCATGACGAGACCCTTCTTGCTCCGCTGGTCTGTAACGGGCTTCTCTGCTGCACCAGGTTCCCACATGCAGGTGGGCTTGTGTCTGGGTGCTGTCTTCTCTGCCACACTGGTCCTCTATTTTTTCCCCCACATTTCAGTGACTAGAGCTTCTGTCTCCTTGTCTAGAAAGAACCATCCCCAACCTCGTCTTCTCTCTCCTCTTCCGAACATTCTTGACTATTCCCAACTCTTTATTCTTCCACATAAGTTTCAAAATAGGTTTGGTAAGTTTTATGAAAAATTCTGGATTTCTATTGAAATTGCATTGACTTTACAGATTAATCTGGGGGAGGATTAACAATTTTTATGACACTATATCCTTCTTCGTTATTTATTTAGGTTTGCCTTCGTTTGCTTTACCAACGAAAGTTAGCTATCTTTGTGAACGTCTTGCACATCTTCTGTGGAATTTCCTCTCGGTACCCTGTATTTTTTTCCAATTGTAGATGATGTTTTTAAAAAGCATTACATTTTGTTGTCATTTGTTGTGGGGCTAATGGCACACTGCCACTTCTGAGGGCTGGACCTCGTCACCAGAGGCTGCCCAGAGCTCTCTTCCTTTACTCCAAGTCAATCTCTGTTCTCCGGGGCTTGCCGTGTTCCAGTCACAGCAGCGTGAATCCCAACGGTTTTTGTTTCTTCCTCTTCCATCCTTGTAACGTTCATTTTTTCTCTTGTCTTTCCACGCTGGTCAGGACCTCCAGCCCAATGCTGAATACAAATGCACCTCCCTGTCTTGTTCCTGATTTTAAAGTGACTGTTGCTGGCATGTCTCCGGAAAGCATAACATTTGCCGTATGTGTTCGATGAATACACTCGATCATAGTGGCTTTCATGACCTATAGCAAACACACACACACACACACACACACACACACACAACTCTTGATCCTGTGAACCCATATACGTGTAGAAATACACGTGCAACTGAAACAGACCCGGCTCCGAACTTCGAAGATCCTGACTCCACGTGACTCATTCTGACATTTTCCTCTCTTTTCTATTGTACTCTATGCTCTCTGTTCTGTTCTGTCTATTCCATCCTCTTTCATTAAGTATACTAAATTTAATAATTTAATATATGTGATATTTTCTCTCACCAAAACAGATTTCAAAACCTAAAATGCACGGCAACCCATGGTTTGAAAACAGTAATGCCTTTGTTTCAGAAGGTTTTCAAGATCAGCAAATTCTCTTCTACTTGTGGGGAATTTGTCTCATTTTGTTGTTTAATCATGAGTGGGGTCAGGTGTGAAGAGTGAGAAGAGGGAGCTTGAGGACGACTCAGGCTTCTGGCCCCGAGTCATGGGAAGGTGGCCTTGTCCCCTCCTGAGCTGGGCACTAGGAGGGGGTGTAGGCTGGGAGGAGGTGGGGGGCCAGCAGCCCCCCAAGTGGAGATGCAGTTGGATAGAGGGGCCCGGGGCTGTGTCTTCCGTCCTGTGACCACACTGTGTCTCTGTGCAGTGTGTCGGCCCTCCCGCCAGCTCTCGCAGGTTCTGAAGCCCGCAGGGGTTGGACTCCCTCGTGGAAGAATGAGCCTCCGAGTCCTGGGTGTTGACTGGATGCTCTGGGCTTCCTCCTGGGACCTTGTTTCCTGTGAGGGGCCCTTGGCGGTAGGGGAGGGCCCTCTGGAGAAGTCTGGGTTTGCACAGCCAAGCATCCAGCGGATTCACTAGAGCGTGTCGATACGATGGGCGTGGACACTTGTGTGCGGCTCAGCTCCAGGCTCATTTTGACTCAGACATGTTTCCTTTTCACCCCAAATCCAGGCAGAGGCATCTGAACTTCCTCATCTGTCCTTGTACAGATGGGTGTTCACACCACCACGGAGGTTGCAACAGTTAAGGGTAGCATTCTTCCACAGGGATCGCGAGTCTGACTCCCCAGTTTGGAGGGGTCTCAGCCTCCTCCGCTGCTGACACTTTGGTGTTAAAGCTCACGCTCATCTTTACAAGGCAAATTGGCGCCTCCCCTGCCCACCTCACCCGCCCCCTTACTTGCTCCCTCACCTGCCCCTTTACCTGCCGCCTTAGCTGCCCACCTCACACTTTCAATTCTCTTGTCATTCCTGAGACTAAAGTATTTCCTTCCTTTCTTAGAAGCTCAGTTATGCACTTAAAATAGATTTTGTTCTATTTTATCCAGAGTATCTGGGGTGATTATTGGGGTTATTGTACTATGGTCTGCATGTTCGTGTCCCCCTAAAGTTCATGTGTGGAAGCCTGACTGCCCCCCCACCCCGCCCTGATGTTGGAGGCGGGGCCTGTGGGAGGGGGTCAGGTCACGAGGCTGGAGCCTCCTGAATGGGACTCTGCCCTCATAAAAGAGACCCCCGGCGGCTCTCTCGTCCCTTCTGCCATATGAGGACACGGTGAGAGGACGGCCGTCGGTGAGAGGCAGGCTGTCCCCAGACACCGAAGCTGCTGGCACCTGATCTTGGACTTCCAGCCTCCAGACTGTGAGAGACAAAGGTGTGTGGTTTCTAAGTCCCCAGTCCGTGGCGTTTTGTCACAGCAGCCCCAGACAGCCCAAGACATATTTGGTCTGCGATCTTGCCAGAATCACAAGTCCTCCAGGATAATCTTTCTAAACACAAACATGACTACAGCACTCTCTTTCTTAAAACTTTTCTGGGTTTTCCCTTTGGTCTTAGGATAAAGTCCCAAATCTTCACTGGGCCCCAGTGGCCTCTGGGGTCTAGCGCTGGCCTCCCCATCTACCTCCAACCTTCTCATTCTTTCTGCTTCTGCCTCCTGGGACTCCGAGTCTCGAAATGCCCGGGGACCGTCTCTCCTCCGGCCCCTCACCCCTGCTCGTCCCTCCATGCCAGCTCCCGCTCTCCTCCTGCAGCTGCTCCTTCACCTGGTGAAGTCTGTTCGCTTCTTAGGTCTCAACCGAGCATCTTCTCCTCAGGAAAACCGTGCACAGCCCCCCGTACTGGCGTGCTCCCAGTTTCTCCTGTTGAATGCTAGCCTGTACTTTTCCAGAGCACTTACACAAATTATTATTTAATAATAACTTATAGGTGTAGTGAGGCGTGCTTAAACATCTGTCTGGGAGAAGTCTGGGATAACTGGTGGTTTGAAGTCTGCCTCAGCCCTCAGACTCCGCTCCAGACGGGCGGGCCGTCTCACTCTTCACTGGGCCCTGGGCCTGGTGCCATGGCTGCTACTTCGCAGGTTGGTGACACACTGAATGTGTGTGTTTGTGCACAAAGGAGTGACTAAAACGCAGAGCTGAGCATATCTTTTTCTTGCATAAAACCTTTCCCCTGCATCAGCGTCTGCAGGATCGAGTCCGAGACATTCAATGCAGAGTGTCGATCAAAGCTTTTATTGAGATATAATTTACATACCATAAAACGCTCCCTTCTAAAGCGAATTTTAGAATATCCAGTGGTTTTTACTGTATTTACAGTTGTGCAACCCTCGTGACTGTTTCATTTTAGAGCATTTTCATCACCCCAAAAGGAGCCCTGTGCCCATGAGCAGTCCTGCCATTTTCTTCCAACAACCACCAATCTACTTCTATTCCTATGGATTTGCCAGTTTTGGACATTTTGCATGAATGGAGTCATGCAGTATGTGGTTTTTTGTGTCTGGATTTTTTTCACTCAGTGTGATGTTTTCAAAGTTCATCCACGTTGTTGCCTGAGTCAGAATTTCACTCCTTTTAAGGATGAATAACAGTCTGTCGTGGGGATAGGCCACACGTTGTTTGTGCATTCATCAGCTGTTGGATGTGTGGCTGTTTCCACTCTGGGGCTGTTATGGACAGTGCTGCCGTGAACGTTGGAGAGCCGCAGGTTTGAATCTGGACCCTGGCGCTTGTTTACCAGCCCCATGCTTGTCCCTCTTTCGGGGCTGTTTTTGCAAGGGCTGTCTCAGCATCTGTCTGGTAAGTTCTCTTTTAGAATCATGTGTGGCATCCTGGATCCTAGCTTTTAACAAATGTCAGTCATGGCCATAAGAAAGCACGCATTCAGAAAATTAACGTTCAAATCGAACAGTAAAACATTGATGAGTAGATAACTAAATATTTCTCCCTTTATAATCCAGGGAATCATATTTCTGTCATGTGCTTTTCATAAATCAGGGCATATTTTAGTTCCATTTCTCATGGATTAGCATAAGGTCCAATCATTTCGTGACTGATGTTACTGGATGTCAATATATCATGTGTATGTGTGTATAGACAGGTGGGCAGAATCTAAAGATGTGCCAGATTCCCACCCCCTGCTAATTCAAATGCTAACCTAAGCACTGCCGTGAAGGGACTCGGCAGATGAATGATGGGTATTCATTGGCTGACCTTAAAACAGGGAGGTTATCCTGGATCAACTAGGTGGGCCCAGTGTAACCGTATGAGCCCTTAAAAGCAGAAAAAGGAGTCAGAGAGATTCACAGTGTAAGAGGGACTCGGCCCACCATTGCTGGAGGGGCCACGTGGAAAATATGAGAAGGAATTCCGGCAGCCTCTAAGTGCCAAGATTGGCCCCCAGCTGACAGTCAGCCAGGAAATGGGACCTCAGTCCTACAACCACGAGGGCCTAAGTTTGGCCAAAACCTTGAATGAGCTCGGAAGCAGAACCTCACTCCCAGAACCTTACTCTGTCCTCTAGACGAGAGCCCAGCAGACAGCTTGATACCAGCAGAGGGTCCCGGTGACCTGTGCTGTGCCCGGACTTCTGATCCACGGGACGGCAAGACAACGAGTAGGTGTTGTTTTAAGCCACTGTGTGATAATTTGTTACAGCAGCAACAGAAAATGAATACATATGTGTACATGCTGTGAGTTTTCTGTTACATTGTGTGTGATATGGCATGTGCTACTAGTAAAGTGTATATTATATGTTATATAGCATTTACCATATGCCAAATTATTTACACACACACACATTTGTGCTACTTAAATGTTAACTCAACCATCTGGTTCCCTTCTTCTTTCGAGTCACCTTGGGTCTGGGTGGGGGGCGGGTGAGGACACGCAGCTGCGGGAGGCGCGAGTGAGGCTTGTGTGTGGTGCACAGGGCGGTTCCACCACGGGGCACTTCAAATGCTGCGGAGAAACAGGTCACCGCGAGCCCAGCCGGGGATGCAGTGGTCGGATCGCCTTCCCGTTTGGTCTGGTGAGGTTGTTTGTAGGTGCTGTGTGAGTAAACTACGCGGGACTGTCTTTGCCTGTGCAGTTACAGAGCCAGCCGATTCACTACGAGGTGAGGAGATAATTAGAGGTTTGTAATTAGATATTAAACCAATAACAAATTACATGTAAATTATGAGGTCTGTTATTAATAAAGAGGAATTCGGGATAGTGTGAAAGAAGTGTTTCATACTAATGAGGTGAAAAGAAATCTGTGCACACACCGGAAGAGCTCCTCTTCCCAGCAGCACCGGAACGCAGGCAGCACTTTCCACAAACGAGCTGCTTCTGCTTTCTGGAAACTTAGCTTTGCTGTCCCGGCTGCTGGCAGGGCACTCAGAATTCTTCCTTTGCTTGACTAACTCTTCTGCCTTCTCTAAAATTCTATCCAGATGCCCCTTCCTCCAGGAAGCCTTCTCTGCTTGCTCTCATGGCATTGGAACTTCCCCTGCCATGGTGCTGTGTCCTCATCCTCCTCCCCTACCAGGCTAGGGCTACTTGACCTAAGGCTCAGACGTATGTATATATATATGCTGAGAGGTCATTGCAATCTATATATTGTATATACATTATGGGTGTACTTATAAAAATATCGTGTACACATTGTGAGTGTATATAAATGTATATACAAGTAAGGTGGTGTGTACCTTGTGCGCATGTATATATTCACAATATTGTGTGTACATTGTGTGTGCATGTGTGTATTTATATAAATAATATTGTATCTAAATTGTGCGCATGTATATATTCACAATATTGTGTGTACATTGTGTGTGCATGTGTGTATTTATATAAATAATATTGTATCTAAATTGTGCGCATGTATATATTCACAATATTGTGTGTACATTGTGTGTGCATGTGTGTATTTATATAAATAATATTGTATCTAAATTGTGCGCATGTATATATTCACAATATTGTGTGTACATTGTGTGTGCATGTGTGTATTTATATAAATAATATTGTATCTAAATTGTGTGCATGTATATATTCACAATATTGTGTGTACATTGTACGTATATACACACACAATGTTGCCATGTACAATATTTTATATACAGTGTACACACACAGATACAATGTCTATGCAGTATACATTTCCTTTATTGATCTTTGTCTCTCCATAGCTGGGCACTGTGCCTGGCATGTCGATTCACTCCGTGAACACGTGCTAAATGTGTGAGTGCCGGCCCTCCTGTGCCACGCTGATGGTGTGGCTACATAATTCATCATG
Organism: Equus asinus; assembly: GCF_041296235.1. Lineage (NCBI taxonomy): Eukaryota > Metazoa > Chordata > Mammalia > Perissodactyla > Equidae > Equus > Equus asinus. The sequence continues at coordinate 111,070,499 of NC_091794.1, read as the reverse complement.
CAGACCAGGCCTGTCGAGAGTGACTAGAGTGCTATTAGCGCTGGGCCGGGATCACAGGCCTGTCTGGAGGCTGTCCTGGCACACTGAGCTGCGTGGTCACCCTGTGTAATGACGAGAGGCCCAGAAGAGGTGAGATGCTGGTGTGGGGCCACCAGTGGTAGGGCTGGCCCGCGGGAGTCAGATGTGGGACACAGGTCTGCTGGCCACTCTGCAGCCATCCCATTTGAAGATGACAATTACTCCATGTAGAATGAAAGCAACAGCATTTTGGGAAAGGGTGTACCCTTGGGAAAACTTTTTAGTGATTTTTTCACACTCATAGGGGTAGAAATGTGTAGTTTTATCACATTGTTCACTCAAAATTTGCTGTGATCCACCGTATGCTCGTGTCTCCTGGCACCCTGTCACCCTATAGATTAGGAGTCAGCAAACTACTGCCAGGGGCCAGATCACCATCTGGCCCCACTGCCCACTTTTGTAAATAAAGTTTTATTGGAACACAGCCATGCTCATTTGTTTGCATATTACCTATGGCTGATTTCAAATTACAGTGACAGAGCTGAGTTGTGGTGCCAAGGACCTGTGTGGTTCACAAATCAAAAATATTTAGCAACTGACAGAAAAAGGTTACTGACATACAAACCTCTGGAACACAGGAAACGCTGCTTTGATATAATACCAGTCTCGAGTGGCTGATCCCTAGGTGATCGGACACCAGCAGAGGGCGCCACGGTCTGGCCATTGTAGGGAAGACACGCTTTTCCTCTACCCTCTCAGGTTCAGTGGCTGGGCCCCGTGAATCAAACTGATAAGACAGATTAACAGGAGAAAAGGTGTATTACGTATGCACGTGGGGGCCTCATGGAAAAGGAAGTGAGGACCCGAGGAGGCAGGTAGACCTAGGAGCTTACAAACCATTCCAACGAAGGGTGACAAATTGAGGAAAAGTGACAAGGTGAACGGAAAGGGGTCTGGGCTTCAAGGGGCAGTGAATTGTGGTTCGGTCAGTGCACGGAGAAGCTGATGGAAGATACGAGTTACTTAGCGAGGTTTCTTCGTGAAAGCAGCCCCATCTCAGTGCTGTCTCCATCTCCAGTGACAACGGCTTGTCCTTACCATGCTGGCACAAGCGAGGGGGACACCTTCAAAAGGGAAACTTACGTCAGGTGGAGGACAGCAGAGAGCTTTTCCTGCATCTGCTGTTTCTCAATTGCCTTCAGCTCAAACTAATCTTTTAACCAAAGCGGCATATTTTGGGGTGGCATCTTCTGATCCCCTTCATCCTGCACCTTACCGGCTACAATAGGTACTAAGGACCACAGTCACCTGAGCAAAGCACCTGCCCCTTCCTGCCTCAGTTTCCTCCACTGCAAGCACAAATACCCTCCCAGACCCCGAGGAAGCCTGTGTGAAAGTCACACAAGATGATGCTTTAAACCACTTTGCAAAAGGTGCAGAAATGCAGTGGATGCTGGTTCTGAGTAGGCTCTGGGGAGGGGGCACAGATGGGCCACCGAGAGTTCAGTCCAAATGGGAACCCGCTCGCTGCACTTAAGCTCCTCGTCTGACTAACGCTGAAAGCAAAGTTCTCAGGGATCCTTTGCTGGAGCAGTGGGTTTGAATTTACCAATGGCTGAGCTTCCCTGAGGGAAGCAGGCTAATTGTGAAATGGCTTCGGAGTTAAATGTTCAGTTATTCTCAAAGAATGAGGAAGGATTTGCATTTGAAATGCATCGCCCTAACTGTGACTGTGAACGCCCGGAGGGGCTGGTTTTAAGACCCGTGGCTCTCACTATAGACTCCAATAATTTTCCATCCCTGCTGTGCTCCTCAGGCCTGGGGCTGGGGAGAAACTGTCTCCAGCAGCCTGGATTCACTAGTGGGTCCAAAGAGAATCCTTGATTCAGAAACCAGAGAAACAAAGCCAGACCAAAAATAAAGCTTCGTTGTCATGGGCACAAAAGTTCCAAGTCTTTTGAGGTAAAAATCAATTTAGGAAGAAAAATAAAGTCCACCCACAATAAAGTTGCTCGTTCCATTCACTCTTGGACTACGTTTGCATGGAAAGCCAGCTCCCAATAGTGCTTTTGAAGAGCGCAGATTACCCAGGATTTGCATACTTTTTGTGCACTCCCTTTCCAGAGATGTTTAAATAAATTTCTTCATTAAGCCTTAGTCAATTTATTTTTAGTTTATTTGAATTTTTAAAAAGTCACTAAATATTTTTAAGGTGGCAGACATTGAAACCTTGGAATGAAATAGTAGGTGGTGGTGGCATTTCGTCTGTTTTCTCTAACCGTGGGTGTCAATTTCCCCTAAAAGAGGAAATTTAAAATGGGTAATTATAGATGTTTTAAAACTATGCATGAGAAAATACTTGCAAATCATATATCCGATAAGAGGATAATATCCAAAATATATAAAGAATTCATACAACCGAATAGCATAAAAAACCAAACAATCTGAGTAAAAAATGGGCAGAGGAACTTAATAGATATTATTCCAAAGAAGACGTACAGATGGCCCACAGGTACATGAAATATGCTCAGCGTCACCAAGCATCTGGGAAATGTGATTCGAAACCACAACGCCGTGTCACCTCACACCTGTTAGAATGGCCATGGTCAAAAAGACTAGAAATGACAAGCGTTGGCAAGGGTGTGGAGAAAAGTGAACGCTGGTGCACTGCTGGTGGGAATGTAAATTGGTGCAGCCACTGGGGAGAACCGTATAGAGGTTCCTCAAAAAATTAAAACTAGACCTACCATATGATCCAGCAATTCCACTCCTGGGTGTTTATCCCAAGGAAACGAGAACAGGATCTCAGAGAGATAGCTGCACTGCTACGCTTACTGCAGCATTGTTCACAGCAGCCAAGATATGAAACAACCCAAGTGTCTCTCGACAGATGGATAAAGAAGATGTGGTATATATACAATGGAATATTATCCAGCCATGAGAAAGACCATAATCCTGCCATTTGTGACAACATGGACGAACCTCGAGGACGTTATGGAGAATGAGATAAGTCAGAGAAAGACAAATACTGTATGATCTCACTTTTATGGGGAACCTTAAAAAGTGAAACTCATAGATACGAAGAGTAGAATGGTGGTTAGTAGGGGCTGGGGGTGGCAGAAATGGGAAGATGTTGGTCAAAGGGTACCAACTTCCAGTTATAAGATAGATAATTCTGGGATCTAATGTACACCATAGTCATTTTAGTTAATAGTGCTGTATGACGTAGTCAAAAGTTGCTAAGAGAGTAGGTCTTAAATGTTCTCATCACAAAAAAAGAAGTGGCAATCATATAATGTGATACAGGTGTCAGCTAATGTTATGATGATGATCATTTTGCAGTATATAAGTGTGTCAAATCGAGACATTGTGCACCTTAAACCTACACAATGTTATATGGCAATTATATCTCAGTAAAGCCAGAGAGAAAATGAAAACCTCGCGAAGCACTACACTTTCCCTCGTGAAGGCTGGCCCCCTGGGAGGTCAGGGGCCCAGAGCGCAACAGAGTCAACAGCGGTGTGCTAACTGTGAGAGGCAATGCATGGATTCAAATCCGCTTCCTGACAGTGTGACTGCTATAGACTCTCTGCGTCCCCCCAAATTCATATGTTGAAATCCTAACCCCCAATGTGATGGCGTTGGGAGTGGGGCCTTTGGGAGGTGATTAGCTCATGAGGGTGGAGCCCTCACGAATGGGATTAGCGCCCTTATAAAAGGGACCCCAGGGGGTTCCCTCACCCCTTTCACCATGTGAGGACGCAACAGGAAGATGGCTGCCTATAAGCTAGGAAGCCGGCCCTCACCACACACGAGACCTGCTGGAGACTTCGTCTTGAACTTCCAGCCTCCAAACCATGAGCAGTAAATGTTTGTTTGAGTCCTCAGTCTATGATATTCCTGTTACAGAAGCCTGAATGGGCTGAAATAGTGATCTTTGCAAGTTACTCAACCTCTCTGTGCCTCAGTTCCCTCCTTCACACATTGTGACAGAATGGACTTGCCTCATGACTTGTTGTGGGGATGGACTGGGAAAAGCATTATAAACTGCTAGGCAAGAGACCTACTCTGCACCAGACGCTGTGCTGAACTCATCTTTGTTACTCGTCTTGATTCCATTTAACTCCCAGCCCCCATGATGGAGGTGCCTTGAGGAGGGGGCTGCTCCATGTTGATCCCTGTGACCCTGAAGCCTGGCACACAGTAGGCCTTCAGTAAACTCAGTGCTGTCGAAGCGCGCTGGGCAGGTTGGCTCATTCTGTGGTCGCTCAGGACCTCTGCCTCCAGGTCACGGTTAACCTAAGTTGCGTCGGTGTCAAAGCTCATTTGAGAAGGCATTTGTCCGTCCCTGCAAAGCCAAGTGGCATTAATTCTTGACACCTGATTGCTTGGAATGGGCTTAGTAACGGTAAATTGGACCTCCCTGGGGTCTGTTTCCTTTAGTCAGGAATTGTTGCAATTGGCGCTGTCCATGGTGGGGCTGAGAGCCCTGCAGGTGATGAGGCCTTGAAGGAAGGACTTAAGTTTCGTGCCTTCTGTTGGTGTGTTTTCTGGTGTCTTGAGAACCTGTCTAGTCATGGGAGTGGGCACAGCACACGCCGGCAACAGGATTATTAAATCAGATTCATCTTCATCAACAGGTGGGCAAAGAGAGTGTGAGGGTTTGGGGACAAGTGTAGGTAGGGGATGGGGACTTCTCCCCAGGTCAGTGCAGAGCTCGAGGCTGACCCAGCCATGGCGCCATGACGAGGCCAACGAGGTGTGTGGAGCATGCAGGCTGGGCTGGGGCTCCAGGCTGGCTCTGCAGCCTCTGCCCTATGAGCCTGGGTAAGCCCGAGGTCTCTATGCACACGCTGGCGCACACTCATGCGTCTCCCTCCGGATCTCTGGCCCTTCCTCCTTCTCAGTCCTTTACCGCACAGTAAATGCCTGGGTTCCCCAGGATTCTGGCTCCGGGGCTCTTCTCTTCTCCATGACACACTTCCCCTAGTAACCAATCCATTCCCAGGCTTCAGTTACACAAAGGATCCTGACCACTGTGGACATTACAAAGACCACCCAGAGGAGAACAAGCAGGGACTGGTTACTCAGGATCTGCGGGAGCAAGCAGGGAGGCCACTGGCACTCGTGTTGGGCAGAGACTCAAAGGCAGGCAGGCAGGTGGGAGAGCTTCATGGAGGAACAGGGGCTGGGGTCCTGGGGAAGATGGAGGCAGCCACATGAAGAAGAGCGCTCGATGGGGTTGGTTAGGGGGCACTTCTGGCTTTCCAGGGTTGGTCCTGAGTTGAAGAGGGAGCAAAGACTAGGACAGGTGATGGTTTGGGGCTGATGGCTGAAGAGCTTCTGGCGCACTTCCTGGGCTGTTTGCTGCAGGTTGTGGGGCAGAGTTCTCTTTTCCCACATGTTCCAGACATTGTCTGTCATGTATTCAGTCCCAGCACTCACAGATTTGGAGGCCTGCACCACCAGGTCTCCCGAGGTCCAGTAGGGTCTCTCCTGCCCCCACCCCCGATGGCTCTACTTGGAGGCTCCCAGGCACATTATACTAAGCACCTTCCACCATCTTCCCAATCTGTACCCCCCTCCCTCCATGTCCCAATCTCCCTAAAAGGCCCCACGTCCATCACCGTGCAGGCCAGGCATTCTCTTCTCCCGGCCCTGCCTGCCCTCCCCAGTCAAGTCTTCAACACCAGGCCCGGCTGACCCCTCCTCCCGATACCTCTTAGCTCCACCCTTCCTCCTGGCTCACTGCCTTCAGCATCACACAGGAAACTAAAATTACTTCTCATCTGGCCACCCAATCTCCCCACCCCAGGCTAGCTCCCCGCCAGTCTAGTCTCCCAGCTGCTGGTGGGGCATTGCCCAAATGCAGACCCCATCACGTCCTTGTCCTGCCCCGCCCTCACTTTAGTACACCAGCCCTGGCACTGGCCCCACGCTCCCGGCTCAGGAGCTTCACCAGCATGGGGGTGGGTCTTAACGGGGAGGGGAAGGCGTTCCCTGAATCGTCCCTCCCCCATCCATCTGGGTACGGATGATATGGTTGACAACTCCTGCGTCTCCTTCAAGTAGCAGCTTGGCAATCACGCCCCGGGATCCCCCCCTACCATGCGGTCCCCTGCTCCCACTCTTCTCTCAGAATACTCAGGAGGCTGCACACAGTGGCCTCGTTAGGAAGCCTGGCTCCTGAGTTAGGCTGTGAGCTCCCTGCTCTGGGGTTCCAGGTGAGTCCTGTTCACCATGGACGCCCCAGCACCCAGCACCCAGCACCCAGCACGGGGTCTGCACAGGTATCCATGGTGGACGCTCAATCATTGTTTGCTGTTGGAATGGGGCCTATTTCCACCCCTACACATGGCACCCACCACCTGCTGGGTGGTAGCAGCCCGGGAGAGGTGCCTTAGAGCACTGGGCACCTCGCTATTGACTGGTGGCGGCTTGGTGCCCTGAATATGATTTCCCGCACGGTGAACAGCACCCCCCAGGCCATGGCCAGATGCCGCTGCCCTTCTACAGGGCCACGGGAAGCCACTGGAGTGCCAAGGAGGGACATGCCCCAGAGTAAGGAAGGGCGGCTGTCCAGTGCTGAGAAGAGCATCAGATCAGGAGCCTAGCGACCCAGGGTCTGGGCCTGGCAGATAAACCCCGAAGAGAAGGCAGCTTTCCCCTACAGATGAGTGGGGAGGCCAAAACAAGAGCTGTGAAGTGTGAAATGCTCTGGCTGTTGCTGTGCGTGGGTTAGGTGAACAGGATTCTGCTCTGGGTGTAGGTGTTACTATTATTTTGTTTTGGATTGTTTTTATTGAGCTAAAATTCACATGACATAAAATTAACCGTTTTAAAGTGAACAGTTCCACGTTTAAATGGAACAATGGCATTTAGTGCACTCACAACATGTGCGACCGCAGCCGCTATCTACTTCCTAAACATTTTCATCACCCCAAAAGGACACCTGTACCCATTAGCTATTACTCCCCCATTCTCCTCTGCCCCCCGCTCTCTGGCACCCACCGATCTGGTTCTGTCTCTCAGGATTTACCTATTGTGGATGTTACATACAAATGGAACCTTACGATGCCGGGCCTTCCGTGACCGGCTCTGTTACTTTGCGTCATGTTTTCAGGTTTCTCCCTGTATTAGCGTGTGTCAGCGCTTCCTCCCTTTTATGACTGAGTAGGATTCCATTGTGTGGATGTGCCCTGACTTATTTCTCCACATGTCCGTCAATGGACTTTGGGTTGTTCCCATCTTTGGCTGCCTCGCAGAGTACTGCTGGGTTATTTTTAGGGTGTAATGAAGATGAGGATGAGGATGCAGCCAGTTCCTGCAGAGACCCCCCTGTCCCCGGGTGCAGGCGGTGGAGGAGAGTACTCATGTTCTGCATCCCCGTCCTTGGCTACAGCATCTTCCCTCCTTCATCTGGCGCATCGGACTTCGCGTCAGGTGGCATTTAAGTAAAGGGCCGCCCTGCCTTAAAAGGAGGCTGCGGGGGGCCGGCCCCGTGGCCAAGGTCGCGCGCTCCGCTGCTGGAGGCCCAGTGTTTCGTTGGTTCGAATCCTGGGGGCGGACATGGCACCACTCATCAAGCCACGCTGAGGCGGTGTCTCATGTGCCACAACTAGAAGGACCCACAACAAAGAATATACAACTGTGTACCGGAGGGCTTTGGGGAGAAAAAGGAAAAAATAAAATCTTTAAAAAAAAAAAAGAAGAAGGTTGTGGTCCCTGTGTCTCATCTCTCCTTTCTCTGCAGTAACTTGCCTCAGATCACCTGACTCTTTGGTGGCAGAGCTGCCCCAGACTTTCTGAGCATTTCTTGATCTCCAGTTTGACGTCAGCCCTGCGCTTGCCGTTGTCACAGGTTCTTCCAGTTGGAGGTGAGCCTAGGGCTCTGTGAGCTCCTTTTCCATAACTAAGCTCCTCCAGGGTCTGTCTTTACCCTCTGACAACAGAACCAAGGATGGTTTGTCATCAGCCTCTCACTCCTGGAATAGCCTACAGAGGGTTCCAGGAACAATCGACACGAATTTTCTGGGGATCCAGAAAAGGAGCTGAACCCCTGCAACAACGCATGTGTGTGTCATTGTCCCCTGCCTTTTTATAGGAATAACAGTGGGAACACAAGACCCAACCTTGAGGATGTGAGCTTCAAGGTGGGCTCCATCCACTCACTGTGCAATCTGCTGTTCAAGTTACTACTGTTACAGACAGTATTGGGAGGTCGTGAGGGCCCCGTTCACTGGAGGCATCCAAGTAGCAGCTGGAGGGCCACCTCCCAGGTATGCTGCACTGAAATAAAGGGAAGAACTTTTACCTGGATGCCCTCTGAGGAAGGAATTGTTATAATCCACATTTTGCAAATGAGGAAACTGAGGCACAAAATTCAAAGGACTCACCCAAGATCCTACATTTGGTACATAGCAGAACAGGGATTCAAATCTTTCTGCCTCCAGAGCCCACATTCTTCATGATATCTGTTTTTCCCCCAAAGACTGGGATTATAATTTCACATACTGTTTTGAAATAGACTTTTTCATTTAACAAATATATCGTGAACATTTTTTCATATATTTGAATATCCCTTGACAACATAATTTTTACAAAAAACTACATAGTATTCCATCATACGAGTGTAGTGTAATTTGTTTTACCAAGTCTCGATTCTTCAACATTTCGGTTGTTTCCAGCTTTTCAGCGGTCATAAACATTGCTGGGAGAAACATCTCAGGAGATAAACCTCTTTGCTTCTCTATGGTTATTTCCTTCACGGAAAATCTCAAAAGCAAAGTGGCTAGGTCAAAGAGTATACAATTTTAAAACTATACACAAGGCTTACTGTGAATTTCTTATGATCAAAACTGATTTTAAAACTTGCAGGAACTAGTATATCAAACTATCGTTTACTGAGCCTGATGTAATGATAAATTAGGCTTCTGTTTGCTTTTGAATTCTGAAAGAAAATGGAGGCAGCAGCCATTGGGAAAGCATACCAGTGGATGGGGAACAGGAATGTTAACACAAGCCAAGTTATTGTAGTTGCTGGTGATTGATGGGCATTACCGGAGATGATGAATAAGATGATGATAGTGATGATGGTGATGAAGATGGTGAGGATGATGATGATAATGATGGTGATGGAGATGATGGTGAGGATGGTGTTGATGACAGTGATGGTGATGAGGATGGTGATGGTGATGAAGATGAGGAGGAGGAGGAGGAGGAGTATGGTGGTGGTGGTGATGAAGATGAGGAGGAGGAGGAGGAAGAGGAGGATGGTGGTGGTGGTGATGAGGATGAGGAGGAGGAGGATGGTGGTGGTGATGAAGATGAGGAGGAGGAGGAGGATGGTGGTGGTGGTGGTGATGAAGATGGTGATGTTGATGGTGATGGAGAAGATGGTGAGGATGATGACAGTGATGACAGTAATAAAACCATTTCAGGAAGTTTTAGCAAACACCAACCTTTTATACTCAAAGCTTTATGTTCTGTTTTATTCAATCTTCCCAGAGAAACTACGGGGTCCAGGATTATTGCCTTTGGCAAAGGTTGCTAATCATCTCCCAGCATTCATTTTCCCTTTTCCTTTTAGCAACAGAACGCTGCTGTGGTATGTGATTCATAATAAGAAATAAGTACCGATCTTCCTCAGCTTACAATGCGGTTATGTCCTAATAAACCCGTCGTAAGTTGAAAATAGCAGAAGTCGAAAATGTATTTAATCCACCTAACCTCCCGAATTCCTAGCTTAGCTGAACTTACACATGCTGAGAACACTTACATTAGCTTGCAGTTGAGCAAAATCATCTTACACAAAGCCTATTTTATAATAAAGTGTTGAATATCTAGTGTAATTGATTGAATACTGTACTGAAAGAAACGGAATGGCTGTCTGGGTCCAGAGTGGTTGTAAGCCTAACAGTTGTTCACTCTTGTGATTGTGTGGCTGACCGAGAGTGGGGGCTCGCTGCCACTGCCCAGTGTCACGAGAGAGGATCCCCGTGTATATCCTAGCCTGGGAAAAGATCACGATTCAAAATTCAAAGTACAGACTCTGCTGGATGCATATCGCTTTCACGCCGTCATAAAGCTGAAAAATCCTGAGTCAAACCACCCTGAATCCAGCACTGTCTGTACTTGGTCTTTATCCCAGTTCCTGGCACAGAGTTCTTAAGACGCTGGGACTCTCCTAAGTGAGGAGAGCAATAAAGCGTCTCTTATTATATTGATGAGTGACTTTTGGGAAGCCCCTAGGTCACCTAAGGTTGGTTGTCAGGGGAACAAACCCTCAGTGGAGAGTTGGACCTTTCCGTCCGTTCGTTCCTGACCTCTGGGGAAGAGAGAAGGGCTGTAGGTTGAGTTGATCACCAGCGGGCAATGATTTAACCAGCCGTCCCTAGGTAATGAAGCCTCCATAGAAACCCAAAAGATGGGGTCCAGAGAGGAGAGCCTCCGGGTTGGTGAACACGTCCACATGCCAGGAGGGTGGCACATCCCGGGTCCATGGGGACAGAAGGTCCTGCTTTTGGGACATTTCTGGACTCCTGCCCTATGTACTTCTCCATCTGGCTGTTCAACTGTGTCCTTTAGAAGAAACTGGTAAATGTAAGTAAATGTTTCCCCGAGTTCTGGGAGCCACTCTAGCAAATTAATCAAACTTGAAGGGGGGTCTTGGGGCCTCCGACTTATAGCTAGTTGGTCAGAAGCACACGTGACAATCTGGAGGTGTGACTGACATCTCAAGTGGGGAGGCAGTCTTGTGGGACAGTCTTTAACCTGTGGGATCTGACACTCTCCTCGAGATGGACAGTGTCAGAAATGAATTAAACTTGTAGGACACCGAGTCAGTGTCCACCCAGAACTGAGTTGCTTGGTGAGGTTGGAAAACACACGTTGGGTCTGCCTCCCTGAGTTCTATCAGGGCACAGGGCTGCCTGCGAGAGACTCTGTTCCCAGGCTCCCTGGCAGCTAGACTTGGCTGTGCTGGGCTAGCTTCAACCACACAGAGGACAGTCCCCCAGGGGATTACTGAGAACTGGGAGGAAGGAACCCAGTCCCTGAATGAGCTCCTGGAAGGAGGCCCCGCACCTGTGGTGGGAATGTGAGAAAAAAGCAAACATTCGTCTTGTTGAAGGCATTGCAGTTTGAGGCCTTCTTGCTAGAGAAGCTGAACCCATTTTAAGGATGAAGTAACTGAGGCTTGGCAAAGAGCCCAGACCTAATAAGATTTGAGACAGGGATTAAACCCAAATAGTCAGACTCCAGGGTCTGCCCTCTTGGGGTTTCCTCAAACTAATGTCCTAAACCTGCTGATATCAGCGAGTCATGCCCCCGAGAGAAACCGACAAAAGGACTGGCCGAATTCTAACCATTTTAGAACAGTTATTCTGGAAATACCACCGAGGTCTCCTTGGGGAAGAGAAGTGGGGACAGATGGCTTGACAGGAAAAAAAAGGACCAGACTGGAAGTCTGTGTTTGAGCTCTGGTGCCACCACCTACTTGGGGACATTGTTGGGTTCCTCAGAGCATCATAGTTTTCTCTTCTTTAAAAAGGCGACAACGACGCCTGTTTTAGAACTCTGAGATTAAATAAAATAATGTGGCTAAAGGATTTAGAACAAAACCTGACCTAGAGAAATAATTCAATTATCAGTGCTTTTTCTTTCACAAGCATGAGTTTGCCATCACACCAGGTGCCTGGCCCTGGGCACTCTCCATGTGACAAGCCTGCCCCCCTGCCTCTGCCGAAGGTGGGTCTTGGAGACTGGTGGCCTGGGCCCAGAGCTGCTGGCAGAGTCAGGGAGCTTGCTCAGCCGGGCGGCCTGCACTGGAGAAGGGTGAGGTCTGAGCTGGCCTGAGAAGGGGTGCGAGCTCCCGAGGGCCGGAGGCACGGAGCGGCTGCAACTCAACTGCCTTCTCCGCGCTCTGGCCGCTGCCACCTGGAGACGGGCACAGCTCAGAGGCAGGGCTGTGTGTGTCTGCCTGCAGCTCTCACCCACCAAGAGCGGTCTGGCTGCCCTGGATTTCTCACCCCTTCCCGCCGGCCTGGGGGACTGAGCCTGGGACTGGAGCAGGTGCACAGTCACGGCTCTGCCAGCCTGCCTGACCCAGGCTGATCCTTGAGGTCTGAGACCCTCAAGACACTCAGACACACTCAGGGAACAAGCTGTAGAGAAGTGAGGGGTGAGGGGGAGAAGAGAAGGCCAAGGGAGGAGGCCACGCTGTTACCTCTCACTATTTATTATCCAGTGTAAAACAGGAAAATTAAAATGTGCACAATGCTGGCAGCTTAATTTAATTGAATGCTTAAGAAAAATGAAACTGGGGACACGGACAGTTAAAGAACAATTTTGGAGATGACTGAGTGGTGGGCATTATGCTTCGCTCCCATGGAGAAAGGCTGTTCATCCATGTGAAGTCGATGCTTGCAGGTAACCCATGAAGGGGAAGGCGCTGTGGGGCCGGGAGCGAGGGGGCAGGGGCAGCCAGCCCGCCAGAGCCCAGGCAGCCCTCAGGATGTGTAGGAGGGAAAGCAGACTTCGGCAAGCTCAAAGGCATGTTCCCAGGAAGGGCAGAATGTTCTGGGGGGCAGGCACAGATGCCAGGAAGTTCCGCTGCGGAAAACCAACCCGGAGTCAGCTGGCCTGAAGGAGGAGTGATGAGAAGGTGTGGAGGAGGCTGTGAGAGTAGGGGGCGGGGGCCGCTGGGGCCAAGTTATCCGAGACCTGGAAAAAAAGAATGGCTCCAAAAGGAACAAAGAAAACTGTGAAATCAGTATTAATAATGCTTTCAAAGCCAAATTAGAATTCTTCCCCCCAGAAAATGTGCAAAGCAAAGCCGACACGGATGAATGGGAGCTGAATGGGCCGTCAGACAGGCGATGCTGTGCATCCGAGCTGGGGAAGCAGGAGTGGTCCTGGCTGGAAGTGGCTTGGGCTCCAGGCAAGAGATCTGGGTCCTAGACACGATGTTTGTAAGTAGGAAGTGCAGCGGGCTATTTTAACCTCTCTGACCCCCAGTGTCCTCCTCTGAAGAATAAGAATGATAAAAACGATGAGGCTAATTGGGAGCTGAAGTGGGCGAGCCTCGAGTTCTGTGTGAGTGTCCGGTGCTGTTTTGGGCCCTGGGGACGCCACAGCCCCTCAGAACTGCCCCCGGGGACCTCCAGGGGACCTCCGCAGGGGACCTCCAGCTCTCCTCCCATTTCCTCCTAGAAATCTGGAAATGATGCCCTTTGATGGTTGGGGCACCACCTCCCTGAAACCCAAATGCTAAAGGACGGATGATCAGCCAGGAAGAGGGCTTCATTAAGGAGCTTCCACAGGCCACGGTGTGAAAAGAACAGTGGAAATAAACATCAGCTGGAGAGATGGCTGGCTCATGTGTTACTTTGTTCTACTAAGAACGTAGGACCCAAGAAATAGCTCCAAAAAGGCCGCAGAAGGAAAAAAAGGGCAGCGTCCCAGCATCAAAGTGCGTGGTGGCAGCCGGTCAGGAAAGGCTGGAGATCAGGCTCCAGGTGAGCACAGGTGGCACCCAGGCCCTGGAGCAGCCCCACTGACTGCCTGCTCCAGCCCTGGCCCTCTGAGCAGAGGAGATGCTCATACTGTGGAAATCCACTCATGTAGTTCCTCCGTTGGTCCCTCTGGCAGCTCCTGTCTCACCTGGAGTAAAAACCAAAGGCCTCCCGAGGGCCACAGGGCCCTTAGGGGACCGGCCCACTCTGCTGTGGGGAGGGACTGATGACTCCCACAGCCCTCTGCTCACCAGTCAAGCCACCGAGTCTTCTTTGCTGGTCTCAGACCTGCCTCAGGACCTTCCCACACACACTTCCTACCAGCTGGAGTTCTCTTCCCACAGGACTTGCTCCCTCACCTCCTTCAGGCCTTTGCTCAGAAGCCCCCTATTTAGGGAATTCTTCCCTGATCAGCCCATTTCAAATCGCCACTCCCTTCCCCAGGCACTCCACAACTCCCACCCCTGACTTTCCTTTATCCTGCACTGCACCTTTTAAACATAACACGTGTTCTAGTTATTTATTCTGTTGCTGTCTGTCTCCCTGACTGAACGGAAGCTCTGTGGGGGCAGAGGGTTTCATCTTTTCCTTTTTGTTGTTGTCAACTACTCTTCCCCAGGACAAAGGACGATTGGCGCGAGTAGGTGTCTAGTGAATATCTGTCGGGGGGATAAATGCTCTTGAACTTTTGTCCCCAAGACAAATCCTGCTCTTCTTCTAGACACTTCGGCAAATTGCAGGGCTGATGACAGCGAGCTCTCCCCCCGTGGAGAGGGGCCCGTGTTGGTCCTTTAACAGATGCTTCACGTGTGTCGGGAATCCCGCCCGGGATGGCGTCTTTGGAATGTTGGAGAAAGCAGGGCCAGCCTCCGGGGGAGCGCCTTGGAAGCATGCCGTGAAGCTCCAGCCTGGAGCCCCCGTGGCGCACACCTGTGCAGGTTCGCGCAGGAGGGAGTCCCAGAGGTCGTCTTTTCTCCTGGCCCTTCTTGTTACAGATAAACAACCTGCCCAAGGTCACCGAGCAGAATGGGTTCCCGGTCTCCTGGTTCCCACATGGTCCAGAGCTCTGTGGTCACTCAAGGTGGCCAACAAATTCAGGACACGCTCTGCAGGTGGGGAGCCCAGCCTGGGTCTGGGGGATGGGGGTCCACCCTCCTGCAGCCCACACACCCCTTCTCAGCCGATCCCTGCAGGGACTCATCTGGACAGCCACACACAAGCCCAGGCAGGGGCTGGGGGGCAGGAGAGGACAGAACTAGGCCTGGGGTAGGGGATGGAGGGGTGGCGGCCTGAGCTGTGACTTGCCCAGCTGATTTAACACAGGTGGATGAAGCCAGGCGGGGGGCATGGGAACTCCGGAGAGATGGGCACGGGCACCGAGGAAGGTGTGTTACAAATAGGGCAGTGCTGGGAAACCGAATGTCTCTGTGCAAGGATTCCAAAGGTTGGAACAAAATAGTGTCCGGGCCTCCCCGGGAGAGCCGTTGGAAGGATCTGGGGGAGGGAAAGAGTTCTCCCAGGGTCGGGTTCATTATCCTCACACCATCATCCATGGAATCCTTCCTGCCTAGGGCTGGCGGGGATGCTGTCGCCACAGCTCCCAGGATAACCCACATCCCAGGGATTAGCGACACTGTGAATCAGAGAAGGTGGCTATATCGTAAGGCCTGAAAATTCGTGTGCTGCCTTGACGTCTCTGAGCCCCCAGGCCCCGGTCGCCTGACCACACACTTCCTGTGCTCTCGCCACGTACGTCCCTCCCAGGTGAGAAAGGCTCCCACCTGGCTAGTCTACTCCCCCCTCAGGTGCACCAGCCTCATCTCCTAGCAGGTCTCACCTTCCCGTCAACTCCCCAAATTATAGAAACAAGCCAGTCGCATCTTCCTGCAGGAATGAGGTGGGGTCGCTATGAAGCTCGCCTCCCACAGCCCCCGCTGGCTCACGCTGCAACCAAGTGCAGCCCCGAAGGGCCCTGCATGGGGGGGGGGGGGTCCTCCTCACCCCAGCTGTGCTCCGTGTGACTCATAAAGCGCTGTGCATCTCATCTGCCCAGTGTCGGGCATCGTGTGTTCAGCCATCTCACACTATTTTGGGGGTGGGCTTCCTCCCTCACCATCTGGGAGAACAGGAGGCCATCAGGACGGTTGCTAGGGAAGGAAATGAAAGTGAACTGACAACAGGACTGCCCCCTGGCCTGCTTTCCCCAAGGAGGGGGAGCAACACGGAGCGGGAGCCAGGCTCCCCACGTGAGTCCAGGGCCCTGCTCCGTCCTGGCGTGACTGAGGTCTGCTCATTGCCTGTGTTGCCCACTAGACTGTGAGGTTTGAGGGCAGGGACTGGGTTCTGTGTCCATCCCAGCACGGAGTTTGGCACAGGACTGTTTGTTGATTGAATTAGCAAAGGAATGATGAATAAGGAAGGAACTGACCGACCCCTAACCAAACGCCAGGTGATTACACTCAGGACTCGGGTCTCCAAAGAAGGTGGAAGTCATTGAAAAAAAAATTAATGATGGAAAGGCCAGAAGGGGTTTGCATAGCCTTTTTCCCAACTCACCATTATGTTTTACGAACACACAGGAAAGTACAAGTAATTGAACACACTGTACGCCCTGGGAGCACAGCCTGGGCTGAGGAAGGAGAGGTGGGGGGTTTGGACACCTTGAAACCTCAGGCGGCTCCTCAGCGCCTCAGCTGTTGCGCTGGCAGATGAGCTGGGGAAGTGGGCTGAGAGGGCACTCGGTGCCTGTGCCCTTGGGTTCAGGACGAGGACAGCGTAGCTGAGCGGGAGCCAAAGGTGAGTCTCCAGGGATAGACTCAGGTTTTCTGCCAATCAGCAGTTACCTTGCCCCGGTGAGAACAAACTGTACGTGGAAGGAAAACAGGGGAAATACCTGAGCATTCATTTTCCTCCTATTCTGGCCAAAGGAAGGACGCAGGGCAAGTCGTGACAAAAGGCTGCACAGGGATCGAAGATGAGTCTCTTGCTTTGTTGTCAAAGAGGCACCTTCAGCAACATCAACGATCCTGGATGCTGGAATCTAGGCAGCGCACATCCTCGAGCACTCTCAGGTCATCCACAGCAATTCCGCTCGCATGTGTGTGCCCGGGAGAAGTGAAGACACGTCCACAGACAAACTACGTGAGCATTCTCGGCAGCACTTCTCACAACAGCAGGAGGGAGCGAACAACCAGATGCCCGTCCACGACGGTGGATAAACAAACGTGATGCATCCCCACGGGGGAACGATATTCAGCTATAAGAGGGAGTTCTGATACACCTGCAACATGGAGGGACCGTGGAAACAGCTGAGTGAAAGAAGCCGGGGGCAAAGACCACAGAACGCACAGCTCCATTGATATGAAATGTCAAGAAGGGGCAAATGCAGGCAAGGAGAAGGTGGCCCGGTGCCTGCCCACGGCGGGGGTGGAGGAGGGAGAGTGACAGTTAGGGGTGCAGAGTTTCTTTGGTGATGAAAATGTTCGAAAATTGGTTGTGGTGATGACTGCACATTGCTGTGACTGTGCTAAAAGCCACTGAATTGTGCATTTTAAATGAGTGAATTGTATGGCAAGGGAATGTTATCTCAATAAAGATCTTTAAAATTAAAAAAGAGAAAAGGAAGTCTCCCTCAGCGTCTCTGCTTTAGCTCCACACACTTGGTTTCGTGCTGGGAGGGGAAGGGTCCTGCCTCCAGGAGGCCGTCGGTGTCCCACGTGTAGCTGGACCCCACCCCAGTCAATTGCCCAGTGTCCTTCTCCCCATTCCTGCTGACAGACAGCCCTAATTTGTCCGGGATGGCAGGCACCCAGGCGCAAACACTCCTGAACGACAGACTGTCTGGCAGCCCGTGGTGGCCAGGAGACAGGTTCAGGCCAAAGGGCTGCAGGAGGTGGTCGCTGGTGTGCCGGTGGGTCCCTTCTTGGTGAGAAAGCAGCCCGTTACAGGAAGGCTTTGACTTGTGCTTTTTTTCTGTGCAAAATGTGGCCACAATGCCGACTTTCTTCCCACTGCCCGTGACTGAAATCGTTCCAGTGCTTCCCTGTCCAGCCCCTGGGCTTCGAGGTGAGTTAGTCATGGTGAGGTTAGGGGGTCTGGAAACCAGGGACACTGCTTCTCTGCGGCAGACCCCACCACCCCTCCCCCCAGTCCCTGTTGGGGAAACGAGCATTTGCAAGGACAGTGGCAAAGGAGAGCACAGCGCCGTGGTATCTGGTCCCCTTTGTCATACTGCAAAGCCAGGCCTGGCCTTCCATAGCCCTCGTCCGCCTCCCTCCTTCCTCTACCAGCATACCCCTAACCTGCTCTGTGTGTGGGTGCCAAACAGAAGGAAAGAACAGAGGAGGTGCTGGCCAGGTACACACAGAGTGGGCTGAAGCAGCACGGCCAGGGGTCCCCGCCTCGCTGGCCAGGGGCAGTGAGCAGAGCCAGGCAAACTGACCCTGACTCCCCAGTCAATCAGAGTGGAACACGGGGTGACGCGAGGGCTGCCCTTTCATGCTGTGCACACTGACTCCACCCACCAGGAACAGCCTTCTTGGCCAGGCTGGCTCATCCACAGCAGCAACCCCCACCCTGGGGAGGGAAGGGAGGAGGGGTGCAGGGCCCTCGGATTCCTTCTCCATTCCTTCCCAAGAGGGGCTGCTGCTCAGGCTGCAGCGGGCTGGCAATGCTTGCATACCTCTCGGTGGAAGGAGAGATGAGGACAGGAAGCCAGATCACAGCCCCTGTGCAGGTGGCATGCCCTGAGCCAGGATCTCCGGCAGCACCAGGGCCACATGTGATGACTCAAACTGTAACAGCTGGATCTCAGGTTAAGGTGAGGGAAGCCACCTCAGGGAAAGGAAGCAACATTGTAACGGTGCCCCTGACTCACCAGTCTCCGTGAACACATTGTAGCCCGCAGGCAGCCTAGATGACTAAGCCCCTCTTGCTTTTACAAAACACGTGATCTGCTAGTTCTGTCCTGCTGCTTCCACATATTTCCCAGCTGTGATAAGACAACTTTGTTCTCCGAGCTCCCCAGGAACATGATGACCTCCAGAAGGAAAAATTCTGCATTGGCACCCATAACGAATGACAGAGAAAGAGATAATGTGGTGCCTTGAAGTTTGTCACACCGGATGGTGGACATCCCTGACCCCTGCCTTCCCTGCCCATTTCTCCCATAGAACTGCCTCAAGATTCTGTATGGTTGTGAGACGGTTCTTTAGGATGCTAGTCTGTTGTCTTCCGATGATGCCAGCTAATCAGATAAATTTTCCTTTCTCAACCACTGCCTTGTTTGCAACTAATCGGCACCAGATTGCAGTGAGCAGAACAAGCCCCTTTTCGTTCGGTTACAAAACCAAAGTGACGAACACTCTCCTTATGGCACAGAGCTAACATAAGGGTGCCTGTGGCCAGTTCTGCTTCAGTTTCTGCAGCTCACCAGGCCCCAGACGTCCCCGAGAAGCCCAGGACTTGGTCCGGAGGAGAGAGGCGTGTCTCTGGAACCAGTGCTTCTCTCCATTTACAGCAGCATTCCGACCCCGTAGGAGAGAGTCCCTTCCTCGGTGCGTTGAAATCCTGACCCCAGGATCTCAGAGTGTGGCTGTATTAGGAGATGGAGCCTTTAAAGAGATGACTAAGGTTAAATGAGGTCATCAGAGTGGAACCTAATCTGATGTGACTGTGTCCTTATAAGAAGAGATGAGGACACAGACACAGAGGGACCATGTGAGGACTCACGGAGAAGACGGCCGTCTGCGCGCCAAGGAGAGAGGGCTCAGGAGAAACCAGCCCTGCCGACACCTTGATCTTGGGCTTCCAGCCTCCAGGACTGAGAGAGTAGATTTCTGTTGTTGAAGCTGCCCCGTCAGTGGTATTCGTTACTGACCCTGAGCTGACTCGTGCTGTGGGTGGACAGAAGCACTGAAGACGCTCTGAAGGGGAAACTACACATAAATTGAGTGTATCCTGCAGAGTGGGAAGGCTGTGAGCTGGGGCTCTGATGGGAGCACAAAGGGGAGGCGGACGGGAGCAGTGACACTAAGCCGCCACCTGCCTCCGTGTGCTTATGATTCCGTCCAGTGGAGTCCAGCTCCTCTTCCTGTTGGTTCAGGAAATTTGGGATCATCAATCAGGGTCTCACAAACCAGCCCCAGCATTTATTTTGACTAATATCTGACAATCAGAGGGGCATGTGGCCAGCCCACCGAGCCCGGACCCTGGAGGCCGTGGTGGGATCACTGTGTCCCAAATCTACTGACAACAGAGGAGAGGGGGAGGGGAGAGAGAAGAAACTGGCCACCAATTGTTTGGAGCGTGGGGTGGCGGAGTTACAACATTGATTCCAAAATATCATTAATTTGTGACATTGTTTTCAACCGCATCAAAGAGGTGTGGAGGAGACAGGAGGGAGGAAAAGTGAAGAAGAGAAATTGTGCGACATGGACCCAGTCTGTTCTCACAATGTCGCATTATTATGAAAGTAATAGACAGTGACTTCAGAAAACTCAGAAAATGCTGTGAAGATCAGGGGCGCAGTTAAATTTCTCACTAATCCGCCCAAAGAAGGCTGATGTAGTGTTTGGGAGCGATACTCAGTACAGAAAATTTGTGCGTGTTCTTGTCACTAAATATCATGCTGTGAAAATGTCTATCATGAAAAAAAATCCTCCAAACATCGTTTCTGCAGCTACACAATAACCCATCCTGCGAATGAACTGCAATAAACGTTTCCTCTATTTATAGAAATGCTTCTCCGCTTGTTCCTCATTTTAAGCAACAATGGCACCAAGGTATTTATGCTGGAAAATTTATTTGCATCTCTGATCACTTCAGCAGAACAGTTCCCAGAATGGGGATCGCCGAGTGATGGGCCCTTCAGGACGCTGGATTCAAACCGTCAAATCGCTGATTTGACAGAGCAAACTCCTCGCCTGTGACCCTTTGCAGCACCGAGCGTGTCTACCGCCCCACAGCGGGTCATCTATTCGCATCGTGAGTGTGTCACCAACGCCAGCTAGCCCCTCTTCCAGCCGTCCCCGCCCTCAGCCATTCCTGACGTGGCCCCGTGAGAAGAGAACGGAGCACTTGGTTTCTGGTAAGCCACCGTCTGCATTTTGTCGGGCTGCCTTAACCAAGACCGTAAACGGAGCGGCTGAAGAGACAGGAATTTATTCCTTTACAGCTCTGCAGCCTCGAAGACTGAAATCCAGGTGTCGGGGGGCTGTGCTCCCTCCTGGGGCTCCAGGGGAGGAGCCTTCCTGTCTCTTCCAGCTTCTGAAGGCTGCGGGCATCCCTCGCTTTCCTCTGCTTGTGGATGTTTCACTACGACTTCCGCTTCTGTCATCACATAGCCGTCTTCCCTGTGTGTGCGCCCCTTCTCTTCTCATGAGGACATCAGAGATTGAAACAGGAGTCGCCCCAATCCAGTGTGACCTCATCTTAACCAGATTACATCTGTGAAGATCCTACTTCCAAATCAGGTCATTCAAAGGGACCAGGAGTTAGGACGTCAACATGTCATTTGGGGGACACAAGTCAATCCATAAAAACTGCCAGGTGACCTCACCAGCACTCTGAAGTAAAATCCCACCTGGGTCCACAGCCCAGGCCCTAGCCCAGCGAAGATGTGCCAGCTAGAAAGTCACAGAGTGAGTCTGAGCGTGGGAGGCTGCGGAACTGAGGAATTCTGTCTTATTACCTTGCCACTCAGGCCCGAGGCTCTGCTTGTATTTGAACGCAGTTCCAATGAGGCCAGCACGAGTCTGCTGGAAGACGTCCTTGGGGAGGGTGCGCTCCAATGCATAGACAGGACTGATGCGTAATAAACACATAAATATGATCGTGTAAGTGATGCCCCGGAAGGAAAGGGATTTATGCCCCTGAAAGTGCAGCTGCACAAATCTTGTTGACTGCATTCACTGGTTTGGGGGACATTTGTGTAGACTGCGTTGGGGGAACTCTCAGACTGGGCCCTAAGCAAATGGACAAATACTCCCACTTAGGGAGGTCCGAGGGGTGCCTCTCAACAACACCGTCCTGCAGGCTTCGCTCTGGACCAGCTGGAGAGTCTCTTCTTCCCACCAAGTCCACCCACAGAACTGAGGGAGGGGAGGATGGATGCCCGTCACTGGCCTCCGTGCGGAGCAGAAGAGGCCCTAAGGCCTGCCCCCTACATGCCCCCAAATGAGAATACACCTGGCAGAGGATCCGCGTTTTGCGGGGACTTGACCTGTGGGCTGGGTTCGTCTGCAGCATTGTCTGCACTGACTGTGTTTTGGGAATTGGAGGGTCACCTGCATGAGGCCATGCCTTTGGTGAAACCAAGGGGCCCAAGCAGGGCAGCATGGGCTTTGGGACTGGAACAGATGGCCCGTGGCCTGCCTTCTCCACTCCCCACACACCCTTCCGTCCAGGTTGGGTGCAAGTCACTCGACAAGAATTGCTGGGGACTCATGGATTGAAGCCATTCAAAGCGTGTTTAATTTACAGCTGGAGCAGCCAATTCATAATTCAGACGTTGCTGCCCTGAATTGCACACACGTTTTGAGCTACGTGGAGATGGAGAGATTTGGGTCCTTTAAAGAAAACCCAGAAAGCTCCCATTTCTTTCCCGTCCTAGTGAGTTCTGCTCTCTTGAGCAACTTTTCAACTCCCTGAGAATAGCATGTTTTGAGCAAAAAGAGACAGTAAAAATGAAAGAAAATTAAATATGAAAATTTAATTAAATCCCTCTTTGATCATTCTCCCTAGAAGGGATGGAGGGGCTGCTGCTATTCAGCCACAGAGAAGATAACCTCGCAGGCCGATTGGGATAAGGGATCAGCCCCCGAGCGGGAGGCAGATGAGACCCGCCTGACCCCACATCTGTTCGCACGGGCTGTTGTGGCGAGAACAATACTTTCGGCCTCTGTTACTTACGGTTTCTCTTTTGTCCAGTCTCACAGACGTCTACAGGGTCCTTTGTCCTTCCTGTGAGGTCTCCGGCTTTTGTACAGCTCTCCGGAAAGGGCTGGCTGCAGGGTGAAGGGCCCCAGTTGCTACACAGAAAGTTTCGGTCTTTATTTTCCAGCTCTCTGGGTGTAACTTTACCTTTTAAACCAGCTCTATCCAGCCCACTCTCGGGAACTGCTTTCCCAAAGTGGGACAAGGACACAAATAAATGAAGAACCGACAACTCATGAGGGACCCAGAAGCCACGTGTCAGGTTAGGGACATTAACATGGTCCCTGTACTCTGTCACCCCACACAAGACTGAGTCACCTTCCCAGTCAGAAGGAACTCTGACCAGTTTAAAGAGTGAGAACACGTGTGCACACATGCATGCACGCAGACACACAAATGCACACATAT
Organism: Equus asinus; assembly: GCF_041296235.1. Taxonomy (NCBI): domain Eukaryota; kingdom Metazoa; phylum Chordata; class Mammalia; order Perissodactyla; family Equidae; genus Equus; species Equus asinus. The sequence goes on along the minus strand of NC_091794.1, from coordinate 111,047,625 downwards.
ACACACGTGCACATAACACATACATATATGCACAAGACACACATACACGGGCATGCACACAGGTACACACATGCACACAGACACGTGTGTGCACACACACATAGAGAGACTTGCACACACGTACATAAACACATGTGCACACAGACATACACACACAGTGGGATTTCGTGCCCGGAAAGTACCTTTAGGAAAGTGCTACAAACGCTTCTGGTTTGTGTGTTGTTGCGTGTGTAGAATTCCCATGTGAGCCCTACATTTTGGGAAACATGCTAACTTAGCAAACTTTGCTTCGGAGGAAAAAGACCCCCGAGAGAGAGAAAGGAGAGCCCAGAAGCCGAGTTCGGGGTCAAGCACGGGAAGGTGTCCCTGACAGCCTTGCTGGTGCAGAATTTGTGACGGAATAACTTCTGGGCCCATCAAAGCCTTCCCTGGAACGATTTATGAGAAAGTCTTTTGCAAAACAAATCATGTTGCAAAGGATTTCAGGGGCATCGTTTAATTTATTAAAAGAATCAGTCGTTTCCCAGCGTTTTGGAGGCATCATTTGCATACAATTAATACACCATTACAAATTATTTTAAACTGTTGCTTCAGGGTCCTGTGTCCTCCAACAATTTTACTGAACAACATCTTGTTTCATTTGTTTGAAAAAAATTATTTAACTGGATATTTGTTTAACTTCCTTTAAGCCCCTTTTTCGTCAAATTCAGATTGGCCTTTTTTCTTCATAGCGCAGATGGAAGAGCCGTGCTCCGTCATCCCGCCGTGTGCCAAACCACCACAAAAGGAGGGCCTTCAAACCACAACGCTTTACTCCTCCTGATTCTCCGAGCTGACCCAGCAACCTGACGGCCGGGTGACACTCGTGAGGGTGGGTCCAACTCTGGTGTCATCTGGGGCCAAGCTCGGCTGGGACCACTGCATGTGTCCTTTCACCCCAGGCTTCTGCCTGGCGTGGTGGTCTCAGGAAGCGTGTCAAAAAGGGGAAGGTGGAAGTTGCAAGGCCTCTGAAGGCCAAGGCTCCTAGGATGGTTAATCTTGTGTGTGACTTGCCTGGGTCACGCAGTGTCCCGAGAGATGGTAAAACGTCGTTCCTGGGTGTGTCTGTGAGGGTGTTTCCCGATGAGCTGAGCATTTGAGTCAGTAGCCTGAGAAACGCAGACGGCGCTCCCCGAGGTGCGTGGGCCCCATGCCATCTATTGAGGACTTGATAGAACAAAAATGTGGAGGAAGGTGCGGTTTCCTCCACCTGGCTGCTTGAGCTGGGACCCGTCCTGTCCCGCCCTCGGCTGGAAGCACCCAGCAGTGCTCTTGCTCCTGAGGCCTGTGGGCTCAGCCTGGACTCACACCATCCGCTCTTCTGTTCGCTGGCTTTTGGATTTGGACTGGAACTACACTACTGGCTTTCTTGGGTCTCCAGCTTTCAGATGACAGATCGTGGAACTTCTCAGTCTCCATAATCACGTGAGCCAATTCCTCACCATAAATCTCTTAGTATCTAACCTCCCAGCTACCTATCTATCTGTCTATCTATCTATCTATCTATCTATCTATCTGTCTGTCTGTCTGTCTACCTACCTACCTACCTACCTACCTACCTATCTGCCATGGATTCTGCTTCTTTGGAGAATTCTTACTAATGCAACTCCTGAACTCACATGTATCATTTCCACCACATTCTATTGGTTAAAGCAAGTCACAAGCACCTCCACCCGCCACGGAACCCAGGTTCGAGGGAGGGGAATAAACTCCAACTCTCGATTGGAGGAGTGGCAAAGAATTTGTGGCTTTGTTTAATCTACTATGAAATATTGCTAAGGATTGTTGATTCCTGTGGTGAGGGGTGGGTATTAAGAGAATTATGTGGCCATTTCCTTTCTCTGGAATGAGAAAAGACATTAAGAAACTTACCCAGGCGCCTCCTCAAGAGCAACACAGAGAGGAGCGTTTGGATAAGTTCCCCTAATAAGCCAGAATGTGGAGATTTGAAACAAAGATTGTTATCACAAATTCCTTTCCCCATTAGCATCAAATGACTATAGGGGACAGACACTTTGAGCCCTTTGTAGCATCCTTCTTAACCGCGTACCTGGAACGCTGTCCCTGACTTTCTCTGTTGTATGTGCTGATCACAAAGAAATTCGGCTAAGACCATGAGCAGGCTAGGACTCTTTGCTAGTTTGCTGGGGCTGCCAGGAACAAAGGACCACAAATGGGGCAGCTTAAACAATGGAAATTTACTTCCTCACAGCTCTGGAGATGGGAAGTCTGAGATCAGGGTGCCCGCAGGGCAGGCTTCTCCTGAGGCCTCTCTCCTTGGCGTGTAGACGGCCACCGTCTCACAATGTCCTCCCGTGGTCGTCCCTCCATGTGTGCCTGTGTCCTACTCTCCTCTTTCTATAAGCTCACAGTCATATCTGATTAGAGCCCAACGCTATGACCTCATTTTAAGTTAATTCTCTCTGCAAAGGCCCTGTCTCCAAATACGGTCACAGCGTGAGGTACCGGGGGTTAAGACTCCAACACACGAATTTGGGGAGAAGGAAGGCACACAATTCAGCCCACAGCAGACACCATCTCCTCTGCTGGAAAAAGCAAATTCGTAAGGACTGCCCCTTCTTTCCTTAAATAGAAAGGACACTCACAGCCTGGGGGGTGGGCTCGCAGGGCGGGGAGCAGGTGGGTTCACACCCCTCCAGTGGTGACAAAGTGGGGGCTTCAACAGCAGCTATGGTTCTGGTTGACAGGAAACAGACTTCTACCTCCAATCTTTTGTTTGTATAAAAGTTTGGGTTTTTTAAAAAATCTTGTTTTGGATGACTTCATCAAAGGCACAGCATTGACATGCACACGTTTAACTTGGAAAAACTTAAAAGAACTTTGTTAAATGTCAGAATGGCACGGACAAGCACTAAAGCTAACAAACAGAGGATCGTTTCCTCTTTCTCCCTCCTGAATCTGGCGCTCATCACCATCGCTCACACGCTTTCATCCTCCGATATCAAAGACACCACAGGACGGCAAAACCCTTTACAAACATTAATTAATTCTCTCGATCCTCCTGTGAAGGGTGGGGAATTGTTCGTTTCCTTCTTTTAAAGAGGAGACCTGAAACCAAGAGGCTAAATGACTAACCCCGACGGAAGTCACGGGACGGAGTTAGGAAATTGAGTTTGGTCCGTAGTTGGGTATGGAAAATTCATTACGTATTCTAAGAAGAGAGGGAAGAAGCACAAGTCTTGGTCCAAAGCGAACTGTTCATTGAAGCAATCAGGTGGAAGAAACAGAGCTCACATGACATGGGGATAAAAGGGATTTGGGGTCAGAATTATCATAGGGAATCTAAAAGACAGTCTAATTAACAATCATCTCATGGCCATGGCCCCCTCCCCTCCCCTCCCCCGTCCTCTAGGCCGTCTGGCTGGAAAAGACACAACCTAATTCTAGTCATGATCTAGACTCTCAGTTCCAGGTGGTGACACTGTCAGTGATGTTAACATTCGTGGAGATGAGGCAGACAGCTTTTTGAGGGTTCATCTTTGGGTTATTTCAGACCCCAGGTTCTCCATGGGGTGGGAGGTGATCTCGTGAGGAGCACAGTTGCTTTCCTCTGAGCTGATGAGCGTCACGTGGCGACTGCAGAGCCTCTGCTCGCGGTGCAGGCAGACTCCATCTCCACCTGAGGACCAGCCACTACCATGTCCTCCTCCAGCCCAGAGCCCTTCTGAGAGTGACCCAGATTCTCACGAGGGAGTGAAAGTCCGATTCAAAGTGGCTTAAGCAAAAAAAGTCAATGCATTGACTCGCGGATCTTAAAAGTCCAGGCGGTGCTGGCTCCGAGGTTCAGCGATGGCGCGAGAGCACTGGCCCAGCTCAACTCGGCTTCCCTCCACTCTGGCTCTGTTCTCAGGCAACCTTTTCCCTTGTGGATGTGCAATGTCTTCTGGTTCTCCAGAATGCTCTAACCTGCAGAGGCATTTTGCTACAAAAGTGAGGATACTGGCCCCAAAACATTAACTTAAAAACTGTGCACATGTGGACAAGTAGTTTGACCTCTCTGTGCTTCAGTTTCCTCATCAGTGTAAGGGGATGACGAGAGAGTCTTCCTCACAGTGTTGTTGGAAGGATTAAATGAGCTCGTGTGCGTTAAACACTTAGGCCGGTGGCTAACGCTGCTCTAGAAAGTACTTAATTACGGTCAGCTGTTACTATTACTGTTGATGCTGTTGGCTGATTCATCAGAACTAGAAGTCCATTGACCAATAAGAGATGATAGGGATCAACAGTGAAACGCCAGCATTTTTGTGGCATGGAATGAATGCTGTTCCCAGGGAAGGGCTAAGAATGGGGGTGGTGCTGAGGCAGGCCGTCTGCCATCAGAGTGGCCCAAGTCTGCCATTTCCTACTGTGGGCTCTTTCTCCATCTGCTAAATGAAAACAGCTGTACCTACTTTGTAAGGAGTTTGAGAAGATTTAATGAGTTACTGCATGTGAAAAGTTTAAAACAGCACTTTGTCTAGGATAAAAGTCCAACAGTATTGTTAATAGCAATTTACAAGCTTTTTTATATATACAAGTTTGTGTGTGACTGGAAGAAACAGGTCACATTGCTCTTGTTGGCACCTGTGTTCTTTTGCACATTCCTGGCCGTGGACGTTCCATGAGCCCATTCTTGTGCTGAATGCTGAGCCCATGAGGAAGGAGGTAAGAGACTCTGCTTGCTCTCCAGGATAGCAGTGATTACAAATACTCAGCTCTTAGTGCATCCCAGGCACCACTCTAAGCTCCTCACTTCAATGACTTTTTGCCTCTCAGATCGTGATTTTTATTTCCAGCATTTCCATTTGGGTCTTTCTTACAGTTTCCATATCTCTGCTTAAATTCCCCATCTGTTCATGTGTGTCGTCTACCTTTCCATTAGAGCTTTTAAAATATTAACTATAGTTATTTTAAAGGCCCCGTCTGATGGTCCCAAAATACAGACCATCTTTGGGTCCAGTTCTATCGACTCCTTTATCTTTTGACAATGGGGTGTTTTATCTTTTCCTTTTTGCATGTCTCATATGTTTTTAATTAAATGCCAGACACTGTGTGGAAAAAGGAATGGAGGAGACCAAAGTGAATAGTTTTTTACCTCCAGAAGTGGGATTTTTTTTTTTCTGTCAGGTTGTTAGTGTGAAAGATTGGGACCACCTGGTCAGGAACTGAGCTGGGCTGGGATTCTGTTGTTGCTGTGCTTACCTTCAGTGAAACAGGGACCCCAAACTCCTCCATCCATGGGCTGCTAGTACCTTCTGCTCCTCTCAGTCTCCAGCAGTCCTTGCCTGCTTGTGTTATGGAGGGGGTGTCCCTTATCAGGCACTGGCCCCTCCCTCACGGGACACCGTCATTGTTCATTGCCTGTGCAAGATGATGGTGTGGGCACGGGATGTTGCTTCTCCTCCTGCTCCAGCCTCAGGCTTGGGAGAGCACTGTGAGCCTGGGCCTGGGGGCAGGAAAGGGGGTTCCCATAGCTCCTACTCATCCTCCCTCCACAGCACATACTCTGCCTTGTATCTGTGGGGGGTCCTGGGTGGGAGAGAGTCTCTCATCCCTCCCCTGGGGATAGCAGACATCTGCTTTCTCTCAGTTCAGGATCCTGGGCTCAGTTCAGCATCTTCCTGCCTCCCCCTGTGGACAGATGGCTCTTGCTTCTCCCCTACCCTCTGGGGTGGTCCACCTCTGCCTGGGACTGGGGCTGATGCTCTCCTCCCCCTGGCAGGTCAGGGCTTTGACTCATAGGACTGAAGTGCATGCCTGGATGCCACCAAGGAGGGTGGCTCTCCTGGTCTCTTGCCCTGCCCCAGATGTTTCTTGTGACCTTCCCACAGGAAGATCATAGAAAAGAACTCATGAGTGAGTACAAATGCCCCTTGTCTCTGGGCATCTGGGGAGTCCACACCGCTGTGCTAGCCCATATTCAGTTTTAGGAATTTATTAAAATTTTAGCTATTTTCTTCCCACTCACTTTTAGGGGGGCCATCTTGTCCCCCTGTATGTTGCCAGGATAAAAGAGCTCATGGCTCCATCCCTCCTCGGGAGGCTTGTCACCCCTGGAATTCTGTTCACCTGGTCGCTGTGCCACCTCAGCTCTCTCAGGGCCCAGGGGAGATTGTGTTTTGTTAGATTATCCAGTTCTTTGTGCTGTTCAGCATGGGGCCGCTGCTCTCCCGCAGCTTTTCTCTCCGGATCCAGAGCAGGGCTTCCAGATGAATAGTTTTAACCTCTCAACAAATCTATGAGGTTGCTCATCTTATTACTCCCACTTTACACATGGAGAAACTGAGGCACTGAGAAGTTCAATCACTTGCCCCAGGTAGCCAGGCTCTGATGAGCAGGGGGAGGGGAGGGTTGTCCAGGCAGGCTGGCTCCAGGGGGCACATGTTGCTAACCACAACACCACACTGCCTCTCAGGGGCATGCAAACCAGCCAGGGAGACTTAACCACTAAAACTATTTAAGAGTTGAGTCCAAAATGTGGGTATAGACACAGTAGTAACACAGCCCCAGGGAAGAGGCACAGAGTCCATCAAAACACGTGCTCACACTCATTTGGGTTTGAGACAGGCAATGGCTTCAGATTCCAGCCTTGGGGTCCCTCAGCCCTGCCTTGCAGCCCCCACACCATATCTTAGCAGCTGTATGACACTGGGCAGGTTGACCAACCTTTTTCATCTCCTGTTGCCTCATCTGTGAAATGGAGACGTTAATGCCTCTCTCTTAGAGCTGACTAACGGCTCAGCCAACCTGGAGAACAAGAAGGAGCCAAGAGGCGAGTGTGGCTGTACTTGGAACTGTCATTCATGTTTGTGTGTGTGTGTGTGTGTGTGTGTGTGTGTGTGTGTGTACACAGAGCAAGTGTCACCCTCCAGGCCAAAGACAGACACAAACATGCCGAAGTTCCCTCCAGATGCAGCAGACCCCTGCGTGGGGCCCACAGCACGCCCTGCTGACAGCCTGACTAACACGGCAAACTAGTCATTCAACAGCCCTTTCCTGAGCGCCTGCTATCCACCCAGCATGCAGAGGCCCGGGGACGTGGCGGTAAAGGAGGCGGAATCTAGCCTTCCCTCCGGAGCACATGCTCCAGCAGGGGAAAGAGGCAAGACACAGATCAACAGCTGTGGGGACAAGTTAGAAAATGACAAGAGTTATGAAGACAATAGAAGAGGGAGCCAGAGACTGGGTGCTGGTGTGTCCCCAAAATTCATGGCGAATCCTAACCCCCAGGGTGATGGCATCAGGAGGGGAGGCCTCGGGGAAGTGATCAGGTCATGAGGGTGGAGCCTCATGCATGGGGTCAGTGTCCTCATAAAAGGGAACCCAGGGCTCCCTTGCTCATTCCACTATGAGGGGCCCCAGTGAGATAACGGCCCCCTGTGAACGCAGATGAGCGCCCTCAGCAGACGCCAGACCTTGGGCTCCCAGCCTCAGGAACTGCGAGAAATACATGTGTGTTGTTTAGAGGCCTCCTAGCCTGAGGTATTCTGTCATAGCAGCCCCAACAGACTGAGACAGAGACGAGGTGACAGTGACGGGGGCGGGGCAGCAACCGAGGCTCCTCTCTGCATAGGGAGTTCGGGGAAAGCCCATCTAAAGCAGCGCCAAGTGGAGCCTCAGTTGGGGCCAGATGACCCCTCCGCTCTCCCAGGGCTCCCTCCACCCAGCCCCGCTGGCCTCCTGCTGTTTCTCAAATGCCCCAAGTCCTTTCTTGCCTCACAGCCTTTGCAGTTGCTGCTCCTCTGTCTGGGTTTCTGGTTCCCGAGCCCCTGACTGTGTGGCTGCCTGATTTTTGCCATTCAGGACTTGGTGTCACCTCCTCAGTGAAGCCCTGCCTGACCTCCGGATCCAGTCGTCTTTCCTTATGCCCCAGGCACCCTCTCTGGTCTCCCCTGCTTTATCTCTTTACAGCACTTCTCACTGTCTGCATCCATCTTGCCTGTGGATTGAGGTACTTGTCTATCATCTGTCTGCATTTAAGTCAGATGGGAGAAGGATCTCGTCTCTCCTTTTACTGCTGAACCCAGAGCTGAGCTGGGTGCATCCCATGTTGGGGATGCCCCAGAGTCCCTCCCAAAGAACCCAACACACACTGCACATGTGGACTGCTGGGGCACACTGCTCGCGGAGGCTGGATGCAAGCAGAATTGCTTCTACTGGCTTGGAGGGGAGGCACCAATTGGATGAGTCTGGAACATTGGACCACCAGTCACGTTCTCTCTCTGCTGGAGGACACTGAGAGCTCATTGGGTGCTGGGAGAGCTGATGCTCTGAGGAGCCTGCCATTAAAAATGACAGCAAAACCAAAATCACGAGGACAAGCCAACAGCCAGACCTCAGAGGGTGTGCAGCTCATCCCGCCAGCCAGTCAGGAGCAAAAGTGCCTGGCTCCCGGGGAGAAGCTGCTCGCGCTGGTGGGAACGGGGCTGCCTGCTGGGGGTGTGACGACACGGGGTCGTCTCTGCTTAGATTGAAAGTAACAGTCAAAACCTCAAAGCCTGGTGTTCTCTTGGACAAGGCTGCTCTAGGATAAAGCCTGCTGGTGGTTCCCAGAGGTGGACTGTGACTGAGCAGACAGCACTTTTTGGGTTCTGGAGACAGTGAGGACAATGAGCCACACTTCCTGAGGGGTAGGAGTGGGGCAGTCCTGGATGAGTTCCAGGCATCCCTGGGGTGTGTTCTGATTGGGCTAAGTTCTGGGGTTCAATGACAACGTGAGAACCATTAATGAGATCCTTGCCCCAGGCATGGATGTGTCACTCACTTATAGTGTGCCTCTGTTTAGTAAAGGAGCAACTTAAACATTTGCACACACGATGCTAAGAAGAGCCGCAAAGATACTACCTTTGGAACGCTAACCAAAAAGGGACCTAAATACACGCGTTACTGTCTTCATCTTCTTCCAATTTCACATCACAATAAAATGTCAAAGGAAAAAGGAAGCTGATTTCTGATATTATTACTTTGAACTTTCGTAGTTGTACCCTCCGGAAGCATGACATTTACTGGGAACAAAGAACAGAAGGAGGGGCGGCCCAGAGCGGGTTGTCCATCATCTTTATCTTTGGGATTTCCGCTTTGACTCTTCTCCGCTCCCTACACACTCGGAGTCCGGGCTCCTCTTCTGCTGCGTCACAAACCGCTCTGAACTAGAGGCTCCAACCAGCCGGAGTCCCTTGCTCAGGATTTTGTCAGTCAGACGTTCAGGAAGGGCTCAGCTGGGGGCCTGCCTCTGGCTGACGTGGAGTGGCTGGGGCGCTCCAGCCCCGGGCCCAGGCCCTGGCGTTCTCTCTTCATGATGACTGCATCCTCCACGTGGCACAGCAGTCCTGGGGAGTCAGCGTGATTCCACAGCCGCTGGCTTCCCTCCGAGCGAGAATCCCAGGGCAAGTCTTCCATGTGGCCCAGGTGGCTGCCGCAGGCTTTTCAGAGCCCTGTCTTGGAAGGCCGAGTACCCCTTGTGCTGCGTCCGGCTGGTCAAGCAGACCTGAGGGCAGGAGCTAGAGCTGGCTCTGCATGAGCTGTGCAGCCGAGAATGGTGGCATCCTTCATCGGCCACAACGGGAGGGTGCCTTCGCACTGCAGGGTCAGGGCCCTGAGAAGGCAGCTCCCAGGCTTCCCTAGAAATCATGGGGAGGGCTCATCCATTGAGGGCAGAGGTGCTGCTGTCCCTCACATGCCACCTCTCAGTCACACACCACCTCCGGGAACCAATGGGGAACTGCTCAGTCACATGCCCCTCCCACCCACAGGGATTATTATCCAGCCACGAGCATGGAGAGCCATTGGCGCCTGTGGCCATCTCTGTGTCCGGCACACGTCTGTAACAACGTGACTCTCTTCTTCTATGGCCCAGGATGCACCGAGCACCTGTCAGTTAGCTGCTGCCCTCCCCAGAATCCAGCCCAGGACCCTCTCCTGACCTGGGTGCCCTGTGCTCCCTCTGCCCAGCCCTGCTCAGCCTAACCTGCTCACACCCTGGACTTGGCAGGTCCTGGTGTTGGCCCAGTCTGAGCAGCTGGCCTACAGACGTGGGCAGAGATGCCCAAAAGTGTCCTGGGGGCGGAACTCACGCCTGGCATTACCGGAGAGCTGCGTGCTGCCAGTGTGGTGGCGGACAGTAGGGACATCCCGGTGGGGGGTCCGATTGGAGGTCTGGGAGCTGGCTCCGCCCCAACACCTTTCTCTGACCTCGGGTAAGCAGATAACTGACCTCCTGTTGGTTCATCTTTAAAATAGGAAGAAAACGATCCTTCCAGAAGATCTCGAGAGGTGTAGTTTAATATTATATTATGTCTCTCAGCAAGACCCCGGCATCATGCTGGGGAGAGAGTGAGAAACCTTGGGAGGGTCAGCTGCCCTTCAACCGCTGCCTCGTAGATTGTGCGGCACATTGTCCCATAGCCGCTCCTGGACTCCCCCCAAGAGAGACGGCAGCGGAGGACTCAGTGGACTCAACCACCGTTCATCTCCACGATTCCAGACCTTGGCACAGACGCTCGCCTCTTTGAGAAAACCACAGAGGCCAACAGTCTGCCCCCGTGTAGCTGTCAGGCATGGCACAGTGGAGTAGAAGTCACGGCCTCTTTCCAAGAGAGAGGGTTGATCCAGAAGAACGAGAGATGCCTGGACGCAGCTGTCACTGACCATGTCGATGAGGCATGACCTCGGGGCTCATCGCTGCCAACCAAACCCCCACACCCACACTGGCCAGGGGCCTCCCAGACCTCTCTGCTTACGGCTTTGCAGTTGATGCTCACAGAGCTGCTGTCCTCCAACAGAAATACCCACAGGAAGGCAAGGCCCACCTCTGCCCTCATGGGCTCGGGATCCAGTGCAGGAAACAGACAGACAGACAGATCATTAACAGAGGAGGGCAAGTGCTACAAAAGGTCAAGTGCAGGGGCTCTGAGCACAGAGTCCAGGCCCAGGGGCTCCCCGGGAGTGGCCTCTAACTGAGCCCTGGGCTGAGCACTGAGGGTTTCAGAAGGGGGAGCGTGACCCAGGCCAGCCAGGTGGAGGTCCAGCATTTCCGGGGCGGTGTCTGCTCAGGGAAGGAGCATCGGTCGGGGTGTCTGGAGCACAGGACCCTGGGGTGGGTGGGCGGGGAGGGGAGAAAGGTTGAGGACAGTGCTCTAAGCCAGGAGCGAGGGCCCTGGGGTCCAAGCCCCCTCTAGACTAGCTGTGCCCACAGTGGCCTGACCGCAGGTCTGTTCCATCCGATGGAGCCTGTGTTTGCGGAACTGGCCAACAGAACCCGCGTCCCGCCCACCAGGTGTGCCCGTGGGAAAATGGGACAGATAAACTACAAAAATGTGCTTGAAATGCTCCAACACAAGGTCGGCGGGGGCACACCCACGCAGCAGTGTCCCCATCGCGTCCCCCGAGCCGTCCTCCCCCTCTTCGCTTTGTGACAATCGTCATATCCTTCTCCAGCCATCCGGAAGGTGTAAAGCAGCATCAGAAACCTCAGCGACCCAACACCGGCTCTCATTTCCCAGCTCCTTTTCCTCTCTGTCTTCACATCGAGGAAGAAGCCGTGCCTCCCCGCTCTGTCCCTCCCCGGCTCCGGGACGCCCGTTCCTATCGTTGGGGCCGTTTGATCCGTGTAAGTGAATCCAATTGAGCTGATTCATCTCTCGTGTTTAATTTTTATGTTAACATAACAAGGTTACACAACTGAAAATGAGAGGCTGGCACAGAATTTATGATTTATGAGCGGCAGTTCCGGCTCAGAACAAAGTTCCTGAAGGGAGCAGGCTGAAAAGACAAGTCCTCAGACAAGGGTTTCCTCTTCTGAGCTTGCAGAGCTTTTGACTTGATTTAAATATAAAATCAAAGCTATTGGCATTTAACCACCTCTGTTTGGAAGCCAGGATTGACTTATAAATAAGACCCCAGCTGGGGCGAAAGGATTTCCCAGAGTAAATGTATCGTCCGACATTTATCGACAGAGAGAAGGAAAGGCGGGCGTTCAGCGGAAGCTGGGAGTGGACAGCGATTTCCGTGTTAGTGGATTCTCCGGAATTTACCGTCCCGTTCACGTGATTCTCCAGAAGGGAGGCCCGTTTGGTCTCTGAGGCGCGCGGCGGGCGGGCGTCTGTGGGTCTCCCCGGCCAGACTCACCTCTTGTTCGGGGCCTCCCTCCGACGGGAGCCCAGGGATGGTGCAGACAGAGGGAAATGGGCTCTCGTCCTCGTTGAGCCCGACCCTGGGCTCCTGGGAGTTGCCTGCTGGTTTGGAAGGGGGTCAGGTCTTGCCGCAGCTCCCTGAGGGTCTTCACCTGAGCTCCGAGGAGGCCGCATAGAACGCAGGCCCTCCATCACCCGCACCTGGGTCGATGCTCCCGCGTGACTTAAGAATGAGCTCTCCCTCAGGGCCTGTTTTCCCAATGGAAACTACCTTCACTCTTCCATAATTTCTTTAGTTTCTCAGCGATGGAAGGGCATAAGCTAAATGTGGAAAGACACAAACATCTGAGTCTCCGGGGGCGAGCCCGGCCTGAGCAATTCCTCAGAGCAGTGGCTCTCGGACCAGGCTGGGAGCCCAGACCCAGCTCTGCCCTGGGACCTTCCCAGGGGCTCGGCATCCCGAGGAGAGGAGGACGAGGACCTGCCACTCCTCCTTCACTGAAGTCACTTTGCAGAGTCCCCTGAGAAGAACCAGGCTGAAGAAGGCTGGTATTTAAATGTTCTGGAGTGGGAGAGAGGGTTGTTATGGCAACAAATTGCTCTGACTCCCTGAAGAGGCTCAGTCCTGGTGAAACAAGAGGGGGAGCCGGAGAGGCAGAGGATAATGGCTCTGAAAAGCTCTAACCAGGCAGGAATGGCTCATTTGCATTTTGGCTGAAATGTCTGTGGGTCCAGAGAGGGTTTCGAGTATTTCAGGGTGCCAAGGGGGGGTCTTACCTCCTAGACTCTCACACAGGAACCTCCCAGAGAGCGCGCTGTGCCCTCCAAGTCCCTGGAGCTGAGGGAGAGGATCAGGAGGCAGTGCAGCGCAGGGGTTAGAGCCAGGGCTCCTTCTTCCACCTGGAGTCCACGGGTCCCTGCACCCTCCCAGCTGCCTGCTGTAGAAGGAAAAGAAAACGAGGAGCAGCCGTCCCTCCCTCCCCTGTGGTGTGAACATGAACACAAATGCAGCAAAGCCTCTGCGTGTCTCTTGGGCACACAGTCTCCTTTGGGGGATGAAAGTGCTCTGGAAGTGAGAGCGGGCGTGGCTGTACGACACCGAGAATGCACTAAATGCCACTGAACTGGCACACTTTAAAAATGGTTCATTTTAGGTCGTGTGAGCTGCACCTCAAAATAAAAATGAAAACTAAAAGCCTTTGCAATTCCTGCCACGTGGGGGTGTTGGGGGCGAGCAGAGCTTGGAGCATCCGATACCCAGACCACCGGCGAGCAAAGGCCTGTGGGTGCTCGACAGCCCCCTGGAGCGAGGGGACAGAGAAAGGGAGGCACAAAGAAAGAGGAAAGGGCGAGGGGACGGGGAGGACACGTGGCCGCCACAGCATCGGCCATCGGGTTCCTGCCTGACTTGGGTCCCTCTGTGAGGCTCCTGGCAGACTGCCCGCCAGCCCCCGTGAGCCCCATCGGTGTCGTCGGTTCACAACCACCTGTAAAGCCAGTAGGTGTTACTACACTTCGCCGTATTCTCCAGGGAGGGCCTGCCGTCTTGTCCCAGGCTCCGGCGACCACAGAGTGAGTGGGACAGCCCAGCTCTGCTCTCCTGGCACTGGCGTCAAGACGACAGGCCATGCGAATGTTCTGGGGCAGCAGTAACATGGTGCCACAAACGGGGGGGACTAAAACAACAGAAACATATTGCTGCCAGTTCTGGGGCCAGAGATCCAGGAGTGGGTGGGCTGGGTCCTTCTGGAGCTTCCGAGGGTGTCTGCTCCAGACCTTCTCCAGCTCCTGCTGGCTGCGAGGGACCCTTGGCTTGTAGATGCGTCACTCCAACTTCTGCTCCATCATCACAGGGCATTCTGCCCTTGTCTCTGTGTTGGTGTCATCACGTGCCTTCTGCTCTCTGCACGTTCTGTCCTCTTCTTATAGGGTCGCCACCGGCCGTGGGGTTAGGGTCCACCCTAACGGCGTCATGCTAATTTCATTACATCTGCAAAGACCCTACTTCCAAGTAGGAGCACATCCGCAGGATCTGGGCACCAGGACTTGAACATATCCTTCGGGGGACACAGTTCAGCCCACGACATAGGTCTTCAGTAATCAAAATAGAAATAATAAAAGTCCCCATTCCACCCTGAGAGAAGTGTGTTGAGCACAAGACTGTTGGAAGACTGACTGTTGGACAGAATGGCGGCTTCAAAGAGGGGGCTTACTCCATCTGAGGGGGCTGAGAAGGTTCCCAGGGCAAGGGGTCTTTGAGTTAAGATCTGAAAGACTGATAAGAGTTGGCTGTGTGAAGTAGGGTGGGCAGAGCAGGACGAGCTTTCCAGGCAGAGAGAAGGGTGTGTGCAAAGGCCCTGTGGCTGGTGTAACATGTTCTGAAGACATCCAGGAGGAGGAGAGCGAGAGAGGCACAAGTGAGGCTGGAAGGCTACACCCGGATGTTGGGTCCAGCCACGCAGAGATTTGGGCTTCGATAGTAAGATAAATGGGAAGGTGTGCGTGCTATTGGCTCAGCTGCCTTAACAGAGACCAAATAGCAGTGGTTTAAGCCCGAGGGAAGGTCTGCTTGTCCTTTACGTCAAAGTTGCGCAGGCAGGTGCCCTGGGGTTGAGCAGACAGGTGCCTGGGCTCCAAGGGGCACCTGGAGACCCAGGGTCCTTCCAGCTGGTGGCTCAGCCACCCACAAGGGGCTGTGCTGTTCTGGAGGGCTTGGTTGATGCTGGCCAACCCGATCCACCAGCTCCAGCTGGCCACATGGGGAGGCGGGAGCAGTGGGCAAGCAGATCCCTTTGAGGAGTGACTTGAACTTGCTCGTGCTCCTTCTGTGTTCTCCAGCCAGAGCCGAGCTGCCCTGACTGTAAAGCCACAGAGCCGTGTGCACGGTCCAGTCGCCAAAGACAAGGGGGAGGTTGAACACAGGGGGAGCCGGCAATTGCTGCGCGTTACTGAGGGCAGGGGGCAGAGGGACACGGGGGAGAAGGAGGCAGGCAGGAAATGACCGGCTGACCATTCGAAAAGGTCACATTGGCAGCCGTTCGGAGAGAAGGATCTGGGGGCTGAGGATGGGCCCAAGAATGGAAGCAGGGAGGCCAGCTCAGAGGCCATCGCAGCTGTGTGGGGAGAGAGGATGCTGACCTGGTCTAGAGCGGAGACAGAGAGAACTGAGCAGATGTGAGAGCTCTTGGCAGGGCAAGTCCACAGGGCTCAGAGTGTAGACTGAGGGTTGCGGGGGGAGGATGGTGCCCAGGCTTCTGGCTGGGGTGGTGCATTGTCAGAGGGAGAGCCCCCTGGGAGGGGCACAGACAGGAGGGGAGAAGGAGGAGGAGCAAAGGGGGGGAGGGGGGAGGGTGTAGGAGTAAGAAAGAGGATGAGAGGAGAGGGAAAGAGGAGGGCCCCGGGGAGGACAGAGAAAGCGGGCAGGGAGCTGGTGCCTTTCCCCTAGTGCCGGACGTGAGACAGAAGTAAGCCTCGGAGGTGGGAACCTGGACATACGGGTCCCTGACTTTTGACAGAGGGGTTGCTGGCCCAAGGATGGCGGACCTGGGAGATGTCAGTGAAGGCCTAGCTTTGGGGTGCTCAGTGTCAGGGTGGTAAGGAAGCTCTTAGAACCTGTGTCTCCTTCCTCTTGGCCGAAGCTTCTGGAAGCCCTGGGGGCCCCCTGGTCTCCTAGCTATCAGTCCAGATGAAGGCTCGCTATTGCATTTAACTCATGGCAGCCTCAGGCCCCCAGCTCCCTGGGGACAGTAAGGGGACAAGAACTGGTAAGAAGTCAGAGACCCAACAATCAGGCAGTAGTGACTCTCTTTGGGATTGGGGGTCACTATCTGAGGTCACGCTTCCTCACCCCTACTGGTTAAAGAGCGTTCAATTGCTTGGCAAGTCCAGGACCACAGCTCTGGGCGCTCAGCCCGCGGGGGGCAGCCTGCAGTCTTAAGTCAGGCTGTGCCCTTCAACAGAGGAGGAAAGCCACAGCCACCGCATCTCCAGCCGCCGCCCTGAGAACCAGCCAGAAGCAGCCCAGCTTCCTGGGGACCTTTCCTTTTATCTCCCCACAAAGATCTGTTCACACTCATCAATCAAAAGAAACACAGCAGCAAGTTAGAAAAATCCAATAACTGGAATGTAGCGGGCGGCAAATTAATCCTTCCCTTCTTGGGTGCCGGCAGCTAATAAGGTGATTCCCGGGGGAGGGACTTGGGCAGGAAGTGCATAGGAGGGGGCTGCTGGCCTGGGTGGAGCAGGGGCTCTGTGGCCTGAGGCCACCTCTGATGTGCACTGGACACGCCCCCCTGGCCCTGGTCTGTTCATTCCCCAAGAAGCTCCAGCCTCACGGGTCCCCTGGCTTTGGGTTCGGGGACCCGGGCTGCTTCTGTCCTCTTCCCAAGTGCAGCTCCCTGGGGTGCTGCCTGCAGAGGCTTCTGGGGCCGCACTCCTGGCCACCTACCAGCGGATGCCTGGGATCACTGAGTACCATACTGGGAGGTCATATTGCCCCCAGTCTTAGGCAGAGCAGGAAAGGCAGGATGGACGGGTCGGTGACTGGCAGGTGGAGGCTGCTGGGCTGGGAGAGGCCAGCAAGCAGATGTCACGCCAACTGACCTGCTTGTTCTTCATTGGTGCAGGACGTGGCCCTGTGGCCGGGGCTCATCACACTCTTGGAGAGCATCAGAGCATCTCCCTGTGCCTATTACGGTGATGTCATCTGGACTGAGTACAAGACGGTGAGACGGATGCGTGCCCTTCCTCGGAGTCAGGTTCCAAACGGTAACTCTGACCCCTCAGTGTGGCTCCTGTGCCCTCGCGATCACTTAAAAGCTGAGTGTGGCCTTTAGGATGTGCTGTCAGCATCCGTTGTGACTTTCTATCTTAGCTTCCGAGCCCATCAGCATCTGCTTGCTGCTCACCCTAACACTTTCACTTCCTTTTCCATTTTTTTCCAGCTTTATTGAGATATCATTGACAAAAATTGTACATATTTAAGGTGTGCAAAGTGATGGTTTGATGTATGTACACATTGTGAAATGATCACCATAGTCAAGGCAACTGACACAGCCATCACCTCCTACAGTTGCCGTTTCTGTGTGTGCGGTGCCATCGTTAAGATCTACTCTGAGCAAATTTCAAGTGTATGATGCAGTGTTATGAACTACAGTGACTGTGCTGTGCCTTAAATCCCCAGAACTTACTCTCCTTTTAACCAGAAGTTTGAACTCTGACCAGTGTCCCCCGACTTCCCCTACCCCACCACCACGCAACCGCCAATCTGCTCTCCGCTGCCACGAGCTCAACTCTTTCAGATTCCGTCCATCCGAGATCACGCAGCATCTCTTTCTGTGTCTGGCGGTTTCACTTGACATAACGTCCTCCACGTTCATCCACGTTGTTGCAAATGGTAGGATTTCCTTCTTTTTATGGCTGAACAATATTCCACTGTATATTTACACCACATCTTCTTTATCTGTCTGTTGACCGACACTTAGGTTGTCTCGACATCTTGGTTACAGCGAATAAAGCTGCAGTGAACGTGGGGTTCAAGTACCTCCTCGAGATCCTGATTTCATTTCCTTTCATCTATGCTTTTTACTTCTTTTAACTGCTTTAATTCTCTGAATTTTTTTGTGTAGTCATTGTCTATCTCCTGTGCTGGAAAGTAAACACTGTACAGGTGGGGGCTTTGCTGGTCGTGCTACTGCTATAGCCTCAGATCGGGGCCTGGCGCATAGCAGGTGAACACTAAGTATCAGCTGAATGAATAAATGAGTGTCTGATGGAAGAGGCACTGTGACGCCCACAGAGGTCAACTCTGAATGTGATCATGTTGCTGGACAAAACACAGAACACCCAGTTAATCTGGGTTTTAGACAAAGAATGAATCATATTTTTGGGTGAGTATATCCCAACATTGCATGAGACTTACTTACGCTAAAAAGTGACTTGTTGTTTATCTAAAGTTCGAGTTTACCTGGGCTTCCCGTGCCTTTCCTTGTTGGATCTGATGACCCTAGCTCCGGTCACATCCCTGGGTTGGATCTGTCCCTCTGGCCACGTCCTCTTTCTTCCGCATCGTTCTCTCTCTTTCTCTAACGGGTTGGTTACACCATCGCTCAGCCACGTTTCGGGGCTGCCTGTACCCCACTGTCCCCAGACTCACATCTGGGTCTCTCCCTTCCATTTCCAACCACAGACAGCCCTCTCTGCAGAGTGGACCTCACTGGTGCATCGTCTCTGCCTCCTTACACTCCAGCACCTTCCATTTCCACATCACTTCCCCAGTGGTTGAGGGAGAGGGCGCTCCCACATGGCCCAAGGCGTGTTTTTTCCCAGTCCCGGTTTTGTTGTCACCTTACTGGACAGCACAGCCGCATTAAGGCTGTTGGTCTCTTTCTCCCTCTGGGCCCCATGATGTCTCGGCCCCTTGCTGTCCTCCTACCGCTCTGGCCAGTTCTTCTCAGGCTCTGTTGCTCGCTCTTCTTCCACCCTGATTGTAAACGCAGAGAGACATCCAAGGCTGCATCCTGAGGCCTCTTCTCTGTGCACCCCCTCACCTCAGGGAGCATTGTCCGTTTCCATCCCAGATTTACACCGAATGACCAGATTCGTCCCTCCAGCTGTCTACAGGACATCTCCCCTTTAAAGCCTCCTCAAGCGCAGCAGATTCAGAAGCAAACATTCCAAGTTTAAACAGCCCCACGTCCTCTTCTCAGATGGTGATGTCAGGGGCCCCAGATACTCAGGTCAAAGCCGAGTCAGGCTTCCTCGTCCCTCTTCCTCACCCCCCACATCAAGCCTCTCTACCTCTGCGCAGTAAAGGACCAACTCAGCAGGCCTGGGTTGTCCAAACCCTGCACATTGCAAAGAAAAGTCTGGCTTTCAACCAGCTCTCTGGAGGTCCCCTCTGAGCTCTTGGAAAATCTTGCCTGATAAGAGTGTCTTCATTTACCTGAAACTCGGGCCCCACTGGAAAGCCCATGCAAACAATGTGATTTATGGTGGGGACCTATGGCATCAGTTTGACCTCTAAAGGGGCTGGAGACTGAGATGTTAAGCTCATTCCTGTGGGCGCTCCATCCTGACATCTCCATAAAAACCATGGACATCAAGGCTTGGGGAGCTTCCCTGGTTGGCAGGACCCTGTATGTGTTGTCACACATCACTTTCGAGAGAAGTCAGCACTCTCCCAATGGCTCCCCTGGGAGGAGACAGCTGGGAGCTTGTGCTGTCTCTCCTGGATGCTGCTCTCTGGTCCTCTGCCCTGGGCTGACTTTTATTTGTGTCTTTTCACTGTAATGAACTGTAACCCTGAGTGTAACGGCTTGTAGTGAGTTCTGTGAGTCCTTCTGGTGGAACACGGAACCTCAGCGTGGTCTTGGGACCCTTGACAACAGTCTGGAAAACTTCCACAGTTCTGCCTGTGTCACCTGTCCCACTGAGTCTGGGCCAGCACTGCCTGTGTCTGCTTCCCAGTCTCTCTCAGCACGGACTGTTGCTTTCTCTACGTGGCGATGGCACCATCTTGTTACATCACTCCCCCACTTAAACACTTCAGTGGCTTTCCATTTTTCCGTAGATCAGACTCCCAGCCCCGCCCACTTGGACCTTAGTCTCTGGACCCTATTACAGGCTGCTCTTCCCTTACTCAGCGTGACCACTCAGGGTGCTCCCTTCTCATCCTTACTGGTTTCCTGCGGCTGCCATAGCAAATTATCACAAACTGGGGGCTCGCACAGAAGTTTATTCTCTCACAGCTTGGGGAGCCAGCAGTCTGAAATTGAGGTGTCGGTGGGACCATCCTCCCTCTGAAGACTCTCGGGGAGGCCCTTCTCTGTCTCCTCCAGCTCCTGGGGCTCCGGGTGTTCCTCGACTTGGGCCGCATCCCCCCAATCTCTGCCTCTGTCTTCACTCGGCCTCCTCTCTGTGTCCTCTCCTTTTCTTCTTCCAAGGACTCTAGTAGCCGGAGTCAGGGACCACCACAATCAAGTTAGCACCATCTTGACTGATCACATCTGCAAAGACCCTTTTTCCAAATGAGGCCACATTCTGAGGTTCCTGCTGGACGTGGATTTGGGGGCACACAATTCAGCCCACTCCACCATCTTAAAGCATCAAGCCGCTTCCCAGGCCAGGGCTTCTGCCCCCACTGTTCTCTGCCTGGGACTCCCGTGCTCCACCTTCCTTTCTTCACGTGGCTGTCTCCTCTGTGCTCTAGGATTTTGGCTTAAGTGTCGCGTCCTCTGGGAGTCCTCCGTGGGCCCCCATCATGGCAGATCCTCCCGTTCTCCTCTATCTGCATCCTGTTTATTTGTTGAAATGCTCTGTATATCCACCACCTGGTCCCCATTAAACTGCCCCATCTGTGAGAAGAGGGTACCATTTTGCTCAGACTGAGGACCTGGACCCAAACTGCTTGGGTCCAAAATGTGGAACCGTGGGGGCATGGCGGGGGGGAGTGGTGCTCCATTCCTAAGAGCCAGCAGCACTTGCCTCCTCACTTGTGTTCATTTGTGAATGAAGTAACACACGGAAGCCCTCCCGATGGTATCTGGACCGTGGTAAGCACTTCGCAGATGTCGGCTCTTCCCCAGAGCTGGGGCCATGCCTCTCACATCCATGGCTGACTCTCTGGGCAGCCACACGCACAACAGACACTTTCTAGTGTTTTCATGAAAGGTGAGCGAGCTGCTCAGGGTTCACGGGGGATGCCACACCCAATCACACGCTCCCAGCTGCCCCTTCCTCACCCTCTACCTTGTCCTGACCACGCACCTCGGCTTCTCTCCTCCCGCAGCTCCAGCACTGGCCTGAGCGATCCCCAAATGAGCAGAACACGCCCTCTCTCAGCTTCTGTGGGGCATTGGCTGACCACAGCAGACACTGTCCTTTGGACCCTCTGGTCATTTCCTCTGCTTGTCCTGCACCCCTGTCCCCACCAAGGCTCCTGTTCATCTCAGCGCCCCCTCCTTCACCCTAAAAGGAGAGGCTTTCTCAGACGCTCTCAGATTTCTGAGAGCCAGTGTTCACCCTACGGCAAGAGTCCTTCTTCTAAATTAAAATCTCTCCCTAGCCAAGCCTGCATTTGTTTTTATTTCACAAACCAAAATCAAAGCATGGTAGAGAGGTCAGTGGGGAGTCAGGTAGGAGGTGGATGGCCAAGGGCAGAGGCCAGGTGAGAAAGGACAGGAGGAGGCTTGGGCCCCAGACCAGATGGAAGGTTCTGGGTGGGCCCTGGGCTCTTTCCCTGAGTCACTGAGGCATCCAGGCGGATGTGGGCTCTTTGGGGAAGCTTCGACCTCTGTTCTGAGCATAGAGGAAGCCGACCCAGGTGACTGACCTCTGACCAGAAGTTCAGGGACATGTGTCATACACGAGCGTATTCAGATGACCAATAAGCGACGTTTCTGGTATTTGTCCCGTCTGCTCCACAGTCTGCTGGCCTGTTGCAGGAGACGGTCGCGAGAAATGCCAGCACCGAGACAGGCCTGCACGTGTCTGGGGCCGAAGGGTGCTGTTAGCCTGACATCTGTAACGTGAGGTTGAACAGGTGTGGCTGGGATCTGCTGCGGGGAGCTAAGGTCAGAGTGCAGTGGTCGCTCCCATGCCATGCCACCCGCAGCCCCTGAACTGGGTGGCCGCCCTTCCTTCTCTCCTCTCCTGGGGTGGCTCACTGGGTCCAGAGTCTGAAGTCCCAGAGGTTGGAGCTCTTGTCTTCCTCCCTTTTTCATGCCCAACAGTTCACAGCCTTGCCCGGAGAGGAGGAAGAGTCCCCCTGGATTCTCCTTGATGGTCTGCACCAGGAGCCGGGCAGTGGCCGCAGAGTCCCGGGAATGCTGCATCTGTACCCTCCCCAGCACCTCATCCTGTTGCCCGCCGGGCTTGGGGAGCTGGCAAGTATGACACCAAGACTAACGAGTCCATTGTTTCTCTTCCCTCCAAGGCCTCCAGCGGGTAAGATTATTTCAGTTCCAAGGATGGAGGCTGGGGTGGGGGAAGGGGCCAGGAGCTGGTGGTGGATGGGGCGGAAGGCATGCTGTGTCCTTCATGCTCTTCCCTCCATCTCGAATTTCTCTCTGATCACCTCCACTCTGGGCAGCCTCATCTTTGCCCATCTTGATCCTTCTCAGCCTTCTGGGCAAGATTGACATGGATCTTTCCTGGCCCCCCTAGTTAGAATGAACACTCCTTTCTCCATCTCTCTGCAGATTTCAAGAATGAACAACTGTCCTTGTACAAATCCCAGACAGACAGCTCTGCCTCTCCCACCAGACCTCAGGGCTCCTTGAGGGAACGGGGCACTGGGCCATGGTCACCTCTGCCTCCATCCAGCTCCCAGCCAAGTGCTTTATATGGGGGGTGGGGGAGGTGGGGGTGGGCAGGCACTGTGATGGGTGGAGACTGGAGGGAAAAACAACAGGCAATGCATTAAAACAGAGACAGACAAAAACCCCAGCAATGCGTTGACGGACAGACATGGAACGAACCAACACAAGCCTAGGATATTTGTGCATGTGTGTAGCTATAGATATGGATATAGATGTAAAATCTATGATATATAGTGTCTATTATAAGATGGGAACTATAATGAAGGGGCACAATGTATCACAATAGCTACATACAAATTATGGTGTTTCTGTGCTGGGGACTCAACAAGCGCCTTTTGAACGGGATGAGTGGATAAAGTAGAGATGGATATTGGGACCAGATGCTGGGAAGTGGATAAAACATACACTGTGGACAGCAGCGAGATTGCCGTCACTCTCTTGATTTCCTCTGTCACTAATGGATTGCTCTAGAGGTCGCAGAACTCACAGGAAATTGCTGGGACTTGTCATTCACCAGGTCCAGGAGGGGCACCGCTTGGGAAGTAAAGAGAATGTGAGATGCTTGAAAAGTCATCTTGACACGTGAGCAGGTGAAGCTATCCCTAAGGGGGGGCTCCCCCACCATGACTGGGGGCACTGCTGCCTACCAGCCCCTTTGCTGACAAAATGGAAAAGTGGAGAGCACATTCTTCTTGGATGTGGAGAACTTCCCCCATCAGATCGCAGGTTTGCACCCATCACTCAGAAATGCTTTTTGCCTTCAATTATTTGGAAGTGAAGTGCCAAGAAGGACACTGGGGCAGACAGCCCCCACACAGTCCTGGGTGGGCACTAGTGCATGTGGCAACTTAGGGATGAGTGAAGGTGGGGCTGTCCAGCACATGCACACACACTCACACACACACTCCTTCTGGAGATGCAGTGACATGTGGGGTGCACTAAATGCTCACAAGATAGGACTTGGCGAGTAAAGAGGGACCAGGGAAGAAATGCTTCTGCCTGCTGCCGGCTGGCCTCCACACCAAGTGACTCTCCACGTTCTGGGCAAGGAACAGAACTGCTGATACTGGAGAAGTGTGAACTCATCCTCAGTGCAGTTTTCTAAAACTCGAGTGTTTGGGGCCCCCGTTTCCCCAAGTAAGATTGTTTTCCCTTCCGTGGCCAGGAATGTGACTCACCACATGGATCCCATTTTTATCCTGGAAAGTTGTCAGCCTGCCGTGAGTGTCCTTTTCCATCTCGCCTTTGTGATTACAGGATGAATTGATTCTGATTTGAAGGCAATTGGTCTAATTTGTGCACCCACTTCCATATCATTTCCCCATCATGGATTCTGGAGCCTGTCCAGCCATTGTGATGAAGCCAGCACACTGAATCACGACAGGCACCCAGTGGGGACACATGTGAATGTCTCCGTCACCTCGATCTGTTTCTAACCCCGCTGGCATGCTGCAATTCAGTCTGGCACTAACCACCCGGAGTTGGTACAGACCCCACAGGTTAGGGGCTCATTCCTCCATAAGAATGGCCACGCTCAGACCCGCCATACTTCAGGCCAACTGTACTTTGAGGGTCCCCAGGCTGCGTGGACTTCTGGTCAGTTGGCTAAAATTTGGGGGTTCCCATGACCCCTTCATGCTGGATAATTTACTACAGTGACTCACAGAATTCAAAAAGCGCCGTACGTATGATGACAGTTTTATCATGAAGGATACAACTCAGGAAGAGCCGAGTGAAGAGACACAGAGGAAAGATCTGGAAGGTCCCAAACATGGAACTTCCTTGCCCTCCTGCCCGGGAATTAGGGTGTGTCACCCTCCTGGAACGTTGATGTGTTCAGCAAACATGGAACTCCACCAAGCTTCGGTCTCTGGGGTCTTTACTGGGGTTTCATTATGCAGACGCAGTTGATTGAACCACTGACCACACACTAAACTCAGTCTCCAGTGCTCCTTCCATCCACAGAGGTCAGGCGACGTCGTCTGACTCAAAGCCTCAGTCTGCTAATCACAGGGCTGGTCTTCCCGTGAGCAGTCCCATCCAGAGCCTTCTCACCTCTTAGCATAAACTCAAGTGATCCCAGAGGTTGGTGAATGACAAGGACGCTCCATTTACTGGGGAAATTCCAAGGATTTCATCTCCTACCCAGGAACCAGGGACAAAGGCCAATCAATCTCTTTATTATGTAACACCTTGTTAGGATAGGAGTAGAGAACAAAATTACTCATTGTGGAAACAGCTTTTGGAAACAGCATGTGGCACATAGATCCTGGCTACATTGCATCAGATCAGTTTTGCATGCAGCCTGATATCCTGTCTCTAACAGCAGAACCCAACAGACTTCGCAAGACGTCTGGTTACTCTCCCTGAGTCGACCCCCAACGGCGGGGTAGGACTCCAGACTCCCCTTAATAGCCTGGTAGGACTCTGGGGCCCATTCACTGATCAAAATTCCTTCTGGCCCATTTATTTTTAGTGCCACTGCTGCTGTTACTGATGGTCTGAGATCGAGTGGGAGCTACAAGGTAATCTCTTAAGGTTTGGTGAATACCTGCAAGATTTGACGTAAAAGAATACTTCAGCAAGTCCATAGTTACCACAATCGTGGCAAAGAATGTGCTGGAAACATTTGTGCTTTGCAGCCTCCTCCTTAAATATTTACATCTTCCCGTGGAAGCGCTCTCATCTCCTTCACCATTTGTACTTCATGCTCTTCGACCTTTTCCCAAATCTATGCTGGTTTTCCTCAAAGAGTTAACAAGAACTACTACAAAAGGCAGATCTCAGAAAAAGCCACGTCCTCCAGGAACTTAGAAGCAAACTAAAATCATCCACAAAATACAGATGGACATGATAAGCATTTTCGACACTCAGAATTAACTTAAAGTAAGACCCTCGCTGTCCCCAGCACTGCCCCCAGTCCCTGGAGGGCTGCGTGTGCTCACCCCCAAGTCTCTGAGTTCTCTGCTCAAACTCCGTTTCGTCAGCTCTCTTCTCTGAACACCCCACATCCACGCCACCTCGCTCTGTGCTCCACCGCCCTGACCCCAGCTCACTCTGCTCCGAAGCTCTCATCGCCGCTTGGCATCCAACCTGCTTCCTCTTCTTTTATGTCTCGTCAGCCCCCCCATGTGAAGCCATAAGCTCCACGTGAGCCGGGCTCTGCTCGTCTTACTTATCCCCGTGTCTCCTGCAGCTGATGCGGGTACGTGCTGCTCAGAAAACGTTTGTCCATTAGCGTTGGACAAATACGCTCTGAGTGTCTACTCCAGGTCAGGCGACACACAGAGACGGGAGATGGCTGTCTGTGATGTCCTGGAAGAAATTCTTAAAGGAGGTCCTGCTTAGAAAACGTGGTGTGTGAGTTCCCTTCCATCCTTGAAGTGCTGAGATCCCACGCGAAGAGCCTTGAACTCAATTTTGACACTACTGGAAGTCCAGAGGGTGTGCGCTAGAACTCTCTAGTGCCAGTTTGATTACTTTATCGGACTTCTTTGAAAGGGTGCACCCGGATCAGGAAAAATCAAAGATGTCACCCACTGAGACAACAAGAAAAACTTGGAACAGATTCCATGTCTGGCATTGCAACTCCAGATGGAAAACATGCAAAATAAGATTCCCAGATGTCGATGCTAAGGACATGTTTTTTTATCTCACCTTTATAACTGCCCAGGAGAAACAACACTTACATTTCCAAGGTTAGAGTGACCTTGAGCTCTACTGGGCAGTGAAGTGTAGTCAAGGGAAGTGAGGATGGGTGGATATTGGAAGAGAACCAACGTGCTTCCCAGTGGGTGGTGGAATCAGTGTACTTAGCGACGCTCCATCCCAACGCGGTGGTCGCTGCTAGTGCTCAGAGAAACGAGACAGCATCACGGTGAGAGCACAGACACTGTAGCCAGAATTTGAACCCAGAATCAAACTTAAGTTCTACCACCCACTGGTGGCGTAATCTTGGGAAAGCTACGTCTCCTTTTTGTGCCTCAGTTTCTCAATCTGGAAATAGGGATAAGGGCTGTGTTTACAGTATATATGTATAAAATATATGGCCAACCCTCGTGGTCTAGTGGGTAATATTTGTGCTCTTACCACCATGGCCCAGGTTCATTTCCCCATCAGGGAACCATCCCACCTGTGTCGGTTGTCACACGGTGGCAGCTGTGTGTTGCTGTGATGCTGAAAGCTGTGCCACCAGGATTTCAAATACCAGCAGGGTCACCCATGGTGGACAGGCTTCCGCGGAGCTTCCGGACTAAGACAGACTATGAAGAAGGACCTGGCCACCCACTTCTGAAAAAATTGGTCACGAAAACCCTTTGAATAGCAGCAAAGCATTGTCTGATGTAGCACCGGGAGGTGAGAGGATGGCGCAGAAAGGCTGGGCAGGGTTCCGCTCTGCTGTCCACGGGGTCACTAGGAGTCGGAATGGACCCGACGGCACTGAAACTTGCTGTATTTTATTGTACAGTCTAGAAATGTTTGTTGCCAAGGGTGTGGAGAGGGGAGGGCAGGGCCCACAGAAACCCCTGTGTAGCTGTCCCCGAAAAGCTTTTGGAGTGACAGGATCGCTTTCCCCATTTCACAGATGGGGAAACTGAGGCCTAGAGAGGAACAGGAAGCTGCCTAAGACTCCATGGATGCACAGCGCACGCCTTTCTCTCCCTGCTCCTCTGTGGTGGTGACCACAAACAGCAAAAAGAACTTTTATTTCTATCTATCTATTTACCTATGTATACACACATTATTGTCCTAACGACAACAAAACAAGAATATAATATATGTACACACATGTATGTGTGTATGTGTGTATATAGATACGCTAATTTTATAAGTTAATTTATGCGAAGTACTTAGAAAATACTCAGCACTCAACACGAGCTGTGGATTAGAATAGTTCTTGTCCGGGGGCCAGTGGAGGACTCAGCTGCCACCCTTGGTCCTACGTCTTTACCTGAAATGGCTTTCTGAGAAGATACGCACAGAGAACAAAGTAAAACAAAGACCCTTGTTGCTCTGCAGTGTTCCCCTCCGATCTGAACAACTCCGGGGGCCTCCTCACGGCTTCCGCAGCTGAGTCCCGGCCTCCTCACAGAAGGGCCAAGCTGGACTTCTTGCAAGTTTAGTCGTCTGTCTGCCCCCAGACTGGGACACGAGGGGACTCACAAACACTCCTTTCCCCAACCAGGTCTGGAAACAATTCTGAAACCAACACAGGGGTCGGGCAGATGGAGACCAAAGGGCCAGCTTTACCACACGTGGACGTGATGGAGACCACAGCCCAGGTGAAGACAGCAGTGGGCTCCCCGTTTGTGGACCCCAGAATTAACGGGCTTACTCAGTCAGTGGCCTGAATGCCAACAGGCCTCGCCCTCAGGGGCAGAGCCGCCCGCCCATGACTGAAGTCCTGGAGCAGCAGATGGGACTGCGGGTGTGAGGCGGGAAGGCAGGGTCAGGAGGCGTCCCAGTCCGCGGGGGCTGCCATAACAGATTCGGCGGACGGGCGCTTAAACAAGAGACATTGATTTCTCAGTTC
The DNA here is from genome assembly GCF_041296235.1 of Equus asinus. Classification (NCBI taxonomy): domain Eukaryota; kingdom Metazoa; phylum Chordata; class Mammalia; order Perissodactyla; family Equidae; genus Equus; species Equus asinus. Next base: position 111,019,603 of record NC_091794.1, on the reverse strand, counting down.
TGGAGGCTGAAGCGCAAGGTCAATGCGCCTGCAGATTGGTTCCTGGTGAGGCTGTCGTCTGGGCCTGCCGACGGCCGCCTCCTCGCTGTGTGCTCACGCGGCAGAGGGAAAGAGAGCAAACTCTCTGCTGCCTCTTCTTGTAAAGACATCTGTCCCATCACGGGGGCTCACTCTCATGACTTCGTCTAACCCTAATCACTGCCCAAAAGCCCCCCTCCCAACGCCATCCCACTGGGGGTTAGGGCTTCAGCGTAGGAATTTGGGGGACACAATTCAGTCCCTAGCAGGAGGCTAAGGTGTTTTGTGAAACGGAGGGCCCCCTGCACAGGAGTAGACATCGGCAGTGGGGAATCAGTGTCTACCCTCTTCTTAAAGTCATTCAGTGACAAAACCAACACCTGCTTCCTTTTTAGTACCGTCCCCTCCTAGTCTCTCTGTTCTCCTCATGTGGCCACTTTTTGTCTCATGCTCTCCTTGCTCCGCCACCCCTGACTCTACCACCACCTGACTCAGGGCCTTTGCACTTCCTGGAACACTCTATGGCTCCTCTTGACCTAGCCCTGTTCATCTGTCAGCTGTCGAGCATAATTATGACTTCCTTCAGCACCGTCCCCTTGGTCTCGGTGACATCAGCTCCCACTGCCATATGAGGCCTCTCCCCTGTAGTGATTGCACTCTTGGCCATGAGTCCATTATCTGCTGTGATCACCAGGTGTCTGCATCCACCACTGGGCTCCAAACTCCACGGAGACAGGATGAAGTTGGGTTTGTTTGATTATTTTGGTGTTCTCCACTGTATCACCAGGCTGGCACAGAATGGACACCCAATGAATAGCACTGCAAGAACTCATCATCCAGTGGGCAAAACTGGCACGCACACAGCCTGACTGTGAGGCTGTTGGTCAAGTTCCAGGCAAACACAGAAGGGGGGCAGGCACCTCTGCACTGGGAGTGCTGGGGAAGACCGCTGAGGTTGGCCCCACCATTTTTATCCATGGCAACCTCTCCTGGCATCATAACTGATGGCTCAGAACCTGTTGCTTCAAAAGGGTGGTTGGGGTATTTTTCTCCCAAATTGTTGCTTTCCGGTTGCTTGTGCCAAAGCCCCTAAGCTACCTTCCTGCCCCATTGTACATATCACCTTGTGAAACTTGCTCCCCATCCATCCTGTGGACTCAGAACCATCACCATAGACAAACATCTAGTGTCGCTTCCAATGTGAAGAAATCATTGTGCAGCGACTCTTCCAGAAAATGGGTAAAATCCCAAATACGTAGCGTCTCAGCACTGATTCCTGGGAGGCCCCATCCCTGTCACTTCATGTAGAGACTGCCCGTTTCTCTTTTAATACAGTTCTCTACATGTGATAAATGTTGTCTTAAGGACATTTTAATTCTTTTGTAACAGCCTTGTCATAAAATTTGGTTTAAAGAACTCTGAAAATCCGATGTTGTCCCTTGATTTCCTCAAAAACATGTAGTCCTGAACGTTCTGAGGAGCAAGGAACAGCCCAGTGTCCAGACCTGGGTTTCTAAATACTGTCCCCACTAAAAGGAGTGGGAGCTCTGTGGAGAAATGGCCGGTTTCAGGTCTGGGCAGGGAGAGAATGAGGGGGCCCCGATCGTCCTGCTGTTTGGAGAGCAAGGAATTGCAGTGTGTCAAAAGGATACAGGACCAGCTTGTGGGGATTCCCACCGGCCAAATGTGGGACAACCTTACTGTCAGGAAGAATAGCACTAGTGATGGATTATATGACATTGAGATAGAAAATTCATGAGCCCCTAGTGATGCTCAAAGAAGGTTGCGGGCAGGTGCGGTGGAAAAACAGTTTTTACAGAAAAAGACAGCTAACAGGTGCTAGAGGAATCATGGGGTTAGAACGTTACTGGTTTGCAACCACTGTTGTAACAATTGATGCGAGCAAGGGCAGTCTGTTAACGCTAACTCCTCGGGTGGGAGTTGCTGGTGAACAGGACATTGTCCTCTCGTGAAGCATCCCCTTGCAGACTGACTGTAAATACAGACGGAAAAGGTGCCCGTATGATGCAGAGAGCTGGTGGCACCGTTTTAACTGCTAATGAGACAAACCAATATTGTACGCACTGAGAAATACTCAGTCTCTGGACAAATACTTAACCTGAATTGAACCATGAAGAAACAGCCAGAAAAGTCCCACTTGTGGGACATGCCACAAAACAGCTGTCTTGGATACTTCCAAAATGTCAATCATAAAAAAATAGATACCACAATGAGATATCACTTCACACTCATTAAGATGGCTATTAAAAAAATAGAGATTAATACTTGTTGTTGAGGATATGGAGAAACTGGAACCCTGGTGTATTTCTGGTGGGAATGCAAAGTGATGCAGCCACTGTGGGAAACAGTATGGTGGTTCCTCAAAAAATTAGACATAGAATTACCTTATTACCTTAAACATAGAATTACCATATGATCCAGCAATTCCACTCTGGGCATAGACCCAAAAGAATTATAAGCAAGGATAGGAACAGGCATTTGCACACCCATGTTCACAGCAGCATTATTCGCAACAGACAAAAGGTAAAAGCAAGCCAAATGTCCACTGACGGATGAATGGATAAGCAAAATGTGGTATCTACATATGATGGAATATTATTGAGCCTTAATAGGAAAGGAAATTCTGATACATGCTCCAACGCGGGTGAACCTGGAGGACGTCACGCTCAGTGAAATACACCAGTCACAAAAACACAAACAGTGTGTGATTCCACTTACCTGAGGTCCCCAGAGGAGTCAAATTCATAGAAACAGAAAGCAGAACGGAGGGTTTCCAGGGGCTGGTGGGGGGGGGGGGCAGTTACTGCTTCATGGAGACAGAGTTTCAGTTTGAGAAGATGAGAAAGTTCTAGAGTTGGATGGTGGTGATGGTTGTGCAAAAATATGAATGTGTTTAAAGCCACTGGAGTGTATGCTTAAACATGGCTAAAGTAGTAAACAATGTTACATATATTTTACTACAAAAAAATAAATAGATAATATAGCAAGAAAGCTGTTCTAGACTAAATTAGAAGAACAGATGTGTCAACTAAACGCAACGCATAATATTTGATCAGATCCTGGATTTAAAAAAAATAAGTCACGGAGGACACTAGGGGACCACAGAGAAAATTGAAATTAGAGCTATGTAATAAGATTAATATTTTATATTCAAGGAACAAATGAAAATAACAAATTAAAACCAGTGCCGTTCTGGAGTGGACTCAGATATTCTGTGCAGAAATGGAGTCGTCACAGTCTGAGTAGGTGACATTTGCATAAGTGTTAATGATTTTGCCGCTTATTTTAGGTTCTATCAACCGCGGTTACAGAGGTGAGAAGAGCTGCTGTTTGCATCCCACCGTCTCCCGGGAATGGAAGCGGGAGACGCAGCTCTCCAGGATGACGGCCGGATCCTCTCGCTCAGCTGTTCCTTAATTTCAGCCTCGGGTCTTCCGAAGCTAAAGACGGGTCCTGTTGAAGCACGTTGCACCCCCCACCCCGGCCCTGCCCCTCTCTGTTTCCTTCTGAAGCGGTGGAGGGTTTTCCTTTTACCTTCCATGGATGTTGTCCAGGGCCTCTCACCAGGACCAGCTCCCCAATTCGCAGGGCCCAGTGCATATTGAAAAAGCAGGGTCCCTTGTTCAAAAATTATGGAAAATTTCAAGGTGGCGACAGCAGAGCATTAAACCAATGCGGGTGCAGCCCTTCCAGGCACAAGTTGCAAGGACTGCAGAGGTCACTCGGTCAGGAAGCCTCTGAGGGAAAGCTCCACCCGGACAACCTGGCTCGAGACTCTTGTATTTTCCCTCATCTGCACGAGATGAGGAGCAAACAGGGCAGGAAGGAGGGAGAAACCTCTGCTCCAGGGGCTCTACCTTCCTGACCTTCAGGGTTTGCAGCGCAACTGAGAAAATGAAGTGAAAAATGGCAAGAGACAGAGAAGCCACTCGTCCTAACAGCTGCTGCTCAGGGATCCTCAGAATCTCATGAAAGAAATGTCATCTCACCTTCTCCCCTAAACTCGGGGTTAGCTGCAGTCCCCCCAAGGGAAAGAGCTCCCCTTGGACACCTGGTCACATCTAGAGGGTTGTCACGTCACAGCTCCAACCACAAGGAAAGCACGTCGCACACACAGAGAATGCTTGGCACCAGGGGAGGTGGGGAAAGGAGAGAGGGGGCCAGGTGAAGAGCTGACAATTTTAATTCCTGACATTTGCACGTCATGAATATTCAGCCCATTTCCCCAGCCTGAACGCTGCTCTAGACCAGAGGAAATGTGTGCCACGGTCCACGGCGCCTGGAGCTGTGCTTCTGGAGGCGTGCTGCCCCGTGAGCAGATGCTCAGGGCTGGGAGGTGTGTCATCTGACTTCGGCTGAGTTGTTACCCTCCCTCACGTGTGGCCACTTATTTCTGTCAGTAAAGGAACATTTCTTAAGTGACCTGGGAGGAGCGTCTGCACATCAGGGGCTCAGATACTGACTAAGTGGACGCGGACCCCCAAGGGTGAGGTGTTAATTTCCTAATAGATTCACTCCTTCTGGGAGTGAGTCAAGGAAACCAGGCAAAAGGCTTCAGATCAAGATTAGAGATGGGACGTTCGTGACGGCCTGAGCTTTCTGTATTGGCCAGAAGTTAACACAGGCTCAAGGCCATGGGCAAGCGTATGGGAAGGGAGTCTGCAGACCTTTTTATTTTTATTATGGTGAGAACACAACACGAGCTCTAGCCCCTTAACAGATTAAGTGCACAATACAGTATTTTAGTTATGGCGTACAGCAGATCTCCAGAACTTATTTGTCGTGTGTAACTGAAACTTTGTACCCACTGGACAGCAACTCCCCATGTCCCCCTACCCCGGCCCCTGGGAATCACCGCTCTACTCTCTGCCTCTGTGAGTTCGACTGTTTTAGACACTTCCCATCGCAGTAACCAAGATGTGGAAACAACCTAGATGTCCACTGACAGATGAAGGGGTAAAAACCATGGTACACACATGCAATGGAATATTATTCAGCCTGAGAACAGAAGAAAATCCTGCGATATGCTACAGCATGGATGAACTTTGAGGACACTATGCTGGGTGAAGTCAGCCAGTCACAGAGGGACAGATGCTGCATGATTCCACTGACGTGCAAGGGGCTGCATCTGCAGTCTCTGCTTGTGAAACAATAGAAAATGTATGTGTATCGGGCCCCACCAGTATTTTCTGGCACAGAGCTCTTAAATCCCTTGTAATTTCCTGGGTGATAGGAGCATCTTTTGTTCGAATGAGGTGACTCTGGCGGGGCTCCTGGTTGGGGCCCAGCCACCAGAAAGTCCAAGTCATGATCATTGGAAGCTTGGAACTGTCAGCCCCACCTCCCGTCCTCCAGAGAGGGGAGACTGCGTTACTAGTAAACCACGCCTGCGTGATGCAGCCTGGTAAAGACCCCTGAAGTACGGGGTTTGGGGAGGTTCCAGGTAGGTGACCACATCCACACAGGCAGGGGTGCACCCCAATGCCACGGGGACAGAAGCTCCTGCACTTGGGACCCTCCCAGCCCTCGCTCTGTGTCTCTCTTCATCTGGCTGTCCATCTGCATCCTTTATCATCTCCTTTATGGTAAATGGTAAACCTAAGTATTTTCCTGAGTTCTGTGAGCCACCACAACAAATTGCTGAACCTGAGGAGGTGCCGTGGGATCCCCTGATTTGTAGCTGGTCAGAAGCACAGATGACAACCTGGCATTTGTGATTGGCGTCTGAAGTGAGGACAGTCTTGTGGGACTGAGCCCCTAACCTGGTGAGTCTGTGCTAACCCCAGGCAGTGTCAGAACTGAACCAACCTGCAGGACACGAGCCTGTGTTTCAGAATCGGGGAACTGATGTTGTGCGGTGTCGGAAGTACTGAGTGAGGAGACAGGAAGCAGGAGAGTGTCCCCTGCTGTTGCTTGGGCACTGCTGGTCCTCCTTGCATCCTCGGAAGGCTGGGTGGTTCGGTCTATGGCCCTGCTGGTGTGAGAGGAAATCTTGCCTTAGAGAGAAGGAAGCGGCCTCGGGCCATCGGGCTGTCCAGGACTCGGTGGATGGATGTCCACCAAGGTCTCCAGGAAACTCTCACGTCCTGAAAACTCAGCTCAGACGTTGCTCCAGGTGATGCCATGGGAGACCCCTATGAGTCTTCCCCGGGTCTCAGCCCAGTGGCTCTTGCTGCTGCCCCTACTCAGCCCGAGGCCACCTCCAGTGAGGCCGCCCTGCTGGGGGCGGGAGGAGAGTAGCGTCCCTGCCACGTGGGGTGCAGGAGCTCTGGAGGCCAGGGTGCTGGGGTGCCGGGGGGGGGCTATTTTGACTCTTGCTTTATTTCTTTGGCACCTCCTGGGGCTGATGACAACGGTCCTTCTGGGGGAGGACGGCAGGGAGACTGGGCAGCACTGTGCCCACAGCAGGAGGCATCAGAGAGATTCAGGGTCCAGGTGGGGAGCAGCTTGGAAGGTGACACCAGGGCATGGAGCTCTTTTTGGTGACATGGCTGAATTGAAAGTCACAGATACATAAACCGCGGTGTCAGGACATTTTCCCCCAGACAGAGAAAAAGAGGGAGAAAACCTACATTCAGCAAACTTCCTGCTTCCAGCGCTGAGTGCTGATGCCGACACAACCGGCAAGGGGTGGTGAATTGATTCCAGGCAAATTATCACTGGCGACGCAGAGACTGGGCTCCCGGCGCTAAGAACCCCCTTCTCTTAGAAAATGTGTGTCCTTCAGAAGCATTGTCTCGTCAGAGCCCCTAACACAGCAGGAAGTTAGACATGAGTCATTGCCCTCATTTCATCAGGGAGCAGCAGGGGACCACAGGCTGGTTCCTCCAAGTCTTGGAGTGACCATTGGGCCCACCCCTCTGGGGTCAGTGGTCGAGGTTTCTGAGTCTGCCATGCATCAAACATTCTCCCTGCATCAGAGCTGCAAGCGGCAGAAACCCAGCTCAGACCAGCTCAGGGCCAATAGGTTTGTTGGGAGAACGCTGGAGCCAGGCCAGCTCGTGAACCCAAAGGCACTCGTGTAAGAGCCGGGGATGCCTGGGGACCCCGGGACCCTCCTCGCTCCCTCAGGCCCTCCTCCACCTGGCTCCCCTCTCTCCTCCTGCATTCCCCACATTCTCTGGCCACTCAGGGTCTCACCCTGCTGTGTCTATGCCCCAGCAAGTGCATGAATAATCTCCTTTCTTGAGTCCCTCGTGGAGCAAGGGCATGAAATCGGGTGGCAATCTTCTCTGAGTGTCAGACGCCGTGCTCAGCATCTACACCTGTTATCTCATCCACTTCTCACAGCTGGGCTCTGGAGAGGGCATTACAGAGGATGGCTCCAAGGCTCAGAGGGGTGAAGGGACTGCCTCAGTGTCACACAGCTCATGGGAGGTGGGACTGGCCCAGGAACTGGGTCTGCATGACTCTCTACCTTCCAACCACACCGGCTGCCCTCCCCACAGCCCAGGCTGACACAGGGTTGGTGAGCCGAGGAGGAGAAAGAAAGATTTCTTGGACTCTCAAGGTCTGGCAGTAGTGCTCTTTTATTTAGAGAATAGTGTGGAATAGCATGGGGACAGGACCCATGGGCAGTCAGAGCTGCTGCTGTGTGGGGACAGGACCCACGGGCAGGAGGAGCTGCTGCAAACATGGATTGAGAGTAGGGCTAAATTTAAGGCATAAGTATGTGAGTTATCTTTTTACAAGACAAAGGAAAGATTATGTAAAAAGTCATTAAAATGGTATCAGTGCAGGTGGGGTCTAGTTGGGTGGCCCTATAACTTTAGATAAGAATCAGATCAGATTAAGTCAGGACATCCTATGCTTCCCGGAGGATGTTGGCGGTGGGGGGAGTCAGCTACATGAGGTCACCAGACAAGCACAATAAACAAAGCTTAAGTCCTTGCCATCCCCATTAAGAGTTTCTAGAGATAAGGTCATCCCCACTTCCTCCTGATGCAGAGAGGGAGACACCCCCACAAATGGAGACTTCCTTCACAAATGCAAATGTCTCTCATCAAAGGGCAAGCAAATTCCACTCCTCAGAGCCTCCTTCTCATCTGCACTTTTTAAAAGTAACCAGCCTGAAATAATCATCATCAAGGCCACATGTGACCAGCGAGAAGAAAGCCCGAGCACTTGCTCACCTGCCTGTGCTCTGGGCTGGCGATTGGCTCTGGACAGGGCACAGTGATGTCAAATTTCTACCAGTTGCAAGGAACTCTCTGGAACTGGCTCAAATTGGGGAGGTCACAGTCAGGGTTCAGAGGTCATCTGTGCAGCCTAGCATGGAGAGAGCTGGAGCTGGCGACCAAGAGCCGTCAGGGGACAGAGGGCGTTTGCCTGCCTGAGGTCCCCCTGGCCCCCGCCCTGCTTGTCCCCCCACCTTCTGCCCCCTTCTCCCCTCCACCTGCTGTGTCCTACCCAGCGTGCAGCTCTGTTTTATTCTGGGTCCTGCAGCCAACTAGTGGCCACCTCTGCATCTCTTGGCTGGGACTCTTGAGAGAGAATCATGCCAGCCAAGAGGCGGCTTGTGTGAGGCTGTGGACTGAGTGTTTGTGTCCCCCCACAATTCACGGCGGAATTCTAATGTCCAAGGTGATGGTGTCAGGAGGCGGGGCCTTTGGGAGGTGGTTCGGTCATGAGGGCAGAGCCTTCATGGATGGGATTAGTGCCCTTATAAAGGGACCCCAGAGAGGCTCTGGCCCCCTCTGCCACGTGAGGACACAGGGAGAAGACCTTGTCTGTCTGTGAACCAGGAAGCTCTTACCAGAAACCGAACCTGCCAGCGCCTTGGTCTGGGGCTTCCAGCCTCCAGAACTGTGAGAACTAAACGCCCATTTTTATAAGCACCCCAGCCTGTGGCGTTCTGCCTTCGGATGCCACGGACAGCTCCTGCTGCAGGATCAGTCCTGTGCTCTGCGGGGCAGGGCGGAGTGTGCGAGTTTTCCCAAGGACTCCGGGACGCCTTGCTCAGGGGCCTGGGAAGAGCTGGTGGTGGGGGACGATTCTGTGAGAACCAGCCTGTTCCTACCCGCGGAGTGAAGGCCTACAGTGCCCACATCCCGGCGTGGTGGCCGCTTCTGAGACAGCAGTGAAACAGCACAGAGGTCCCGCCCTCCGATGTGGCCCTGATCAAGAGCTCTACGTGGCCGGCGGGGAGGGAGCCCTCCTCCAAGTTCCTTTCAAAGCCCAGCGCTGTGTGTCAACCAGGGCTGTGCATCCTCAGCGCTATTGACATTTGTGGCGGGGTGACTCTGTCACGGGGACTGTCCTGAGCGTTGTAGGATCTTTAGTGGCATCACTGGCCTCCACCCACCAGACACGGATAGCGGCTCCTTCCAGTTGTGCAAATGTCTGCAGACCCTGCCAGACACTCCCTGGGGGCAGAATTCCCTGAGTGGAGGCACCACCCTGGGCCTCACGAGTCTCCTTTCATGCAGACCTTAGCAGCAAACTTCGCAGACACTTTGTCTAGTCAAAAGGTATGGCTTGCACAATCTAGAAGCTTCTCAGATTCCCACACGATGGCACAGAGACTTTCTGAGTGTGGGGCATATCGTCACCAATCCACAGAGTCCTACAACGTTTGGTGGAAAGTGAACCAGAACTATTGATTCCAGCAACCCTTTCAGGCCCTGCTCAGGGTGGGGAAAAGAAGCCTGTGGTCCAGGATGACCCCAGCCAGGTTATTAGAAATTATTGGCCTCCTGTGCCTGTGTCTGTGTTTCTGGTCGAGAAAGGCAGCCTCATAGCTTCCCAGCCAGCTTCTCACCATCTTTCATTCCTTAAACCAGCTCAAAACCACTTGGCCAATCGAGATTCCTGAGTTCCAGAGGAAACACGGTGTCTCCATGCAGTCATGGGTAGTGGAGATGGAGCCCACGTGTGTCAGCGTTACTGATCCCAGTTCTGCTCCCTTCTCTCCTGGTGGGGTGCCCAGGACACAGCTACATGTAGCTACAGGGAAAGAATGACATGTCTGGAGTAGACAGGCGTCTGAGCGGAGCTGAGACGGGAGAAGGGCGCTGTTTAGGAAGCCGCCACAGGATTCACCAGCGCCCCCGTGGGCCCTTCTCCTGTGTGTCCAGCATCTCACTGCCCTGCCCAGAGAGCATCTCGGCCACCTGCTGCCCAGCTGTGGCTGATGGACTGTGGTCCCTCCGTGGCTGAGCGCTGCCCCAGGACAGACAGAGGCAGGTCAGCCTTGCAGCAGCCAGCACCTGCTGGCTCCCCTCCAGCTGGCGCACGTCTTCCGGATGAATGGAGGAGTGCGTGAAGGGGCACAGTGGCGTGTGCACATTGCCCCTTATCCTGAGACCCCACAGAACCGTTCTCCAGGAGCTGCTTGTTGCCTCTCATGGCAAGTCCTACCGAAGCAGTCAGTGCTGCTCCGGGATCATGAGCAAAAGTAGGTGAGCCCGGCCGAAGGGTGAATGATCCCTGGGGACACTGGAGGGTGCGGACCCAGGGGACACTCGAGGGTGTAGACCCAGGCAGTTTCATGACCACCCAGGTCCACCTACATCAAGTAAGTTGGGTTTCAGGGCCAGGAGCTGGAGGGGGCTGCATCATGGACCAACGTCTTGCTGGGTAATTCACGTCCCCAAGGGATTTCCTGCTTTGTCTCCAGTCTTTTGACAGATTCCCCCGGGTGGGAAGTGCGACCAAGGCCAAGGCTGTGGCAGCTCAGACAGATGGTCTCTAGGTTGGTGGAGCTCGCCCCTGCACCCACGTTCTCCAGAAAACCTCCTTCTGCTCCCTCTTCCCCTCTCTCCCTGTCCTGGGGGCCTGAGTGCATCCAAGAAAGGGCTGAAAGCTGATGCCTGGACTAGAATCTAGGGTGGTGCATGGTCAGTTGTTAGAGACCTAGCTGGAACTGCCCCCTGAAGACACCGCCCCCCCCCCCCGGCATCTCCCACCTTGTGGTCCCATCCACCTTGTGCACACTCACCCCCGCTCTGATCCTAGTGGACTGGTGACCCAGGAGACAAGCATGAGTGAGTGAATTAAGAGATGCACAGATGGAGGATCACAGGCCACTGGAGGTGGGCAGGAACGTCCACATCCACTCGCCCCTTTAAAGAAGAGGAAAATGAGGCCACAGTGGGCAGCAATTTGCCACATGGACACCAAGATGCATCCAGCCTGGGTGTCTGAATCCAAGACCAGCTCTGTCCACACCACCGGGTGTCTGCACACCTGCCTTGCTCCTCGTTACACCGTGTACGAGTCAGGGTTCTCCAGAGAAACAGAACCAAAAGGACATGTATGAACAGATATAGGAGGAGATTTATTACGAGAATTGGCTCACACTATCATGGAGGCTGAGGATCTCATGATCTGTCCTCTGTAAGCTGGAGAGCCACAAGGTCTGGTTCCAATCTGAGGCTGAAGGCCTGAGAATCAGGAGTGCCGATGTCCTCGGGCTGGAGGTCCCAGCTCAGGCAGACAGAGCAAAGTCACGCTTTATCCACGTTTTTGCTCTACTAGGGCCTAGAGAATTGGATGAGGGCCACCCACATCCACATAGGGGAGGTCATCTTCTTTACCATCTGCTGATTCAAATGCTCGTCCCCTCCAGAGTTGTCCTCGCAGACACTCCCAGAACAAGGTTTGACCAGCTATCTGGGTACCATTAGCACAGTCAGGCTGACACAGAAAATTAACCATCATCCCCCCAGCACCTAGGCCCCCCTTGTCTTTCTGAGGGTGCCCCCGAGGCCCTGCCTTCCCTTCTTCCCAAACAGCAGCCCCGAGTCCACTCAGCCTTGGGTGGGCGGAGCCAACAGACAGCCCCCTCCTTGTACTCAGTGCTTTCTCCCTCAGGATCTTGTACAAGAAGCCAAGAACTCTAAGGACAGTCCCCTTCTTTCCCCCAGGCATCTCTGTGTTGTTTGGTGGTGTTAATTGAACTGATTTCTATTCATGCTTGAGAGAGCAAGCAGGATGAACATCTAAATGCAATTTGCATACAAAAGCATGAAGTGAAGCAGGCAGAGTTTCTATTACCCAGTCCATAAACGAGCTGTCCCAAAACAATGGCTTTCCGGAGGGAAAGCAACGGCTCACTGTGGGGGGAAGCAGGCTTGGCACCATGAGGCTGCTGCCGCCTGACAGTAGGAGCTGGCCTCATGGTGGGCAAAGGTGACAAAGCAGGGTCCCCTCCCTACTCACCCTTGGGAGCGGAGGAAAGGGCTCTGTCCTGAAGCCTCTTGTCTCCTCTTCCGGTGTCCAGAAGTGAAGGGCACAAGGGTCCTTCCTGGTGGTCCTTGCTTTTGGGACTGGGTCTGAAGCCAGGACCTCCGTGATGGTTAAACCTTCTGCTCCCCAGATGAAGAGTGAAGGAGGGTTCCCAAGGTCACATGGGGGCAGCACCAGGGCCTGGGAGGCAGTATCTGCAGTGGACAGACATTGGACTTGAAATAGCCACTGCTTTCTAGCTGTGCAGTCTGCAGAAAGGTGTGCCTTCCTGTGTCACAGGCGAGGAGACGCCACTGGATGCCGCGAGTGAAACGTTTATGTAAGCACGTGGCCTTGAACCCCCCAAGTGCTCTCCAGATGTGGGGTGTTGTTGGTTTTGTTTATCAAGTCAGAGGCATCTGGACCTTAGAGAAAGTGTGTGCTGGGACTTTGTCCAGAGGCTGCCAGCCTCAGTAGGATGGAGAATGGTCCTCAGAATCGGAAACAACAGAGGTCACTGAGTGGCCCAACTGCACGGTCGTGGGAAGAGAATGTTAGCTGGACCACTGAGCTAAGGAGCAGAGTTCTCTCAAGGGCCCTAGGACGGGACCAAGCTCTGCATCCCTCGCTATGTGGTCCCCAAAACCTACGTCCATCACCTAAGCCTGGAACCATGAAGGTAATTTTGGAAGAAGGGACTTTGCAGATGTAATTAAGGTAAGGTCTCAATTTGAGATCGTCCTAGATTTAGGTCCTAAATCCAATGACAATTGTCCTTATCAGAAGAAGTGAGGACTCAGAGATGCAGAGAAGAAGGCCATGTGCCAATGGCGGTGGTGATGGAAGTGATGCAGCCACGAACCCAGGAACTGCGAAAGCCCCAGAAGCTGCAACAGACAAGGAAAGATTTTCCCTGGGGGCTTCCAGAAGGAGCCCACCCAGCTGACACCTTGATTTCAGACTTCCAGCCGCCATACTGTGAGAGAATAAGTACTGTTGTCTGAAGCCCCCAGATAGTGGTTCTTGTTACAGCAGCCCCGGGAAACTCCTATGAATTGCATATACAGACCCACACACAAAGGACAGGAGCCTGAACCTGCCGCTGTCACCAGCCACGGGTGAGGGAGGGCTGTCACCTGTGCCGAGCCAGTCTGCACAGGTGTAAAAGTTATTCCCCACATCCTCAGGGCTGTCATTTCCTCCTGAGGCCCATGGGATGACAGCCAGCCTTCACATCCCTCATTCTGATCCCCATGGACATCTGTGGATGTCTTCCCTCTGCCCCCTAATCACTGCCTTTGTCCGTTTGGGCTGCTATAACCGAGTCCCAGAGATGGGGGAGCATAAACAATAGATGTTTATTTCTCAAGTTCTGGAGGCTAGAAGTTCAAGATCAAGGTGCCAGGGGAGACATCACATGTCGTGTCTCTTCTTAAAAGAGCCCTAATTCTGATGTGCGGTCGGTGAGCCAAGGGGTCGAAAGAAAGATTTCTTGGACTCTCAAGATCTGGCAGTAGTGCTCTTTTATTTAGAGAATAGCTTGGAATAGCATGGGGACAGGACCCATGGGCAGGCAGAGCTGCTGCTGCCACTGCTGCTGCTGCAAACATGGGTGGAGAGTAGGGCTAAATTTAAGGCATAGGTATGTGAGTTATCTCTTTACAAGACAAAGGAAAGAATATGTAAAAAGAGTTGTTAAAATGGTATCAGGGCAGGTGGGGTCTGGTTATTGGGTGGTCCTATAACTTTTAGATAAGAATCAAACCGGATTGAGTAAATGGCAGAAGTCACTGCTTAAATATTATCTTCAGCTAAAGACAAAGGAGGATGTTGGGGGGGTGGGGGGGTCAGTTACATGAGGTTGCCAGACAGTAAACAACTTAAGTCCTTGCCTTCCCCTTTAAGAGTTTCCAGAGATAAGGCCATCCCCCCTTCCTCCTGGCGCAGAGAGGGAGGCATGGAGACTTCTTTCACAAATGCAACTGTCTCTCATCAAAGGGCAAGCAAATTCCACTCCTCGGAGCCTGCTTCTCATCTGCAGTTTTAAAATTAACCAGCCTAAAATCCTCATCAATTCCATTCATGAGGGCTCCACCCTCATGACCTTGTCTAACCCTGATCACCTCCCGAAGGCCCCCCTCCCAATACCGTCACACTGGGAGTCAGGGCTTCAGCATAGGAATTTGGGGGGACACGAGCATGCAGTCCAGAGCAGTCCCCAAACCCATACTCCATCCAAACTTTGGCTGAAGTCTGCTAAACACGCTGGTCCCTCCTCCTCCCGTCATCACTATCCATCTAAAGCAGGGCGCGGCACATTTTTCTCCAAATATAGTAAATATTTTCGGCTTGCGGTCTCTGTCCCAGCTGCTCAACTCTGCTGTTGTCGGGGAAAAGTGGCCTGAGACCAATACACAAGTGAACGAGCACGGCTGTTTGCCAATAAGACTTTATTTACGGACGCTGAAATTTGAATCTTACATCATTTTCACAGGTCACAAAATATTATCCTTCTTTTGATGTCTTTCCAGGCATTGGAAAATGTGAAAGCCATTCTTAGCTCACGGGCTGTACAGACATGGGCGGTGGGCTGGCTTTGGCAGCAGCCTTGGTTTGCAGACCCCCGAGCCAAAGAATCGCAAGAGGAGAGTGAGTGCAGAGGACAAGTGGCAATATGACCTTGGGCAGGGCTCAGGTGTAACATACCGTGTCACCCCCTGGGGCTGGAGGCAGTGCCAGGCACCTGATGGCTGAAGCCAGCTGTCCCTCCTGAAAACACCCTGTTTCCGGTGGGCAAGCTTCAGTGTCCACGCCCTCCGCCCTGCCCGTGCATGACATGCCTCCACTTTAAATATGGAACGTTTTTAATGTTAAAGAGCTTAATAAGAACCAGCTTGAGATGGATTTGAAATAGCTTTGGATGGAAAAATTGGGCATATTAATTGCCACCTCTGGTGAGCTGCCTTTTTCTCTCCATTCACAGTCAGAAGCCCTTGCTGTTCTGAAATGTTAAGTGTTTTTCCTGAAGAAGGCTGTAGACATCTTCCCTGGCTCCGTGGTAGGTCGGCTGCGAGTCAGGTGCAGCTGGTTGCTCTGTCCTGCCCTGACGCCCTGGGGCCAGGCCCCTGCAGTGCCTGTCCCGGGCATGTTTCAGTGGCAGGACACATGTTGGGGCAACCTGGAGGGCGGGGGTTTCCTGGCCAAGTGAGGAGGTGGGGAGCCCTCTCCTGGCCCTGACTCGGGGTGAAGGCAAGAGGGCCGGAAGCCGGGGCAGGGGTGTGTCCTGGGACCCAGAAGAACCGAGAGCTGGGGTTGGCGACCAGAGGAGGAAGCACCAGGGAACAGCATTTAGCAAACGATACTGTGTCTCCACCTGAAGCAGGCGCCTGTGTGTATCGGTCACACTATTGCTTTTTATTTGCCAAGAGCTGGTTACAAAAGTGAAACTAAATTGCAGAACGCCAGGCACTTGCTGGCTGGAGCAGCTCTTTCAGACAATGCTCCAGAGTGCTGTGTCCACGTGCTCTGCACGAAGGGGTTAGCCACAGCGCTGGGGACACGGGGAAGGCAAATGCGATGAAGACTGGCTGACACAGACGGGGCCGATCTGAGAAGCAGGAGAGACAAGGCTAAATACACTAAGCCCTTTAACCAATAAGGCATTAATCATTCATCCTGAGAAAAACACAGCGGCTCGGTTGATGCCAAGCGCACGTCTGCCCAAGTTGTGTTAATGTATCAGACCTCTGACCCCTGGCAAGGGCGGGTGACAGGCGGCTCTGTCATGGATAGTTCAACATTGTTCGCATCAATTCCTGAACACAGAAAAGGAGGTTGATCAAGCATGTGTGACGCGTCGCATTGATTTGTGCAGGCTGCCCACTTGTGGGTCCCTCCAATCAGCATCCACTTTGCGGTGCTTAACCCAGACGCTGCCCCCAGCCACTGCAGCTGTCTGCAGGAACCAGGGTTGGACGGGGTGGCTTGTCAGGACCCTGGCGGCCCCACCTGGGTCCCCTGGGAAATAGAAGGTCTGTCCCTGCCAGCTGGAGCTGGGCAGCTCGGAGGAGCGTGGGTTCCTATGGCTGGCACTGCGGACAGGCCTCTGCAGCTTTGCAAATGCTGAGGTCACAGGTGACCCCTCTGGGGAACAAAACACCTTGCAAGGGCTCTCTGAAGTTGGAGGAGACAGGCCGCCAGGATAAATCATCCTCAGGAGGGAGGCATTTGATGGCTCGCTCACACCAGGTGGCTTTCCTGGGGCGACCCTGACTTCTGAGGCTGAAATCACTCAGACCTCTAGAGTTGGGAGCCGTCAGAAAATCCTCCTGGGGAGAGCGGAGAAAGTAGAAGGGGCAACATGTGACAAATTCCACCAACGCCAGCTGCAAGGAACGCGGTTTCCTCTGCCCTGGGCTGCCTGCCAGCTCTGGCGAGAATCACCCTGCACACGGTCCCAAGCCTTGTCCAACCAATTCTGATTCTCCTTCCCAGCCCAGCTCTCCTAGGGCTTCAGAAATGACCTCGACCTGCCTGTCCAGCCCGTCCAGCCTCGTCTCTCAACCCTCCTGGCCCAATGGCCCAAGGGAGCCACCGTCCACGCTGTCCTGCACCTCATTATCTTCGACCTTGGGATTTCCTTTGGATTCAGTCTACGTGTGGGCTTCCACCACGGCTTTCATGACCCTGGCACGAAAGAGGGCAGGAACCCCACGTACACCGCTGACGGTGATGAGGATTTTTAGGCTGGTTAATTTTAAAATTACAGATGAGAAGCAGGCTCCGAGGAGTGGAATTTGTCTGTCCCTTTGTTGGGAAACATTTACATTTCTAAGGGAAACCTCTATCTGTGAAGATGCCTCCCTCTCTGTGCCAGGGAGAAGGGGGATGTTCTTATCTCTAGAAACTCTTAATCAATGCCAGAGGCAAGAACTTAAGTTGTTTACTGTCTGGCAACCTCATGTAACTGACCCCCCCCCCCCCAAAATCCTCCTTTGTCTTTAGCTGAGGATAATATTCAAGCGGTGACTTCTGCCATTTACTCAGTCCTGTTTGATTCTTATCTAAAAGTTGTGGGACCACCAAATGGCCGGACCCTACAAGCACTGATACCATTTTAACCTTTTTCCATATTCTTTGCTTTGTCTTGTAAAGAGATAACTCACATACCTATGCCTTAAATTTAGCCTTACTCTCCACCCAACTTTTGCAGCAGAAGCGGCGGCAGCAGCAACATGCCAGCAGCAGCTCTGCCTGCCCATGGGTCCTGTCCCCATGCCAGTGGGGGCAGCAGAAGCGGCAGCAGCAGTGGCTCCTCCTGCCCGTGGGCCCTGTCCCCATGCAGCAGCCTGACTGCCCACGGGTCCTGTCCCCACGCCGGCAGCAGCAGCAGCTCTGACTGCCCATGGGCCCTGTCCCCATGATATTCCACACTATTCTCTAAATAAAAGAGCACTACTGCCAGATCTTAAGAGTCTAAGAAATCTTTCTTTCGACTCCTCGGCTCACCGACCCCGCATCAATGGCATGCGGTCACGGAGAGCCACTGCGAGCGGAGCAGCGTGGTTCCCTGTGTGGGACTCCAGGCTCTGGGGGAGCAGGGGCGGTGGCTTCTAACTGTTTGAATCATCCATCTTAAGAGACAGCTAATAGCTCTTGTCCTGGATCCTTATTTTGTGATTTGAACAGACTAGTTCGGGCCAACGAAAGTCAAGTCATTGGAAAACAGAGAAATAGGAGAGCCAGGAAAAAAGTTTTCAATGTTTCCCTTTTGGGGAAAAGAGAATCTAGAGGAAAGAATAAGAAATTAATTTGGGGGCGTCATGTCAGGAGCACAAAAATGAGGCATCCTCTGCCAGGTGTCAGGTTTTGGGGGGGTCGGCCTAGCTGACCCCCAACCCCCCGCTCTGGCTGCTTAAACTTCTCCGTACAAGGGCCTGTGCACTGGGCAGCTGGCAGCTGTTTGGGTGGCCTGGTGCCGTGGGCGTCACTGCAGAGCCGGAGTTAGGCGGAAAAACAAGTACTGGCCGGGTGGCCAGTCGCAGCCGTCCCACCCGGGCTGCCCAAGCACGGCCACTGGCTCCAGTGATGCGGAGATGTAGGGACTGTCAGCCTGTCGTTTGCCGTCACACAGGTGCACCTGCACAGGAATTCGGGGGCTATAAGATGTCTGACTGACATTCTGGCTGCCGTCCAGCCACCTGAGTCTTGCTTAGCAGAACACGTCTTTGTGGGAATGGAAGGGTTATAAGTTCATTGTGTCCCCCCAAAGAGCACATTGAAGTCATAACCCCAGTACCTCACAATGTAACTCTACTTGGAAAGAGGGTCTTTACAGAGGTAATCGAGTTAAAATGGGGACATTGGGTGGCCCTAATCCAATAGGATTGGGTGTCTCTATGAAAAGAGGAAGTGTGGACACAGACACACAGGGAAGACCATGTGAAGACCCAGGGAAAAGATGGCTGTGCAGCTGGAGCAACGCATCTACAAACCAAGGGACGCTGAGGGTTGCCTGTAGACACCCGAAGCTGGAAAAGGCAGGACGGCCCCTTCCCCAGATCCTGCAGAGGCGCACGGCCCCGCCAGCACCTGGGTTGCAGACTTCTGGTCCCCAGAACTGTGAGAAGATAAACGTCCATTTGGAACCCCTCAGTCTGTAATAATGTGTTATGGCAGTCACAGGAAGCTGGTACAGATTGGGTTACAGGGCTGGTGAGACTCCAGTTCCAAACGAATGGCTGTGTCTGGAAGATCACCAACACAGGGGCTCTCGGAGGAGGACCCGGGAAGAGATGGCCCAGAGGATGAGCCCCAGCGCAGGAAGCAATGTGCAGGAGCAGCGTTCGTCCGCCTAAGCCTCCACAGGGTTGGCCTCCACAGCTGATCCAGTCATGATGGCCAGCGAGCAGCAGAGGGAGCTGCGTGGTGCGGCAGCGTGCATGTACCAGGACCACCAGTGAGCCTGGCACTACCACCCCTGGGTGTCAGATGATGGTCGCCCTAAATCAACTTCCTCAAGGCCTCGAATGACAGCACAGCTTCCTGGCTGTAACTTCCTGTTAATCCTGACACGGGCGAGCTTGTGAGGCCGTGCCTTTGAAGGAATGAAACAGCAAGCTGAGCCCGACTCGGCCCCAAGGGTGCGGGTGCCGAGGCCCCAAGGGGTAGCCAGGCCCGAATCAGAGATCCACTTTCTTTAAGTCACAATGAAAAATGAAGTCACCAACAAGTATTAAATTTAAACCTGGCACCTTTCACCCTCCTCCTCGCCTGCTGCCCTTCCACCTGCCCGCTTTCCTGCGAAGTGATCTCAGTCAGATGGCAATGGACAAGTCACCTTTAAAAAGGTCATCATTTCCCATTAATGCAGCTTCTCTCAGCTGATTTTAACGCTGAAGCAGTTAAACGTCAGAATGGGCTTGTCCCGCGCAGGGAGAGGGGAGGGGAGGGTGGGTGCTGCCTTGCACTGAGGAATCTGTCAGCGGTGAGCCCACGGTGGCCTGGGACTGTCTCAGGTTTAGCACTGAAAGTCCTGCTCCCCAGTAACTCTCAGAACTGAGCAAATGGGGAAGTTTGGTCCCCCAGCCAAGGGGGTGTCCCCCAAGCCAAGATCTTCCATCTCCCACCACACACAGACCCCCTCATCTCTCACCATGCATGGACCTCTCCATCTCTCCCACCATGCATGGGCCCCTCCACCTCTCCCACCATGCATAGACCCCCGGGGTCTTTCACCATGCATAAACCCCTCCATCTCCCAAACCATGTGTGGGCCCCTCCATCTCTCGCCATGCAGGGGTCCCTCTATCTCTCACCATGCGTGGACCCCTCTGATGCGGGGTCGGTGAGCCGAGGAGTCGAAAGAAAGATTTCTTGGACTCTTCAGGTCTGGCAGTAGTGCTCTTTTATTTAGAGAATAGTGTGGAATAGCATGGGGACAGGACCCATGGGCAGTCAGAGCTTCTGCTGCCCCCGCTGGCATGGGGACAGAGCCCATGGGCAGGCAGAGATTCAGCTGCTGCCCCTGCTGGCATGGGGACAGGACCCACGGGCAGTCAGAGCTCCTGCTGCTGCCCCGGTTGAGGGTTAGGGCTAAATTTAAGGCATAGGTATGTGAGTCATCTCTTTACAAGACAAAGAATATGTAAAAAGTTAAAATGGTACCAGTGCCCCTACGGTCTGGCCATTTGGCCATTTGGCGGTCCCACAACTTTTAGATAAGAATCAAACCGGATGGAGTAAATGGCAGAAGTCACCGCTTGAATTTTATCCTCGGCTAAAGACAAAGGAGGATTTTGGAGGGGGGGGGTCAGTTACATGAGGTTGCCAGACAGTAACCAACTTAAGTTCTTGCCTCTGGCACTGATTAAGAGCTTCTAGAGATAAGAACATCCCCCCTTCTTCCTGGCACAGAGAGGGAGGCATTTCCACAGATAGAGGTTTCCCTTAGAAATGTAAATGTTTCCCAACAAAGGGGCAAACAAATTCCACTCCTTGGAGCCTGAATCTCATCTGTAGTTTTAAAACTAACCAGCCTAAAAATCCTCATCATAAGCCATTTTAAAATTAAGCAGCCTAAAAATCCTCATCACCCTCCATCTCCCACCATGCACTAAGTCCTTGCTAACCCACCGCTCTCAAGGTTTGGTGACTCCACCCTGAAGCCATCTCTTGCCACTTCCTGCCAATGAATTCTGTAGCCTCTGGGACCTGAGCAAACTCTAATTCTTTGTGTAAACACAACACAAAAGAATTCTGAAAGCCATTTGTTACGAGACCTTTAAATCAATTCGCAATCTTTTAATCAGACATAAGCGTCGAGTGGTTTTGAATTGACGCGCTCCTAGAAGCCCGAGCAAAAGGTATCTTATTCAGCCACATCAGTATTCAGCCAGGCCTCTCTTTTGTCAGCCACTGATTTGCATTGAAAAATTGGCAGGTTTTTGGAAGGACAAGCTTCAGGAGTATATCAGTGTCACTTATAGAGGGAGAAAAACCTCTAGAATTGTTTTTGCCAATCAGCTTACTTTTGAGTGAGCTAAGCTGTGACCTGGATCGAAAAGTAGAGCTGCCTTTGGCTTTAAAGAGGCTTGAGTCTTGGAGGTTACCACGGTCCATTGTCTCGGGCTGTGGTGTGGCTCGTGTAGCATGGGCTAGTTAGGCCTCTTCATCTGTGAGGGACAGACATCCACTGCACTCAAGCAAGAAGAAGGGATCACGGCTTCACTCATTCACTCATTCCACCTACGATCATCCAGCTCCCACTGCGGTGCCTCGAACTACTGTTGGAGAAGTGAACCAAGCCAAGCCCCGCCCTCCTGGAGCTCACATGCCAGCTTGCAGTCTTGTCATGGAAAAATCCAGACATGCCCGGTCAGGGGGTCAAATGGTATTGGAACACTCTGAAATTTTCCTTTTTTCCCAACGGTTCACACAAAATCACTGGGCTGTGGTGTCACGGGAACTACCGGGGTTACAGTCCAACCCTGGATCTGCCGCTGTGGCCAGGGGTCGGGGGAGGGCAGGAAGTGCTCTGATTGGCCCGCCTGGGTCATTTTTCCATCCCCAAACGAATCCCACGGCTTGCAGGCGGTGAAGGAGAGGATACCAAGGAGTAAGCTGATTGGTCAAGCCTGGCTCAGCTGTCTACCCCTGGAACCCAAGGGTAAGCCTGTCCCTCCGAACGCACAGGTCTCAGGACTGAGAGGAGGAGAGCAGCCTCCTCAAGGAAAATGTGGGTTGGGTTACCCGCAAAAGGAGGAAAGGATGCCTTGGACAAAATCAGCACAGGCCCCCTTGTGATGCATAATTTTTTGTGTCAGCTTGTTGAGGACATGGTGCCCCATTGTTTGGTCAAACACCAGGCAAAATATTGCTGTGAAGGTATTTTTTTTAAATGAAATTAACATCTAAATCAGAGACCTTTGAGAAAAGCAGATCACCCTCCAAATGTGGGTGGGCCTCACCCAATCAGTTGAAGTCCTTAAGAGAAAAGACCAAGATTCCCCGAAAGAAGAGGAAATTCTGCCAACAGATTGCCTTTAGACTCAAGACTATAACATCAACTCTTTCCTGGGTTTCTAACCTGCCAGTCTTGCCAGCGCCCACAATCCTGTGAGTCAATTCCTTAAAATAACTACCCCATTCTGAAATAGATATAAATATTTTCTGTCTATGTCTATACCTATACCTATATCTGTATATATGTCTATATCTACACACACATCCTATTGATTCTGTTTCTCTGATTAATGCATCACTACAAGGGACTAGGGAGTATAAAGAAGCACACTGTGTCACACAGTGTGCCTTTGACTGGACACAACACTTGATGAGTCTTACATACCTGATTCTAAGGCCACCGCCTAAGGCCACTCAGGGCATATAGCCTGCCCAACCACACCCAGATTATAACGTGAGCAGCGCCCCCTGAAGCTGTGCAGTGTAGATGTCCTGTCTGATTCTAACCTCAAAGATATACCTTTGTGGGTTCATTAAGATCTCATTTCCCTTCCAGGGTGACCTTACCCCAGGCCCTTAGCTTATGCTGCATCCTATTAAATCTTCCTGCTATTACGAGTTAGGATGGAAACAATTTACTGCTTAAATAATTTATCCAGATTCCATGCAGAAAGCCTTTTGCAGAGATACATCAACTAATAAAGAAAATTGATTTCAGAAGCCAAAGTCAGTACGAGGTTGGGGAAAAGTTCGCCCATTTGCATGTTCCTGTCTCCCGAGACTCTCTGTCACTCTGTCTGATGACAGCGTCAGCCGAGGCACACTGATTGCAAGGCTTTTTCATCTGTGGTTTTTCAGTTGCCGTTGCAACTATGCATTCAAAGTTGGAAGAGTTAACAGGGTGGGGCTTTTATTAGCAATTTGTCAATAAAAATGAAGATTTCTCTCCTTGGGGGCTCATTCTACGAGACAACTTGCTGGTTTGAGGGTGAAATGGCCTGAACGAGCGGGTCCGGATGAGAGGGACTTCTGTCTGGTCACAGTCAAGCCTGAGCAATGCGCTGACTTGATATTCAAACTGTGTTTCAGCGTTTCTGCTTTCACAACGAAGACTCATTTGTAATTAGAAGAAATGATTTGCATATAGACAATTAATGTAATAAGGTATCCAAAAACAATTTTTTTCCTTTGAATAACTCTCTTGTAATCTTGTTCATCTAATCCATCTCCTTACCAAGCTCTCTGTTCGCAGATAATGAGAAGGTGACTTTAGCTGGACCAGGAGGAGTTCCCATTTGGTTACTGAGGCTCCATGTTACTGAGGTTGCGTGTCGGTTGTTCACCTGTCTCAGGAAGGCACACAGGCTGCAGAAAGTGGCTGGCAGAGGAAAATGACCCATCTCTTTGGTCTAGACCAGAGGTTCCTAAATCTCAGAGTGCATCAGAATCCCCTGGAGCTTTGTTACAGAGATTGCCTGGGCCCCCCTGAGGATCAGAGTCAGCAGGTCAGGTGGGGCCCAATAATGTGCATTTCCAGGGCATGCCCCGGTGACCCTGAGGCTGCTGGCCCCAGCTCCATGCCAAGAAACATTGGTCTGGAGCTCACAAAATCTTCAGACTAATTGGTGAAAAGTTATCACCTGAAGAGCAGGTCCAGGTTAATCAACCCTAGTGATCGACTGAAGCATCCATGAGTACTTATCCCGGCACAGGTGAAAGGTCGCTTAGAAAGCTGCACCGAGCTGTACAATCTGCTATGTGGACGCTTTTCTTACTCCTCCGTCTCCTAGCCTGTTCAGAAACGCTCATCCGTGAATCCCTTTGCCCTGGTCCTTTCCTGAGACGGAAGCACAGCACTGGCGAAATGAACACAATATTGACTCTTCCAGACTGTTTCCTCTGCTCTCTTCGGCTTCCAGTCCCCACCCCACTGCTGTCAACATTCGGGAAGAGAATGCCGTCCTCATAAAGACCAGCTGTCAGGGGCGCAGGTGGGACTCAGGGACCCTAAATGGAGGGGTAGGGAGCATTTCCACTGTGGGCGGAGGACGGAGCACCACATGCCATCAACTGTGGACTCGAATTAAGGTTGATGCTGATGATGATGGCAATGATGACAATGATGACAACGCAAATTAAAACAGCTTGGCGCAGGCGTCCGGGGCTCGAAGGCCCGGGTTAAAATGTTTATTCTGATTGGTCCTGCACCCAAGGGGCAGAGATTTGCCAAATGTTCTCGCAGAGAAAATGATGAATTTCAAAACGAGCTTCTGTCTTTATCTGGCTCTTGGTTACACGAGGGGCGACTGGATGTGCCGTGAAAGCAAAGGAGGGCTCACCCGCTGACAGGACTGCACCCGGACCCCAAAGTGGGCTCACTTTGGGGCGTGCAAGGAGCTCCCGATGGCTTCAGCGGGAAGTGCCTGAGCCGGGAGGAAGGTGGGCTTCAGGTGTGTTCCATCTGAGGGGCCGCCCAGGCCTCTGCTGGGGCCTCTGCTCTGGCGGGGAGACGGTACAGCACGCCGAGGACGCTCTCGCTGTTTACGGTGGTCTCTCCGCCCACGCTCACTTACCATGGGACCTTGGCCACACTGTTTCAACTTTCTGGGCCACAGTGTCATCACCTAAAACTGGGACAGCCTTTCGTGTTCTCCACCCTGCCCTCGTCCCCTCCACCGTGAACACATGGTGAGAAATGAAGATAACTCAGGTCAGACAGGGAAGTGCTGTGTAAGTCTAACGGGGGCTGGGCATGAAGTGAGCTGCTGATGATGAAGACAGAGCGGGCATGATAAAGGCCCAGGGGAATGGACGGAATCACGGAGGCCGTGGGGGTCACGTTGAGCCCTGGCTGTGAGCGCTTTCTGGCCCCTTGCTCCTTGGGGCAGGCCACGGGCCACAGCTTGTCATCACCTGGAAGCTCGTTAGAAACGCAGACCAGGAGATCAGGCCTGCCCAGACCTTGGGAATTAAAACCAACATTTTAACAACACCCCCAGTGATCCCCGGAGTTCCAAAGTCTGAGAGCTTCCGGGCTTGCAGGAGGAGCTGTGACCTCCCCTCCACTGAGTCAGTTGGACTGAGGCGTCAGACGGCTTGGCTGATGGCCACCCCGTGGGTCTTCAGTCAAGGGTGACTCAGTGTCCAGCACGGTTCCAGGGTTGGGGATGCCATCCCGAATGGAGGCAGACCACGTGCCTGAAGCATCATGGCGCTTGACTTCTTGGGTTTGCTAGGCAACACACCAGGAGCAGGCCAATCTAGGCACCGATTTCCCAGGCTGGTAAGTGCGAGGAAGTGAGGGAAGTGAGTGTTGACGTGGAGAGCAACTCAGAGGGGCTGCGAAAGGCCACTTTGGACAGGGTGGTCCCAGGGCACGTCACAGATGGACTAGTCTTGCGCTTGTCTCCGTGTCTACCAGCGCCCAGTGCTCCAGCCACGTGCAGCTCCCAAACGGGGCGTCAGGCGGCTCCTTCCCCTGCGTCTTCAGGCACAGCCGCAGTCTGCGTGCAACGCCCTTCCTTCCTACCCAAGCTAACAAAACAAGACGTATTCTCTAAGAACTGGATCAGATCGCACCTCCTTCAGCAAGTCTCTCCGAAACTGATTGCTCCAGGAGCTCTGAAATCAATTCTGATTAGTTTCTCAGACCAGTGGCTGGCAAACCACAACCCACAGAGCAGCTGTCTTTGTAAATAAAGTTTTATTAGAACACAGTTCCACCTGTTCACTTCCATATCCTCTGTGCTGCTTGCCTGTTACAACAGAGTGAGTGATGGCAACAGAGATAGTCTGGCCAGTGAAGACGGAAATACTTACTCTGTGGCCCTTGACAAAGAAAGCATGCAGCCCCTGCCTTAGACAAGCCCATCCCAGCACACCCGACACACTGGCATGTTACCAGTTCAGCTGTCTGTCTCACCCAGGGCTCTGGGCTCCTTGGAGCAGGGCGTGTCGCTTGTTGTCTCTTTATCTCCAATGCCCCACGCAGTGCTGGGCATCCAAAAGACCTTGTAAAATGTTTGCTGGATCAAAGCACTGATGCAGACCCCGTGCTCAGCGTCTCATGGCACCAGAAGCTGTCCTCTTCCTGGTGAATTGTCTGATGCTGCAGAAGGGAGCTGCAGAGACAGCCCTGCCGTGCGGCTCAAGACCCACAGCCACCACCGGAAGGAGTCAGCCCTCTTAGATGCTGGAATCTGACCGAGGCCATCGCCCTGAAGCCAGGTGATCAGTGTGTTTGGGGTGAATGGGGAACTTGGGCCAGTCCCTTTACCCGAGAATCTGGGGACAGACATACACACTTTGAGAATTGGCAAGGAGATCAAAGAGGAGGAAAATATTGATTTCACCATCACTTCTCATTATTTACAGTAGTTCTGAGCTGTAATGTCAGCACGAACACTGAATAGATGCAGACTGACCCACTGCTGCCGGGAGGAAAGCAGGGAGAGTCTCCTGCCAGCCTCGGCCCTGCGTTCTCATCAACCCATCAATGCGTGCCCTTGTTTTATGTGTGTTTCTGTTTAAAGACGTCTTATTTAACGTCTACTGTTGACACGTTAACATGGAACTCACGGCCAGCAGCATCGCACCACGTGCCGCAGGAAGCTCGTGTGACGCGTATTTTCTCCGTGAGGCGAGTCACGGCCTTCCTGTATGCAGGACGCTAGACAGCACTTCAACATGAGGCTTGGGGGCCATTTTAAATAGCAAAACCACCAATAAAAAGTGCAAAAGTGAAAAAAGCAGGGCACTAAATAGACCATGGAAAGGAGCTTTATTTACAGCCTGAGCTGAAAGGAGAAGGCAAGTGTCGCCTTGTCCCAGCTCAGCTGGGAACGCTACGTTGGGTGGCTCATAATTACCCCTCTCTGGGCATGTCGGGGAATGACCACAAGTACACTTATTGATTTTGGGGCTGCACACAAATTTTAGAGAGAAGGAGAGTTTGCGAGTATGGAATCCACGAATAATGAGCACCGACTGTGTGTGTTTTTAACCATCAAAAGAGGCGTCGCAAAGCAAAGTGAAAACGTTGTTGGCCTTTCTTGCACTTCCTTGACGGTTTAGCATTGTTTTTATTTTTAATTACCTATAGCAAGATGGCTTCACTATTGAGGGTCAAAATCAAGGGAAACACTTACCTCCTGTTTCGACAGTCAGTCGGCCTCGCGTCTTCCGGGGAGACTCCTGGCTCCCCGTTTAGAGGGCGTCTCATCCTGCGGAACGGGGGGGAAGCCAGGTGGCTCATCTCTGCAGCTCACTTACCAGTGACAGTTTTTAGAAACAATTAATGAAAAAACAGTTATTGAAAGTTATTGCAAAGTAAAGGTCACGGTCAGCATCCCGTGGTCAGCCTGACCATCCCCCCGAGAGCTTGGAACATCGCCAAATCCCTACATTTCAGGAAAGCAGACAGTAATTTCTAGCTCTTGCTCCAACTTTTTCCCACGATCCAGTTGTTTCGTTTTGCACAGATTCTAGCCCCACATCTGCCCCAGGGACCAGCTGTAGGAGCAAAAGGAAGCAGTGCCCACAGTGACTCAACTCTTCTGCACGGGAAATTGCCAACACCTAACCAAACCACGTATGCAGTCACCCTTCGAACCAGGAATCCCTTTTTCTAAAAACTTAGCCTGAAGATATACCCAACAACGTCAAATAAACATGCGCAAGTGTCTTTATGATGGCATTGTTTGTAACTGCAAAGTACTGGAAACCACCAGCACCCACACACAGGGGACGGGTTGAATAAACGATGGTGCATCCACAGGATGGAGTACCAGGCCAGTGTGAAAAGAATAAAGACGATGCCTGTGAGCTACTCTGGAGGATATTGCCAAGTGGAGGAGAGAAGCTACTGTATGCTAACTTCCATGTCAGTTAAGGGGGTATATAAGGAAACAATAAAGCAGTGTCCAGAGGTGGGTGGTTCTGTGTCTGGGAAACGTGTGCTCTCATGCGTGTCTCAAAGGGGCTGTCCCTGCTGAGGCCTGGCCCCTGGCCTTGAGAGGGGACTCTGAGGGGCACGGCCGGTTTATTCCCGGGGCTGTGGACCCAGGAGAGGAGCACCGGGAGAAAGATCTTAGGGTTGGCAGGTGCCTCCTCCCTGGAGAGAGCCATCGCAGGCCGGGCTTCCCTGTCACTCTTGGGCATCCTGCTTGCGCTTGACCACAGGAGGAGGATGACAGGTGGATGTCTCCGCCCTGATCATGGGCTGGGATGCAGGGCTATCTGACTTATGCTCTGAAACAGGTGGACAGCAAAGACCAGAAAGTTAAAAAATGAATTAAAATTCCTGTGCCCTTTCCGCCTGCCGCCTCTGAGAGAGCAGTGGCTCGTTTTTCTTGTTTAATAAGCAGGCCGGCTGGTTGGCCGCGCTCAGCCAGCCCTTAGCAAACATCTCCTCTTATTATTTCCCAAACTAGGAGCCAGCCTCCTCCTGATTGAATACGTCGGTGCAGAGATGTGGCTGGCAGACGCCTCGCCGTGTGAGCATGCCCGGACGGATGGAGGGCTGTGCGGGGAGGGGTGTGTGGGTCCTCTCCCTCACCCAGAGCCGTCCTTTAAAGGCTGGGGCTGGGGGGGGGCGGTCTCACGTTTCTTCTGCCTCCATTGGTGTCACACACAGGACCTCGCTCCATGCCCGCACACCTTGTTTTCTCAGCTAGGGCACAAGCCCTGGCTTCTGACCCTGGAAGGCAGTGGCCAGCTCTGCCTCACGCATTGAACTGGAACGACCGGAAGAAGAGAGGGGCCGGCGGCCGGAAGACTGCTCTGCCTTTTCTAAAGTTGACTCGAATTGGAAGAAATGTTTCTTAAGCCCTTTTGAGTGGAGGGCAGGGAACGCGCACAGAGGAGCTGGGGAACCCAGTGTGGACAAAGCCTGCTCTTCCTTCCTGGGGACAGGACAAGGGTGGATGGAGCCTGTGAAATACGATTAAATTGCTGCCAACCAAGGTCACCTGGGCTCGCCAGGCCCCATCAGGCCCCACCAGGCCAGCCTTCAGGCAAGAAGTGACACCAGCATTCTGGGCCAGGCGAGGTTCAAGGGTTTCATGGATAAGGGGACATGGCCGGAGGGCATCACGGATAGAACAAGAGTTAGTTTTTGCAAAGAGCCAGAGGGGGCTCCCTAGGTGGGTCTTGGGGACCAAAGTGCTTGCCTGCCTCTCCGCGGCAATGGGCGCCGTTCCCATCAGAGGCCTTTGCGGAAGGCTCAGCGAAGATCCCCGGTTCTCCTCTTGGTGAAACAGCAGGACTCTGTGGGCCTGGAAAGGACCTCTATCCTGGCTGCTCGCGCCTGGGCCCCACGCGTGCGTCGGTGCACTCGTGCCTGGCAGCTGCCTGAGCCCCCCTGCCCCCAGCCCCTCCAGGGTGCGTTCTCATAAGCGGCCTCATTTCCTGTCCTCAGGAAGTCCCCAAAGGGACATTGCTGAACTCAGAGTCTCAGTGAGGACTCCTGGGTAAAGAAGCCTGGAAAGTCTGAAGGAAAAAGAACATAGGATAAAAAGATTTCTGGAAAAATAGGAAGCTGCAGGAAGACTTGCTCCATCAGCTCAACCTGCTGGTGATAAAAGCCGAGGAAAGAAGCGCCTGAAAGCTTGTGGGCACCTACTCTGAAGTGCGAGCTGATGAGGCGGAAGCCGGAATTGCCCTCCCACGCTCTGTCATTTCTGCAACGTGGTCTTGATTTGTTCAAAGACACAGGGGTTATGATGCAAGATCACCAAAGATGCCATGAGGCTCTGATGCTTATAGGAAGCATGAAAACCCACTGCTGTGCGATTTGCATAGTGGAGGAACAGAGGCCACAGGTCGGTCTTCCTTCCCCGAGCCAGGACGGCACACCTGTCACATCTCTGCAGCCCGGCACCATCGGCCTGTGGAGCTCTGGGCTCCCGAGCCATCCTCAAGGG
The DNA here is from genome assembly GCF_041296235.1 of Equus asinus. NCBI lineage: Eukaryota > Metazoa > Chordata > Mammalia > Perissodactyla > Equidae > Equus > Equus asinus. The sequence goes on along the minus strand of NC_091794.1, from coordinate 110,989,511 downwards.
CATGTTGAAGAGCTCCGAGGATGGAGCAGACAGAACAGCTGCTCGGCCTCCAGCCATGGTTCCATCTTGTTAGGTTTCACTCTTGTTAGGTTTTTAAGAAAGATATAAGTAATTTTTTCGTGGTGGGAAAACACAGTTCTTAAGGAGACGCGGGAAATCGCTGTGAGATGTGCAGCGTGTTGAAACTAGTGCAAGTTTCTGCGCTTCTGGTGGCTGAGAAATCAGCAGGCAATTGCTTCGGTATTGATTCCCCCCGCAAGGACTGCTTTGGAGAACCGCGTGCGCACAGCGAGAGCGTGAAAGGTGAGTGAAATGGTTGAGGATTTAAATCCCGAGAAGAAAACCAGAGGCAGCCCCCGAGCCATTGCTATGAAACCTGTAAGCAACAGTTGAAAACGGGCATCTGTGAAGCATTTTTCAGATGAGGGCTGTGGGGTAACACTGAATACTAATAACCCAACTCCGCCAGACACTCTAATGCTTTTATTAGCAAACAGCATATCTGAAGCTATTTTTAAAAATAACCTTCGAGCTCACAAGTTGGTTGGCTAGCAGAAGCCAGTCTTTGGCCTAAAGGTTATGATAAATCCAACATTCAATAGGAAGTTCATAAAATACCCTCCTTGTGGGTCAATATTTCATTTTGACCGGCTAAGTCAAGGGGAAAGGTTATGCTGACTAATTGGAAGGAATCTTATGTGTCTTATTACGGATCTGTTCACTAGAAACAGAAGAAGGAAAGGAAACAGGATGACATTTAAAGCAATACTTGGAGCAATCCTGTAAACTCTAGCTATCCTGAAGGCATCTTGATATTTGGTTAATTCCCTTAGGAGGGATGGACCATAACCATTCCTGGAGTCTCTGCCCAGGGAGAAATTTCCATGAATCAAAATCTCTGCCAGCGGTTGGTTGAATCCATGGATGTGAAACCTGAGCACACGGAAGGCCAACTGTGTTTATTGTGCGCCATTTTATATAAGGGGCTTGAGCATGCTTGGGTTTTGGTATCCCCAGGGGTTCCCGGAACCAAGCCCCTGCGGATACCGAGGGAAGATCGGATTGTATACACACATTCTATATATGTAATGTACGTCCTACTGGTTCTGTTTCTCTGGAGAACTGTGGCTAATATCGTCCCTAAGGCTGGTAGGGGTTTGAGCTGTAAAAACAAACCACTCAAAAGAATGCGGGCATTTGTGTGCCCGCCTTCCTGCGAATCGCTTACAAGTGGCCACATTTCCATCTCACCAGAAAGCCCTGATCAGGGTCTCTTCTGTGACTTTCATGAGGAGCACAAAGAGTTGGCCACATTGGTGTGCTTTGTCACAGGGCAAGGACTCAGGAATCAGCACTGGGACTTCCCACGGGACAGGTATGACAGCTCCTCACTGGCTGGATGCTCTTGGACAGGTTGCTTAACCTCATGCAGCCTCAATCGCCTTGTCTGCAGGACGGAGATGATGGAGCGCCCTTCACCAGGGCTCCCGTGATCCGAGCGGAGCACGTGCTGGGTAACCCATGACGGCGGTGACACTGTTGTTTCTGCTGGGTGCTATTATGTTACCTTGCCCATGTCTAATCAAGTTGATTGCAATGTATCATTTCAGAGTTTTCTTGTTTAAAATAAAAAAGAGGTCCCTTTAGGATAACTCCCCTGCAAGCCGTTGCCTGGGGGGCTACATGGCTACTGAGGATCCCAGAGGGTCTGGGCCTTGGTGCCCTCATCCTGGGTTCTAAACAGGCCTTGCCGCCGAGGAAGGCACCCATTCAAAAGCATCCTCTTCGTAGGCTTCCTGGTCTCTGCCTAAATGGGAGATGCCAAAGGCATTGGTGACAGAAACCAGACTGACTGGAAAAGTAGAATGAACGTGAGAAAGGACAGTGGAGAAGCTTAGAGATGACGACAGGCTGTCCCATCTTTAAGTGCGAACTCAAACCTGCAGCCTTTGACTCCGACATGCCAGAGTCGTAGCAACCGTTTGCAGGGGCTGGGGAGAGAAACCCACAGAAGTCGCTGCAAATTGTATTTGTTCCTTCTTTAGCCAGAAAAGTCTCATCTGTGAACACAAACTCATTAGTGGAGTGAGGAGCAGGGCTTCAAACGCAGAGTGTGTGCGAGCTATCTTTAACTCCTTGTCTGGGACTGAAGCAGCGAGACAGACGGCAGAATACAGTGCCGCTTCCCTTCTGCTCAACTGACCGCAGAGGAATGGCAGGAACTAGAAAACACAGACCGGGGTGGGGGTGGGGGCTGTGGAGATGGCTCCTAGCAACAGAGTGTGTGTGTCAGCCAGAGGCTGTCCCGGAATCAGAGACCAGGCACAAAGGCGACTTTAAAAGGACATTTAAGCAGATTCGGGGTCCAAAAGGAAACATCCCAAGGAAAATGTTATGGACTAAATGTCTGTGTCCCCCCCACATTTATTTGTTGGAATCCTAACTCCTAGAGTGATGGTGTTAGGAGGTGGTGCCTTTGGGAGTTCACAAGAGTGGAGCCCTTGCGAACGGGATTAGTGCCCTTATAAAAGGGACCGCAGTGAGCACCCTCCTCCCTTCTGCCATGTGAGGACACAGTGAAAACATGGCCGTCTGTCATCCAGGAACCAGACACTGAATCTGCTGGCACTTCGATCTTGGACTTACAGCTTCCAGGACAGTGAGCAGTAAATGTCTGTTGTTTATATCCCCCAGTCTGTGGTGTTTTCGGTATGGCAGCCTGAGATGACTAAGACACTAATACTGGCTCATCCACCAGCTAAGAACAGTGTTTCCAAAAGTTAGAAAGACTTGAGGTCCAATCTCGGTGCACCCTCACACCATTTGTGGGCATAAAGCACATCACTTAGCTTCTCTGAGGCTCAGTTTCTTCTTCTGGAAAAAAAAGCAAATGGTACTTACCCATCAGGTTGTTTGAGGAATCAACAGGAGCCCATGGGAAACGCCTGGTGCAGCTTCCCTGCCAGATGTGGGGGTTTCCTTCCTCTGTAGAAAGACCTTTGCACCTCAACTCCAATCACACTGATGTTCTAATTACCCAGCCTGGTGGGCTTGAGCCCTGCTCTCTGCTGCCCTGAGGTTGACTCAGGGATTGCCCGGGGGTGGGGGGAGGGCTGAAGCTCCCTCACCACGAATTAGATGCCAAGGAGCTCCCTAGTTATGGGTTATCTAACATTTATGTTAGATTTTGCCCCATTTGCCAGCCTCTCAGCTCACACAGGTGTCACCAGCCTTGCGCAGGTGCACGAAGGGAGCTGTGCTGCTGCCTTCTCCCAGCAGATTGGCAGAAACATAAAACACTGGCCACACACTTTGTTGATTCAGTTGTGGGAAAACATTACTGGTGGAAATTCAAAATAATACAACCCCCATGGAGAGGAATTTGGCAAAATCTTACGCACACATATCCTTTGTCCGAAGAATCCACCTCCAGGATCTATCCCAAAGAGGCACCAGGAAGAACACGAGCAGACGTGTGCCGCAGCCTGCTCAGTAGAGCACCATCTGAGAGCGGAAGACAGAGCCCAATGCAAACGTCTGTCACCAGGGAATGACTGAGCAAGTCCCCGGCCAGCCCCACAAGGGACACTTCCGCAGCTGTAAAAAGGAAGGAGGAATATTTCTTTGAACGGCTTTGAAGCAATGTACAGACAAGTGAAAATACGAAGGTGGTAAATGAAAACAAAAAAGATAGATAGTTTTCTTGTGTTAAAAATATATTTGTCTGTCGAAAGGATGCAGGAGGCAAACTGAAAGAGGGTGGGAGCTGGAAAATCTGAGCAATAAAATAATGATAATCTTAGATTATAACCTAAAGACTAGAATATCCCTGAGTTCATGCCGAAATCAATAACATTGAACAAATAAATGAATGGGGGAAGAGGACAAATCTTTCTTAGAAAAGAATGCCAATTAACAAACATGGATACCCCTCCTCCAGGAGGTGCAGCTTAATTTCCCTCTCCGTGAGGGCAGCCTGGACTTAGTGACCTGCTTCCAAAGAACAGAGTATGGGAAGGAGAAATTAGTAATTTTGCAGTTAACTTTGCAGAGAAACCTGGTAGGCAGCATCATACCCAAGCGATTAAGGTTGACACCACCAATAAGGAGTCATGTCGGCATCGTTCATGCAGCCCTGATGTGATGAGACGAGAGGGCACTTCACCTCTGTGGTCTTCTTCCCTCAAGCCCATAAAGTCAGTTTAATCATGAGAAAAAAGCAAGGCAAACAAAGGGGCATTCTGTAAAATTCCTGACCAGTGCTTTCTAGAAGTGCAAGGTCAGGAAAAACGAACTATCACAAGTTGTAGGAGACAAAAGGAACACGGCAACTTAATGCAACAGGGCATCGTGGACTGGATCTACAGCAGAGAAGGAGGATTAGGAGAAAAACTGGCGAAGTCTAAATAAAGTCTGCCATTGGCTTAGCAGTACGCACCAGTGTTAATTTCTTAGTTTTGATCAATGTGCCCTGCTTAAGTAACTTGTTAATATTAGGGAGGCTGTGTGAAGAATACACGGGAGCTCTCTGCACTATCTCTACAACTTTTCTATAAACCTAAAGTGATTCCAAAACAAAATGTTTGAAAAAAGACATGTATGTGTTTATTTTGTTAAAAATTATTGGAAGGATAAAACATGAAATATAAAAAAGGTGACCTATCCAGAGAGAACGGGGTAGAGAGAAGAGGGGTAGAAACAAATGTCTGAGTGTAAATTATTCTGTAGATTTGACTTTAGAACCATGTAGATATTTTATGCAATTTAAAATATAAATATATAAAAATGCACCTTTAACTGGATATCCACATGCAACAGAATGAAGTTGGACCCCTAACTCACACCATAAACACAAATTAACTCAAAATGGATCAAAGACCCAAAGCAATCCATAGAAATCTAAAGCAAAAATGAAATGATGAACATAACTGATGTGGATTAAGGCAGCCCCAGCTAGAGAAGCCCAAGGTGACCTGGCCTACATGCCAAACTATATGACCCGGTGGATTTTTATGGTATGAATTAGGGCTGCCCCAGGGAGAGAAGCCCAGGGCATCCTCACCTACACGCTGATCTATATGACCAGATTCATATCTAAAGTTATATGACCGCACAATAACCAGACCCCACCTGCACTGAAATCATTTAATGACTTTTTACATGATCTTTTCTTTTTCCAGTAAAAATAAGTCACGTACCCATGCCTTATAAATTTAGCCCTAACCCTCAACTCGGGGCGGCAGCAGGAGCTCTGACTGCCCATGGGTCCTGTCCCCACGCTATTCTGTACTATTCTCTAAATAAAAGAGCACCACTGCCAGACCTTGAGAGTCCAAGAAATCTTTCTTTCGACTCCTCGGCTCACCGACCCCACATCAGTAACTATATATGGAGTTGGGTTGTGCAACCATGGGAAAGATGTCTTTTGAATGACCTTAGGTTAAGTGGGTTATACATGCCTAGTCGGACACACACTGGGTAAAATAAACGCAGGGATGTTGTTCTCACAATCACATTTTTGGTGTTACAGTTGTTGCTATTTTTCTTAGATGATTGTGTGTATTCTGGGATAAGGAGAGTAAGAAATTATGTTGGTGTCATGAAAACTGGGATTTTCATTGTGGGAGAAATAAGATACAGATGTAAGATTTATGATATTTAGTAAATATTGTACAGTTCTGGTTTTAAATTGAAAATATCCATACAACAAATGAGGCATTTCCTTATTATAGATATGTCTCAACTCTGTCCACTAAAGAACGAGCAATAGTGACACACCCAGTAGCAGGGAAGGCGTCTAGCGCTCAGATTGCAGTCTCTAAATACCATTAGAGTAACGAGGGCTCCTTACTAAACAGTAAATGACTTCTTCCAAATGTGAGGCAGAAAACGGGCGAGATGTGCCCAAATACCTTGTCACGTCAGAGTGACAGGAGGCGAGGAATCTGTGCAAGACTACGAAGGGCATGCTGTAACAGCAACAATAAAAGCAGCAACAGCAATAGTGAGAATAATAAACAAGCAAACCCCAAGAGCCAACCTGAAGAACTTTCCATTGGCTAAAGATGGAACACTTTGACCACCGTCAAAAACAACAACAATAATCCACGGAAACACATCAAAAATGTCTAAATTCATGAGTTCACAGTGATACAAAGAACAAACAAAAGTTAAAACAAATAAACGAAATAGTGAAACAAACAACCAAATCTAAAACTCTTGGCCACTTTTGCAAAATGCTAGGGAAACATTTTCATTGTTTCAAAAACTGTTAATAAAGGGAAAGAATCAGGCATTCTTTTGAGTATTGTGGGAGCCTGGAATTGGCCACCCCAAGATTTGTCTCTTTGGCATGATGATTATTTGAGGCTGGTTACTTTGCAGACAGGAAAGCAACTGAAAAGTAGAATTTACTTACCTTTTGTAAGAGACATTTACATTGTAAAGGAACTCTCCATCTGTAAAGATATCTCCCTCTACCAGGAAGAAGGGGGGATAACCTTGTCTCTAGAAACTCTTAATCAATGGGGAAGGCAAGGACTTAAATCTGCATTTGTTTATTGTGCTTGTCTGGTAACCTCCTGTAACTGACTCCCCCACCCCCAACATCCTCCTTTGTCTTTTAGCTGGATATGATGTCTGGGGTGGTGGTTTCCGCCATTTTGGCGAGTTGCTTGGCTTGCCTGAGCCTCTCCCATCTATACATTGACAAATAGAAATGGCAAGCAATGGGATGTGTTGCAGTACCTAAGGAAGCCATTTGGTGTAAACCTAATTCGGCCTGACCTTCTCTTTCCAAGAGGGCCGTTGAGCATGCATTGCATATCTGCTTTAGAGATTCCCTATGGCAAGAGCAAAAGGCCCTTGAGATAAAAGTGCAACTTCCCTCCCCCTCCCAATATTGGTATCTCCTTAAGGATTAAGCATCTTTCCTTAGGCTGGGAACCGATTGCTGCGCTCACCTGTGACCATGCAGCTCGAGACAACAGACTTGCCTCCTGCTACGTCCACCGAGATAGCAGACCCCACTACCTGCTGTGTCCATCAAGCGCTGTGCAGACAGGGCAATCTTGTGACTATTGTGGGAGGGACATTTCAATCACATGTGAAACATCCTGTATGGGGGTATATAACCACTCTGTGCACCCCACTTCTTCGGGTGCCCTTTCTTCCTTTGGGAAGAAAGGCCCCTGGCCATGGTCCTCATAAAGCTTTGTTTAATTTTCTCCTGTTATTCTGTTCATGTGAATTTAATTCATTCTCCGGCCAGATGAACCCAGACAAGGTAGAGGAAATGTCTTCCTCCCTTACAGTATCCTTTAGATGAGAGGAAGTTTTCTTTTATGGAAATATTCCAGCTTACAGATAAAGTAGTTAGGATAAGCATGGAAGATCACCATTTTCTAACCCCTTGTGAAATAGCACATCCAGGCAAGATTCACCAATGGCGTCTTACATCAAAAAATGAAAGATGATCAGACAGTATCCTGGTGGAAACGGATAACACTACTAGTGAAATGTTCCAGCTGAAAAATAAAACCTGAATCTGATCAAACTGCTAGATCTGACTGCCACTTTACAAGATATACAGGGAACAGAATAACATGTTAAAAAAACACCCTGTGGACGCAGTCAACTAAATCCAGACTGAAGGAAACTACAGAACAACTCACATTATAAGGAAAAGGGGGGAAAGACCTAGAGATTGAAGGAGATTAAGAGACATATCAGCCATTGAAATATATGGACCTTATTTGAATTCTGATCCAAACAAACCATACAAAAGGAAAAAATTATGACACAATTGGGTAATTTGAACAATGACTAGATATTTGATGATAGTATGGAATTATTGTTAGATTTTAGGTATGATGATGATATTGTGGGTATACGTATTTTTAAATGAGTCTTTATCTTTTAGATACACAAGGTAAAAATTTTACGGAAGAAGCAATATGATGCCTGAAATTTGCCCCAAAATAACTCTGGGGAGGCAGGGATAACTGTAGCTGGATGATGGGAACACGTTCATTCTTCTAGTCTCTAATTTTGTGTGTGCTTGAAATTTTCCATAATAAAAGGATTTTACTTCCAGTCTGCCTTACTGTGCAGATGCACTGAAGCCACAGTTGAGGCCCTGGGACTTATTCTACACACCCTGAACCGTCAGCTTTGAAAACAAAGTTGCGAAAGCTTTCTGTGATGTCATCAAGCATAAACTGTCCTGTGCCTCCTTTTGCAGGTGGCTTTGCTCCCCTACCACACGGCTGCACAGCAGCAACGAGCGACAGTGTGGCCATGTGGATGTGTGAGCACGTGGTGAGGCGGGCTTAGCGGGGAGGTGAAGGGAGAGTTTGGGCTTGGCTGGGATGGATTCGCTCGTGAGTATAGTTAATAAAATCCAACGTTCCGGGTGCTGACCGAGCAGCAGTCCAGAAGCTGGGCGAGGGCCTGTTGTCATGGAGCTTACACTAGCAAGGTTTCGGCTAGGGCTGTGTGGGGCCGAGATAACAGAATGGACACAGTAACGGAGGTGACCACGCTCCTGGAAGGCCTCTCTGAGGAAGGGGCTCTTGAACTCAGAGCAAACGCAGCCCCACAAGGATCTGGGGAAGGCCCTCCCCCGTCTGGCCCTGACCACCCCTCGTACCCTCTCCTTTCACCCTCTTCCTGGCTTGCTGGGCTCCAGCCATGCCAGCCGCCTTCCGAGGGGGCCTTGAGCACACGTGGCATGCATGGGGCTCCGGACTCTGTACCTGCTGCCTCCCTGTCCTGCAGTGCCCTTCACCCCACACCTGGAGGATGCCCCCCTCCTTCTTAAGGCTCTGCTCAATGGTCACGTCCTCGGAGCAGCCTTCCGGCTGACACTCCTTGGAGTGCACTCTCTACCCGCCTTGGCTGCCTTTATTTTCTCCATAGCATTTCCCACCAGCTGAGAGCGGATCGTATATTCACTTGTTGGTTTATTGTCCCCTTTTCCAGGAGAACGTCAGCTCCAAGAGGGCCGAGATTGAGTCTGTCTGGGATCCTTGTGAAGTCCTTCCCCTGGAATGGCATCTGGCATACAGTGAGTACGTAATACGTATTTCTTGGACAAATGAAAAAATACAAGGATGCTACAGAAAAAACAATTTCAATACCATATACCAGCAATGAAAATGAAATGTAACTTATGCTTTTGTTGCTTTCATAAATGAGGACTAAAAACAAAGCCAGGAATACATTTAATAAAAGATATACTGGAATTTTATAGAGAAACTTACAAAAGATTAATTTTAAAACACTATAGAAAACATATTTAATGTATCATGTTTTATAAAAATAAAAATTATCTTTGAATTAATCTAAGATGTCGCACAATTTTACAACTTAAATGTATGAGCAAAATGATAAAAATGACCAAGATAATTTTGAGGAAATTAAATAAGGCGGGGTGGAGTGTTTTGGAGGAGATTGCTGTATCAGATGTCGCAACATGTCATAAACTGGTGGTTGGCAAGCAAGGTGGGATGAGGAAAAGATGAACTGAATGGAATTCAGCCCCAAAACAGATCCATGCCTGCTGGAAACTATAATATGAGAATGCTGTTCTTGTAGACTTGGGTAAACAATACACTATTCAATAAACAAGGCTGGACAGCTAATAATCCACATGGGAAATTAAATAAAACCAGCTCCTCTCTCATTATCTCATGCCACATCCAATATGCAATTCTAGTTGCTTAAGGATCTTAATGAGAAAAGCAAAATAATTTAAATTTAGAAAAAAATTCTAAGAGCTTTGAAATTTCAGAATAAAAATGAATTCCTTAAATAAGATTAAAAAAGCAAAAACCACAGAGGAAATAATTGCTAAATTCAACCATATTAAATTTTTAAAAACCCTTTCAGTCTTCAGGAGATGCTATTTTAGAAATGTAAGGATAAGTCAGGTCAGGGCAACTAAGCAAGAAAGAGAAATAAAAGACATCCAAATTGGAATGAAAGAAATAAAACTCCCTCTATTTGCAGATGACATGATCTTGTACATAGAATAACCTAAGGAACCCACAAAAAAACTATTGGAGCTAATAAATGAGTTTAGCAAGGTTCCAGGAGACAAAATCATTATACAAAAATCTATGGTATTTATATATGTTAGCAATGAATAATCCAAAAGCGAAATTAAGAAAACAACTCCATTTATAGTAAAAGAAAAAAGAGTAAAAGACTGAGGAATGAGCTTAACAAAATAAGTGTCAGTCTTGTGTAATGAAAACTACAAAACATCACGTAAAGAAAATAAAAAGGACGTGACGAATGGAAAGGCGTCCCACGGCCGGCCGGGGCTTGGAAGACTCCCCAAGATGGGAAACTCCCTAAATCATGTCAGAGTCCAAGCTATCGTTCCCAAATGCCAGGGGCCCTTGGCACAGTGACTGACCAGCTGATCCTAAAATTCTCATGGAAAAGCAAGGAACCCAGAATGGCCACAACAACCCAGAAATGTTTCAAAACTTACTACAAAGTTACAGTAATTAAACTGTGTGGTACAGGCAGAAGGGTAGACAGAGGTCAAGGGAATAGTATAGGGAGTCCAGAAATCGACACAGACTTGTTTGCTAATTTGAATTTTGATCAGAACATCGAGACAATTCAATGGGAATATAAAAAATAGTCTTTTTGACAAATGATGCTGGCACAACTGGATATCCACATCCGAAAGAATGAACTTGGACCCCTGTCTCACACTGCATACAGTAATTAACTCAAAATGGATCAAAGGCCTAAATGTAAGAGCTAAAACTATAAAACTCTTAAAGGCTTACATTGGTGTAAACATTTATGACCTCGGATTAGGCAATAGTTTCTTAGATATGATACCTAAAGCAAAAACAACCAAATCAAAAATAAATGAATTGAACTTCAGCAAAAGGAAAAACTTTTGTGCTTTAAACAGCACTGCCAAGAAAGAGAAAAGGTGACTCAGAAAATGTGAGAAAAACTTTCAAGTCATAGATCTGATAACATTCTAGTATCCAGAATACAGAAAGAAATCTTATGGCTCAACAATAAAAAGACAAATAATTCAGTTAAAAAATGGGCAAAGGATTTAAACTGACATTTCTCCAAAGATGTACAAATGATCAACAAGCCCCAGAAAAGATGCGCAATATCGTTAGTCTTTAGGGAAGTGAAAATCAAGAACACAATGTGGGACCACTTCACACCCACTAGAATGGCTATAATCAAATCAAACCAACTCAAAAGACAAGTAATAATAAGTGCTGGTGAGGACGTGGAGGAATTGGAGCCCTCACACTGTGCTGGTGGGAATGTGAAATGGTGCAGCCACTTTGGAAAACAGTCTGGCAGTTCCTTAAGAATTTAAACATAGAACTACCATATGACCCAGGATGGTAGGCAGAATAATGGCCCCCCAAAGATGCCTGCACCCCAATCCCAGAGGCTGTGACTGTGTTACGTTACTTGGCAGAAGAGGCTTTGCAGCTGTGATTAAATTAAGAATCTTGATATGGGGAGATTATCCTGGATTACCCAGTGGGCTCAAGCTAATCACAGGGGTCCTTACAAGAAGTAGGGAGGTGGGAGGAGAAGTGACAACAGAAGCAGAGATCAAAAAGGACAGAAGATGCTACACTGCTGGCTTTGAAGATGGAAGAAGCAGCTGTGAGCCAAGGAATGTGGGTGGCCTCTAGGAGCTGGAAAAGGCAAGGAAGAAATTCTCCTCTGGAGCCCCCAGAAGGACATGCTGACACCTTGATTTTGGCCCAGTGAGACCAGTCTCAGACTTCTGGCCTTCAGAACTGTCAGGTAATAAGTTTGTATTATTTTATGCTGCTAGGTTTGTGTGGTACTTTGTTACAATGGCGATAAGAAACTAATACCCCAACAGTTCCACTCCTCTGTATGTATCTAGTTGCAACGTGTTCACCAAAACACGTACGTGAATGTTTCTAGAGGCATTATTCCTAACAGCCGAAAGTGAAAACAACCTAAAAATCGATTAACTGATACATGGGTAAACACAATGTGATATATCCATGCAAAGGAATATTATTCAGCCATGAAAAGGAATGGAGTACTGATACACGCTCCAACATGGATGAGTCTTGCAAACCTCATGTTGAATGAAAGAAACAAGTCAGACAAACCCCATTTTGCATGATTCTGTTTATATGAAATGTAGATTAGGGGTGGCCAGGGACCAGGAGAGAGGGGAGTGGCAGCGCCTGCTAACAGGTACAAGGCTTCGTTTTGGGGTGATGGAAATGTTCTGGAATTAGTGGTGAGAGTTGCACAACCTTGTGAATGTACTAAAAACCATTGAATTGTTCACTTCAAAAGAGTGAATTCTGTGGTGTGTAAATATACATATGCCACAGACTGAGAAAAGCTATTTGTAACAGAGAGAACAACAGAGAACATTTAAGATATTTACGCAATTTCCATACATCAGCAGAATAAGAACATGGACAAAATGCATGAATGCGCAATTCAATCAAAAGAAAACACAGCTGATCAGTAAACATATGACACAAGACAACAGAAACAGGATGTAAATCTCACCCGGGAACCACATGTCAGTCCGCGGCGAGGGAGGGGATGTGCAAACCCGAGGACCCAGTGACTGTCCCTAGTTATGCAGACCAGAGGAACTCCGGGTCCTCAAAAGAAGCTGTGCAAGAGCTCACAGTAGTGCGGCTCACAGTAGAAAAGCTCAGAGAGACAGCTAAGAGTCCAAACACAGAAAAACAGATACATCTATTACCATAGGAAACTATAGATCCACGAGTATAAATAAACAAGAGCTATGATATTACTGAGAGGTGGATCTCACAAATATGTTGGGAAAACATTTTTGAAAATTTTAAAAAGTTAAAAGCTAAAAATCCAAATTGCAGAAGAAGGTGCCCAATATGATGTTGCTTATATAATGGTGAAATCATACGTAACAATACACTTGGGTGTGTATATATGGAGTATACGCAAAAGAGATGCATGTGATGTCAAAAACCAGATTTAGAATCATGGCTGCCTCTTGGAGAGAGAGGGGCTGCCTGGGAACGGGTGACGAGGGGTCTTCAATTATAGTCAACATTTTATTTCTTAACCTTGGTGATGGGTCCATGAGCGTGTATTTTTTATTCTTTACATCTTATTGCATATCTTGAATACCATATAAGAATTTCTTACAAGACTTTGGGGTGCGTGTGTATGGTGAAGGACGGCAACCAGATTTTTGGTGGTGGACACGATGCAGTCTATAAAGAAGTTCAAATATGACGATATACACCTGAAACTTATATAATGTTATAAACCAATGTGACCTCAACAAAAAATAAATAAATAAAAGAATTTCTAAAAAGAAAAAAGTTAGAAAATATAATTTTGAAAACCTCTCATTCCAACTATCAAATTATGAGATACCTAGGCACAAATATAAAATAAAATAGGTGCAAGCACTAATCCATAAGTTAAATGGGATTCCAAAAGACCAACAGGATATTTTCCTGAAAGTTAAAAACTGATTGTTGAAATGATGTGGAAGAGCGTGATCAAGAGTGGCCAAGACAATTTTGAAAAAGCTGAACAAAAATGGTAAACTGACCCCATCGGATGTTCAAGTTCATTATAAGTTATAGTAATAAAAATTGTGTCACTGGCTTGGGGATAACAAATTAAAGCAATGGACCAGAAATCAGGTCAGGATGGACAAACACTCACTCTGTAGATCTTGGTTTTGACAGGCAGACATTCAGTTAGAGGTGGGAACACTGAATTTGTACCTCACAACACATGCAAAACAAATTGCAGATGAATTAAAGTTTTTAAATGTTGAAGATAAAGCTTTAACATTTTAAAAGAAACTAGAAAGGGATCTCTTTACCATATAGGGATGGGGAAGCATTTCTTAAATAAGCCCGAAAGAAACAATTGCAAAAGATCATATTAGGCTGAAAAAAATCTCTGTAAAGATGCTTGACATTGCTGGTTCTCGGGGTCTTTGAATGAGAAGCCTTGAGCAGAGGAAAGAGCGAGAGAGGAGGAGGAGATATGTCGAATCAGAAGATTCCAGAGAAAACGTCAGCATCAGCTGGGTCTTGAGGATCGAGAGCGAGAGAGACCTTGCGGTGGGAGAGACGAAATAAGGCGAAATCAGCCCCATGGAGCCCTCCGCCTTCTCTTCATCTCACCCACGCGAGTGGTGGGAACCTGATTGGCAGACACTAGCTGGTGGCCTGGCTCTGGGACCCTCGCCTTATAGTAGTGACATGATGAGGATAAAAGGACAGTAAACCGTGAGTAAAGGCAGGGCTATACATGACGTGGCGACTGTCTCCTCTGCGAGTGGGGAGGTGGCAGGGGGAGTCTGGGGGAATTTGAGAGGGATTTGGTCACAAGCAAAGGTTGACGTATGATGGGTTAGCACATGGCAGACATGTGAAAGGGTTTTCCTTGAGTCTTCACTCAAAAGGCTGCCCCTGCATTGCTGATCTTTGGTTTCCCACCGTTGGTTGTACATGAGCACATCTGATAAAGCTGTGGTTACACATCCATGTGTTCTTGCCTGTCATCTGATGGTCTGCAGCCTAGAGGGAAACCCCAGGCGTTAGGAATCCAACAAGACCAGGTGCCCACACTCCAGGTACACCATAGAGGGGCCCCGAATCAGAAGACACAGCTGCTGCTGTGTCTTCTGATTTCTAAAAAGAAAAAAATTAGAAAATATAATTTTGAAAACCTCTGATTCAGACTGTCAAACTATGAGATACCTAGGCACAAATATAAAATAAAATAGATACAAGCTCTGAATCAGAAGAGACAACCACTGCTGGATTCTTACTCTGCCCCAAGGGATTGGGTCTGCCCAGAGAAGGACAGAGAGTCATCAGCATCAGGACATGCAGGGGAAACCATGAAGAGGTATGAAAGCGAGAGTGTGGCTGACACGCAGCACATTACGAGGACGTGAGGTTGGCGGGAGAGGAAAGCCAAGCCTCGGCTTCAGACGACAGTGTGGCAGGATCTACCGAAGTTGAAGATAATTGCACATTGCGGCCTGATGAATCTGTTTTGGGTTAGATCCTAGAGAAATGCGTGCACGTGGGCCAGAGTGGTCATCAAGGCTTTATTTGCAACAGTGACATTGGAGACACCCCAATACTCTTCTAGGAGGAAATCGAAAAGTGGTAGCATGTTCCAGTGTAGGGACAGTGTGCTGAGGGTGTGCATCTCCCAACACTCACACCTTTATCTGTACCTATATCTACACCCCTCCATCTACCTATACCTATCACTGTGTCTGTGACTTGAATTGTGTCCCCCCCAAAATTCACACGTTGAAGTCCTCACGCCCAGCGCCTCAGAACGTGACCTCATTTGGAAATAGCATCAGTACAGATGTAACTAGTTAGGATGAGGTCACACCAGAGTAGGGTGGCCCCTATCTGATATGACTGGTGTCCTGATAAGTAGACAGCCATATGAAGACAGAGACACACATAGGGAGGAACGCCACGTGAACATAAAGGCAGATTTTGGGATAATGCTTCAACAAGCTGAGGAATGTCAAAGATGCCACAAACCCTGAGGAGCTGGGGAAAGGCCTGGAACAGATTCTCCTCACAGGCCTCAAAAGGAACCATCTCTGCCGACGCCTTGATCTCGGACGACTGACCTCCAGACATCTGACCGTGAGAGAATGCACGTCTGTGGTCCTTTGCTATGGCAGCCCCAGGGAACTCATACGCTGTACCAGTATCTACCTCAGTCCACATCGACACCCACTTACATCAATAATTGTACCTGGACCTGTATCTGCACCTCTGTCTAAACCCCTATCTATTTATCAATCTATCTATTAGTCTATCTACCTATCAATCTATCAACCAACCATTTATCTATCTACCTATCAATGGAGGGATCTCAAGACAAATTGTTGAGTGATAAAAAGCAATTGCAGAGTGATACATACTGTATATACAATAGAGTCAATAGCTCACATGAAGTTGATAGAAATGCCACACGTCTAGTTCCTTGGGCCAAAAGAGCATGGCACCGTTTCTAACTCTGCTTTTTCTTCCATGTCCCACATCTGTCCTGTAAGGACATCCTGTTGTCTGTGCCTTGAAAACACATGCAGGCTTTGGCCACCCTCACCACCTCCACGGCTCACCGGCCAGGGCCAGGGTGCCATTATCTCTGGCCTGAATGTTTCCTGGCATCCCTGGTTCGACCTTGTCCCCTTCAGTTTTTTATCAAAACAGATGCCAGAGCAACCCCGTTAAAACTAGGCTCATATCCCTTCAGTTCATGGTCCAAGAAGAAAAAGACACACAGCCTCTTCATCTTGGGCGGAGAACTGACAGGATAGAAACCCATGGCTAACTTGTCCTGTTTCTTCTACCTTCTCCTGAATTATCTCCTCCTCCCATAGAGCAAAACCCTTCTACAGAAAGAGAGAAAGTAAGAGAGAATGAGAGAGATGAAACGAAGAGGCAGAGAGATGTGGGGGTTGGGGGAGAGAGGAGAGGAGAGAGGAAAGAGAGGGTAAATAAGCATATTAGAAAATCTGTACACTGCCCACAGTGTGGGGATTCTGGAGGCTAGCTCCACCCTTGGGCTTCTCAACTACAGAAAACAATAAGTCTCATTTTAGTCTGAACTGTTTTGAGTTGGGTTTCTGCCACTTTTATCTGAAAACACCCAGTATGTAGCTTTCGTTAGACCACAGTCAAAGGTTGAAAATATTCGTAGAATAGAACTGTATTTGCCGTTTCCAAAGACAATAAAAGTGAAGGACCAAATGCTTGTTTCTTAAGCTATTTTCCTAGCACCATGGGGCACCAAATGCTATGCCATGAATGTCTTGCCTTATCCTTCTCTCCAAAGCATCTAGATGACTTTTGTTGATTTCCTCACCATTTTGGACTTCTCACATATGGAACAGAGATGCTGTGGTTCTTTTTGGTCCCACAAATTCTCTGAAGCCTAAGTAATTTGGAGATGTTTGGGAATAGACGTGCTTCTCGTTCATGTGTTTCCTTATATTCCCAAAGGGGTTTGCAACTCAGCAAAATGCAGGACAAATGATTAGGCATAGAGTGCTGATGGTGGGGAGGATTTGGGGAGAAGGTTCCTGGATGGGAAAACAGGAACACGTGTGGCTGAAGCAGAACTTACTGGATGCGTCTCAGTTATCTGGGTCCTTCCTGAATGCTCTTTGGGCATTGACACTGGCCTTTTATCCAAGTTGGATGTTAATGGCCAATCAAGAGAAGTCTGAGGGGCTGGCCCCGTGGCCCAGTGGTTGAGTTCGCATGCTCTGCTTCGGCGGCCCAGGGTTTCACCAGTTTGGATCCTGGGTGCAAACCTCATGCTGCTCATCAGGCCACACTGAGGCGGCGTCCCACGTAGCAGAACTAGAAGGACCTATAACTAGAATATACAACTATGTACTGGGGAGCTGTGGGGAGAAGATGGAAAAAAAAGAGAAGTCTGGGCCCATTTTCTATCTTGGAATCCTCTCTTCTGTCCAACTGACATGTGATCTTATCTCTCAAGTCCTTGCTACATGGATTTTCCCACTCAATCAAAGCAAGAGCACCATGTACCGATTCTTGGACTTCTCTTGCATTGCTGCCCTTGTCTCTGCCATGGCATTGTTAAGCCGCTGGAGTCAGACCCTCCTGCTGCCTTCAGCCCAGTGAATCAAGTTTTCCCACCTTTGTGCCGGCTGATGATTACTTCCTGCCCAGTTCAGTCTGTGGATGAGTAGCAGCTCCCAGTTTTGCAGGAATGACAACGTGGCCATTGAAAAGCACGTTCCTGGAGGGGATCCAGGCTGTGGAGAAGGTCCACACAGTCTGCTAAACAGAAGATACCGATACACGCAGAACCACGAGCCACTGCGTGCCCAGAGGCCAGGGGAGGAAGCCAAAAGCGCTGTCACTATGCAGGCTCAGTCTGTAGGGACATTCTATTAGCAAAGCTCTCTTGTGCTTGTGGCAAAGAGCGGAGGTCATTTCTTGCTGTCTGCAGTTCAGAAAAAGGGGACAGTGGATCCATGTGGTCCAAGGGTGGGATGGGGAGTGGGGAGGTGATACAAAGTATCTCTTTTGCCTTGAAAGAGGTGATACAATGTATCTGTTTTGTCTTGAACACCAGGGACCAGATTGGCTACAAAGAGGCCTGCTGGGGAGCCGTAGAGGAGACCCGTGAAGGGCAAGTATTTTGCACCTTGGGTCAAAGGTGACAGAGGAGGGAGTGAGAATGGGCAGAACTGGTGTCAAACATTAGATGGGGTTATGGATTATGGAGGATTATAGTTAAATCATGCACTCTTGTCTTCTAAATTTCCCATCCTCTAGAGGAGGAGACGGGGGGCGGGAGTGGTTATTAAGTGTTCTGAGAAATCAAGACGGATGCCATAAAAATCATCTAGATAACAACTCCATTATATTAAAGCAAGTAATTGAAGGGCCCGTGTCGTGTTGCCTCCAAATATTTTGCATGCACATCTCATCTTTTCTCTGTGTATCCATAAATGCCTTATGGATAATGGCTGTTATAAAAATGATGAATTGCTTAGGTGGGTTCTTTTTTAAAAAAATTAAAGGAAAGACCATTTTCAGACATTATTTCCTTGAGGGACATGGCAGCAGAAAATGACAACGGGCTTCTTCACTTTGCCAGGTGCTTTTTTTCTTTTGTTGTTTTTTTTGTGTTTCTGAAAGAAAATGTTCACAAGCACCAACGTCTTTGGATTTGCAGAAAATTAATTCTGTAGATGATGTGGAAACGATAGCCTATAAAGTTAATGAGATATTACTGAAGGCTGGATAAACAATTAGCAGTATTAGCTGCGAAGATAAACCAGGACCTGTTGCCATCTCACAGAACTGCAACTAATTAAATTGAAAATTACAGCACAAGCGTGTGAAAACAAAGGCGAATGGAATGGGGTGAGAACTAAGGAGCTAATATTGCAAAGGCAACACTGTTATTAAAAATGAGAGGAAGGTGATGTATTAAAACCACCAATTTCCCCTCCCCCATCCTGCTCTGGATTTTGTTTTAATCACTGCATTTCCCCGTTGTCCCCATGATCGCAGTGGCTGTTTCTGGCCACTCTGCAGGTCTCTGGAGCATCTAAGTCTGCAGCTTCTCGTGTTCCTCCCCTGCAGAGCTGCTGTGCCCACCCATGAGAAGGAGTCCCTTCCTGACCCCACAGACCATCCACCAATTCCCTGAAGCATGAAATTGGCTTCCTTGTCTCCGAGCATGAAGAGCTATAGACCTTCTTGGGAAAAATTAGCTGCATTTCAAATCTCATCATTTTATGTTAGATATGGGAACTCTACAGCTCGCCTCACAGGCGCATGGAAATGTAGTTCTCCATTTTTAAAAAAATTTATAGTCTTCCTATTTTACAGCTGTGCCTCTCCTGCTCCTTGTCCTGGAGAGCTTGGAGCATCCCCGGGAGCCTGGAGGACATGGAGAGAGAGGTGGAGCCACAGGTAGATCCTTCCATCAGGCAGAGACCTGCGTAGGTGAATGGGCTGGTGGCTGCTCGGGCCCCATCCCTCGGCCATGGTGGAGGAGACGCAGGAGAACCAGAAGTTTCTTTGTGAGACCCAAAGTTGGCTGTAGCCAAGACAGGAGAAAAAAAAAGGAACTTTGTCCAGCTTTGTGAGTACATTGCTGTCCAGGCATTCTTCAGGTTCTGGCATGGTCTACATCTGTGTTTCCCTATACTTGACCTCACAGGGACTGAGGGGCCACCAGTCACCTCACTGCCCTGAGAGCTAGGGAATCATCTGCATGACTCCAAATCTCAAGGGCTTTGCTCCAAGGCTGCATAAGCTGTTCCACTGGTAGGTGAGAAGCCTGCCTTGGCAGAGAACAGCCATTGCACAGCTCTAACGTGCCCCCAGAGAAGGGGCAGGACTACAAAGATCTTCGAAGACTTGAAAGGTTAGAATTGGGAGAGTTGAGTTCTCAGTATTCCTTCACGCGATGACAGCATCTGGATAGAACTGAAGGGCATTTGGTCCCACCAAAGGGTAAATCTGCACAAACCACACAGCCCAGCCATCTGAGAATGACCGTGCCTGGTGAAGAGCATCTCTACCCCTTACATGATTTGCTAGAACTGGAATCTTAGACTCTAACTCCCAGCAGATTATTCCCCCCAGTAATCCAGGATTCCTCCTCCTCTTTTCTCTAACGGGACATATTCCCTCCCCCAGGGCCCCCGGAGCCCTTTCCATGTTACTGCAAAAGGAGGGCATCAAATGATGAGGGTGAACAACTTAGTTGTGCACTTACTTATTTATATTCTTATATTCTTCTCTAGTTGATTATGTATATGAGTTTTGTTTCCCCAAGTAGTAAGGTCCAGGGACTTGAGAACTGTATCCTATGCTTCCTTACACACACACACATCACGACCACAACCACTACCACCACCATGGCTAGGGACTAGTCCTGGCTGGATTTACCACAGTGGCTCAAGGATGGTCATCATGAAATCAACACTTATTTAAATCTGTGACATTTAGCTCTCTTTAGACCAGTCCAGCTCTGCCCCCTATCAGCTGCTCCATGCAAGAAGAGAGCAGAGCCAGCTCCTTGCTAGAGCATCTCCTTAGAACCTTTGCCGCTCCCCAGTGTCGTCTCTGCCGATCCCGGCAGTCTTATGACTTGCTCTATCATTAGATAAAGGTCAGTTATTGACAATCTGGCTGGAGAATAAGCATTATCAAAGAGCCTAGTGGACGGGGGCTGCCATGTTTGATGCATATAGTCTCTTTGATAGATCACAACATGAAGGCTTTTGCTCCAGGCAAACTGCTCTAAACCCTGGCTGATCTGTTGCAGAAAAATGGAACTTGTTTGGGGAAAAGTTGGGAGAGTATTCACTGCTCAGCAGTGACCCACAGGATGGGCAGCTATCGCAGCCCACACCAAGGCTGAACGGTTCACTAAAAATACAGCAAAGGCTACCCAACTGGACTATATTGTACTCTTTAGCAAGGACTCAAAGGGCAATAGGACTCTCTCCTGTGGAGGTCCAGCTCCTAACGGGGCTCTTATTGGTTCCATGAAGAACTGGGAGTTGGTGCTAATTGAGCCCCATCCCAAGTTACCCTTCACAGAAAGGGAGCCAGGGGCTAAGTGTTCAAGACTCAGTCTGATCCATCTGAACTTCACAGCACACAGGGCTGATAATCAATTAGCCCTCCCTGGTGACTTCTCTATCAATACAGACAGGTTCCAAAGATGCCCATCCAATCAAGAGCTAAATGATTCCATTGTGCAATAAATTTCATCCTTTCAGGTGAAAACAATTATCCAAATGAAATATCAGAAGGGGCTAGACTGAAAACCCTCCAGCGATGTACCACACATGAGACTAGAGCTGCAGAAAAGACTATAGTGTAAATACTGTGATTCTGCCAGTAATTAAATAACCTTAAACTGACTCATTATCTTCACTTACAAGTTAATAATTTTACGGCAAACATTTAATAAGTTAATTCTGAAAAGACTTAAGCATAGATAGATTTAATTAATTTCATATTTACACTAGATTTTGTGCTTTTAACTTCAAATGATTTTTTGAAAAGTCGAGGAGTGAATAGTCACGCTGCATAGATGGTGAAATGACAATGTCATCCCAAAATTGTTTGGGAGAGACACTCCATGATGGGAGATGAAGCTGAAGGAAGACAGAGCTTTCCACACACAACTCTGGTAATGGTGTGTCACACTCAGGCAAGGGAGAGGAGCTTTGTTAGGAAACTTAGCTATCAATGGTTTTCCTACTCCCTTAGTTTATTTTAAAACACTAGGAAATGCATAATTCTATAAGCTATCTCATGATGTTTTTGCCGTATGCCCATATCCTTGACACACTATATACTGGAAGGTAGAGCTGGTGGCCAAACAATGATTTACAGTATTAAAGGTAAAAAAGTTAAAGCGAACTTTTAGTCCTTTTTCTCAGAAAGGCATTCAATATATTGTCTCAAACTGTCTGTTCTTCATTATGGTCCAGTCTGGACCCTGGAGAAGAAAATACATAGCGTATATTGGTATTTCAAGATGTACTTATTGTCATTTCGCCTTAGTGCTTTCAGCACTGGGGCCTTTGGACAGCTCCACTGCTGCCCAGAAGTTCCTCTCTGGGAACAGGTAGCAAGTTGATTGCATAATCTTCTCCGGTACCCTCAGAGTGAGCCTCTGCAGGGGCCTGATGGTGGGATATGTGTCCTTCTTCTGGTTTCGTTAGAGAAAAATCCAAGCTGCAAGATGGACATACACATCCCCCATATGGCAATGTACTGTGAAGTTCATCCCCATTAGCTCGTTGATCTCATCTCCTGTCTATTTGCTTGAAGAAAAAGATAGATATTGGCTCCTAATTAACCCACCTAACCCCGCAATTTCAAACATCTTTGCTTTAGTGAAATTCTGGGTTAAGGTTAATGATCCAACTCTGCTTCTAAGCATGTTCTTTGAGAAGGTAATTCACACATACTAGAGGAAACGTGCAAGGGCATAACATGCCCATACTAAGGGATCAGGGCAATTTGAAGCAACGCTTATTAAGGTGATGGGAAGAGGGTTGGAGGTTAGGTCAGATTCTCAGCTAATTGCAGACACTTTATTCTGGGACTGATTAACATTCAGAGTCAGGGCCAAAGCTAGAGGGGAGAAAGGACACAGTAGGAGGAAATATTTCAGCCAACCTTTATATTGTGTAGAAGGAAGCCTTATGCTTTGAGATGAACTCAGCCATGACTTTGTATTTGCTCCATGAGTTTAAGAATTAACCTTTTCATTTAGGTCCCAACAATGAGCCATGTTGAAGGAAAAGAATGTCATTGAGGAGCAAGTGGTGGCAAAGATGACCGAGGCTTGTGGTTTAGCTGCCTGATGAGACAATAGGTTCCAGACATAAACTCCCTCTCAAAAACTCCCTACTGTTCTCAACAATGCGCAACTCCATCATAGGTATGGGCATCCTTTCTTGGCTGCGTTAATATTTAATAAGCCGGTTGCATCAAATCTAATCATGCCATGGAGGGCAGTTTTTATATTTTATAAGCACGAATGAACGCCTTCCCAATCTGCAAGCTCCTTGGTGGCAGGTTACAAAGGCCTCCGGGCAGCCTGCTTTAAACCTTCATCTCCTGTAGTCAGCCCTGACTTGTAAATACCTCCAGAAGATTCATTGTTGCTTAAATAATTGAACCTATTTAAAGAAATGAAGCCAATTAACTTTTCAGTTTATGACCAAGAAATAATTTCGCCATGTGTGGTCAGATTCTGCTAAGTATCTGGGGATTCAATTATTGTTTAGAGCTCAGAAAAATCCAAACCAGGTCCTAAATTACACCAGACAGGTTTTTCCGTGGCGTTTGGCAGGATAACCTCTAAATCCAGACTTGATGGTAAGACACCAAACAACCAAAACTCTATGTATCTAATTTCTGCAAATTCTTTAAGTAGATTTTCCAAACAAAATCCTCAGGCAAGATCTGTGAGCTGGAGATTTGTGCCTCCACGCTCTAGTTTTGGTGTCATTTTTTTTCCTTACCTCGTGCCCCTTTCTTCTTTCCATAAGAAACCCAGTGCCCTGCTATGTGTCTCTCTGATCTTAATTTTTTTTCCTTAGGCTCTATATGCACATTAGGGTGTAAGTGATAGATGAGAGGTTAAAAGAAAGGTGAAAATTTCTTGTAGGAATTTGTATTTTTAATAGGAAATGTCATCTGAGAATAAAGAGATGAAAATGTGGGCAATTGGAATATTAGATGTTACCACAGGCTGAGAAGAACTCTGGGGGGTGACAGCTCTGCTCTGTATGGCTGAACTCATTGATTTTCCCCTTACCTCTCATGGTGGTTCACAGCACAGAGTCATGGCCCATGAGCGGGGAGGAGAATTAAGATCTCGGTAGTTTTTCCTTTCCTCGAAGCAGAGTTCATCTGTCAGCGTCAACAACATACACATGGTCCCTTTGACGATTCAATGAGATGAGAAATGCCAGACATAGGTGAAGTTCTGCAATGAGCTCGTGAAGACCTGACTTGATCCAAGCCCCTTGTTTTCTGGTTGGTTCACATTTTGCAAGGGCCGTGCAGCATCACAACCCCCACACTTCCTTCCCTCCTGCTGTTCAATTTTAAACAGCTGTTCAGTAACTACTGTGAGCCACGCACTGTGATAGGCACTGGGCATGGAGAGCCAAGCAAAGGCAGGTATGTTCCTTGGCCACTTGGGGGGAAGGTCTGGCAATGAAGACAGATGTTAATCAACCCCCACACTAACGTCTGCCCTCTCTCTGGCCGTCCCTCATCACTCTTCTTAGAATGCATCTGTTTTTCAGCCCACGTCTTCACTGTTTGTGTGCCTGGTTCCTCTACTCTTTTTACTCCAAACCCTATGTAGGTGATCGATGTCCTTCACCTCTGACGTTTATCATTTCATTTCATATCAGTTCTATGCCTGTGACTCCCAACTCTGTATCTCCAGTCTAACCATTCTCCTGAGCTCCAGGCAGTCCTAAAACTCTTTACTAGACATCTACACTTGCGTGCCCCACCCCCAAACTAACATGCTCAAACTCAACTGAGCAACTTAATAAATATACTGCCACCATTTACCCAGATGTCCAAACCAGAACCTGGTTGTCACCCATGTCTCCTTCCTCTCACTCATCCTGCGTGTGCAATCAATCACAAAGGATGCCAATTTTATGCCCTGGTTCTCTCTGACATTCGATTCCTTCCATTCTTACAGCCCCCACCCCCAGATTACTGCAAACTAGTGTCTTTGCTCTCTTATGCCCCAGCTTTTTGTAACATTGCTATCCTACCTGAAGTCATTCAACACACTTTTCAAATGGCACCTCCTCTGTGAAGCCTTCCCTGAATCTCTAGCCCCTCCATAGTCTTCTCCTTCTTTGAACCTATCAGCTCTTCCCATCTTGTTACACATATCCTTTGGCTACCTTATATCAGGGCTATTTGAGCACCTGTGTTGACCTCCCTACTATTTTCTTGAGAAGGACTGTGGCTTTCATCTCTGTACTCCCCTCACCTAGAATGACCCCTGACCCAGGCCTGTCATGTGAGCAAAAAGCAGCACTAGGCTAAGAGCCGAATTTGAAGACCCCTTGGTGGAGGGCACCTGGCCAGCTGCCTCATTGTTCTGGAGAGAGGCTGAGGGGAGAGTGGGCATTTCTAGGGAGATGGCCCAGCTGCTGCATTTCCTCTTGCTCCTGCAACCAACTCTACAAGCCAGGACTGGAGGGGTGTGAGCGAGCCTGGGGACTCAGGGCCCAAATCTCCGGAGCCCACTTTACGGCCATGGGATTCCGCCATCAGGGAGTTACCCTGGAGCGTGATCGGATTTGATATCACCAGGGATCATCTGAGAACCCACCAAAGCCCCTACCAGGGCGGATGCACTTGACTGCGGGAGCGCACTGACCGGGTGAGAGCAAGACTCTCGGGGACCACCTTCAGCAGGCGGCTCTCAGGGCAGGGCTGGTACCGCAGTGAAGGAAAGGCGGCAGCCGGGAGTATTAGTGCCATGGAGGTAAAACACGGTTGATGCTGGGGTGGCCTTCCTGCCCCTCAGAGCTTCAGGAATCTGTGGGCCAGCTTGTCCATGCAGGATGTAACCACAGGCTCCCTTTGTCATCCTAAGTGGACATGTCCGACGGCTCTTCTCCTGCAACGGGCACTTGCAGAGGGGTCCTGCACCAGAAAGGTTTTCTGGAGTGATATGTGAACAATGGATGCTTTTTGTGGGCTGAGGTTGTTAGATATCCGCAGACTGGTTTGCATTTAGTGCTGTTGAAGAGGGCTTAGGAAGGGTTTCCAGGAAGAGCCCATGCGGGTAAACCAGGGCAACGTTTCCCTGCTCCTGGATGCAGGCAGTGTGAGCGTCCTCCTCAAGCAGAGTCTGACCACACGGTGAAATTATTTCTTATTCATAAACTGGAAGTTAATTGGCTCCATTTCATTAAGAGGATCTAATTACTTAAGCCCCAGCAAAGGTTCTGGTGATAGTTACTAATGAGGGTGCTGTTAGCTGTCCCCTGCCTCAGGGACCCAGCTGGCACCCTAATGGACTGCATGAGTTAATGTGGCAATGACTAACCAGCCCTGAGGGCCAGGGAGAAAAAGGTTCCACAGAACTGCGGCCTTGGGAGCCAATTGCCAAGATTAAGAAGTTCTAATGCCTCCACAACTGAATTAGAGATGAGTTTGGAACTTTATCCAAGAGTATAAACCAATGTAAAGTGTTCTTAGAGACAGGAGAAGGCACAGGGCCATACTCTAGAAATGAGGCTCAGAAAACTGGCAGTCAGCATGTGGATGGCAGTCCTGGGATTTTAATCCGGAACCAAGCTTTCTGGAAATCCGTAGGGTTGGCCGTGCTCCAGGCAGGGGGCTGCGCCACCCACAGCAATAACGACCCTTTCAGCTGCGTTCTTGGAGGAGCACCCATAAGGCTTTTGAGAAAACAATGACCACACAACAAGAATAAGAGAAGTGTTGATAATTAAGCCACTGTGCTCAAATTTCTCATACTCAGAAAATAATTCGTTTCATTCTAGAATGGTTGTTGATGTTACCTGGTAATATAATTAGCCGACATTTATTTTTTCATCTTGTAATTCGTTATTGAAATCGCAAATATCAGTTTATTCCTTTTTGTTTTGGAAGGGAAACTAACATTTATTGAGAGCCTACTGTGCATGTCTGGCCTTGTGCAAGGAGTTTTCATCTACGATATTCCACTTAATCCTCACACCAACCCTGTGAGGTGGGTATTATCCTCATTTTTGTCAGATGAGGAATACGAGGCTCAGAAAGGTTAGGTAGTTTGTCCAAGGTCATACAACTAGTAACTGATGGAGCTGGACTCAAAAATTCTCTGCTCTCTCTCCGACACTGCATCTCAGGAGGAAGACGGGAGCAAAAGCAGCAGCGACAGTCCACACACCTCCTATCCTGAGAACCAAAACAGTCACCAAGAAAAGGAGGCTGTACTTTTCCACAGACCCTCCTCTCTCTACTTGGGGAGGAGGCAGTCAGTTGAAGAGAGAAGACGTAAATATAAAAATAAATAGAAGGGACAAGTCCCCCAGCAGCCAGGGATGTGCAGTATCCATGCTGTGAGAAGGTCACTGTGCCATTCACCGCTGTTGTGGGAGGGAGCCTCGTGGGCCCGGTGGGGAAAACTGGGACAACGGCTGCCAAAGGCTCGAGTGGGTGGGCTAAACGGGCCCCTTCTGGGTCGCGCAGATTTGAGAACACAACGTCTGGAGAAGGCAGCGGCCGTGGGCACAGTCACCATCATCCTCCATCTGCTCATTTTACCGGTGTTTGTGATCCAAGAGGGATTCAAAATCGGGGGAACACACAAGTTTGTGATTTATATGTCCCAGGACTGTCATTTCACCTGTCCTACTGTCTCCAAGGCCCACAGACACCAGCTCCTGCAGGAAAGAGCAGGCGGTCCCCACGGTCACATCCAGAGTCACCTTGCCCAGGAGGAGCTGCACCTTCCCCGACCTGCGGATGAGCAACTTGCCAACCTGGCCCTCTGACAGGTCAGCCAGGGTACAAGCATTCTCCGCCAGCCTGGCTTCCCGGTCTTTCTCCTGCTTTATAACCACCGTCTGTCCATCCTCACTCTGCACCTCTGTCTTGATAGGCTTGATGTCCTGAGTAGGTGGCTGGCCAGGGAGCGTGTCCGGCAGCTGGAGGAACAGCAGCTCTTCCTCCTGGGCAAGGCTCAGCTCCCTGAGCAGCTCTGCCACAGAGACGTCCTTCGGGAGGCCCGGGGTCTTTCCGGCTGCTCTGGGAGGAGCCTTCACCTTGGCCTCCTCCTCCTCGGCTCATGGCTCCTCTTTCACCTTCAAAACAGGCACATCCACCTCCACGTCCTCTTTCTTGGGGCCAGCCAACAAAGGTTTAACATCCGGTTCTTCATTCTCTTTATTAAAAAGCCATCCTGAGTGAGCCAGCGGCAGCTGCACAGGCATGTTTCGAGTGTCATTCCTCAGCCCAGGGTCATCGATGAAATCATCCTTCTCCAGCATGCGCAAGATCTGTTTTGTTTCTTCATCTGTCTCCCTCTTCTCTTTTTTGCTGTTGATGATGTGAGAGGGCCCAATGTCCGAGACATCCACTGTCTTATCTCGGTTCCCCTTTTTCTTCATCATTTCAGCGGGGCCCTGCTCAAAGACGGAGTGGGACTGGATCACTTCTGGGCGACCCCAGCCCCGCCCATGCCCCTCTCGCTGTCGGTCTCTATCCCTTTCAGGCTTCTCCTTCTTGATGGTTACTTCTTCCTCGGGCTCTTCCTTGATCTTCCGACTGATGATGTTTGGGGTGAAGGTTTTCTTCTTGACTCCCCCGAGGGTGAGGTCCCTGGAGCGAATGGAGGGAAGGTGGCCCGGCATGAGGGGAGGCGCCGGCCGCCTCCGATGAGCCCCCGGGGCCCCGAGAGGAGAGGTCGGGGCCCTCCCGGAGTGCTGGGCTCGCCCGTGGAGTGAGGATGGACAGATGGTGGTTATGTCCTTCTGACATGTTGTCCAGCGCACCTGGGCTGCGGCCCGCACCACGCGTGCCCAGACTTCACCTCTCACGCGGCCCACAGCCTGCCCTCGGCCCTGGCGCCAGGCGAAAGTCTGCGTGGCAGGGCCCGGGCACCGCCACCTTGCCGCGGGGCGGAACTGTCAGTTTATTCTTAATCCCTTAATCCTAAATCCAATTGATGAGGACTAGACTGTGGAAGCGTTTTAAAGGAGTTTATATTTGTACAATTTGAAACAGACTTAAATGCCTGTTACGTAGACATCGGGGGTGTTGTGTTGTACACTCGCTTCTCAGTGGCCATGAGAACTATTTTTACAGAATTAAATGGCTCTAGTGGCTTGCATGAGGATGATGATGGCGATGATGGTAGCTGTTGGGATCTGCAGATGCCCCATTATAACTCCATTTATCCCTCCCACTCACAATCTGAATAAATTAATGAAACAAAGAAAAAGTAGCCGATAGAGCAACGTCTGAACCCTCTTGCTCATGGAGGTCAGATGGATGATGCAGCTCCAGCACTGTTGACCTCCCAAGCTGACAGTGTTGGCTAGATGTGCCCGCCCAGCTCAGGACTCCTCTTGCTGGACCCTAGGGGAGCAGAGGAGAACATGCGCTCTTCCAGGAGCATTCTAGGTTTCTTCTCCCCAAATTTACCAGTCAGGCAGGTCACTCATCTCCTTGCGGCAGAGGGGGCAGGGGTGGGGATGGAGATCCCTGTGTGTGGGAGGAAGCATCCTGGCAGAGGAGAGTTCATGGAGGCCAGTTATGAACCAAGGGCTGTGTTACAACTGTGTTCTGTCAAATCTTCGTAACAACCTAAGATTGGCATTATTAGTCCCACCTTAGAGATGGAGAGATTGATGTGGTCAGAGAGTTTGATGACTTTTTCCCAAGTCACACAGCTAGTTAGTTATAGGGCATAGACTTAAACTCAGGGTTTTAGAGCCTTGAGCCTTTTCAAAGCTTCAGTGTTTATACTGGAAAACAGTGCGGAGCCACGATCTCCAAAAATGGTCCAAGGTCTCCTGGGAACTCCCCAGACCTTGTGGAGTCCAAACTATTTTCACCAGGATACTATGATGCTCTTTTCCCTCTTCACTCTCATCTTCTCACAGGTGTACAGCGGAGTTTTCCAGAAGTTACACGATATGGTATCAGAATTCATTGAACAGAGAAGCAGATCTGAGAGCTCAGCTGTCTTCTATGAAGCCGCAGACTAAATAGATTTACAGAAGTTGTGAAATAACACTGCTTTTCTCTCTATTTTTTTGTTTTATAAAGTATATTTCTTTTTATAAAAATATTTACATTAATATGTAGTAGGCTTATTATTTTTATGAAATAATAAATATTTTAATTTTTTCTGTTGTAATTTCTAATAAGATAAACCTGAATAAATATAAATAAAAGCTCTTTTTGTCGATGTTGTTAGTGCTGTGGATTCTGACTCCTAGAGGCCCTGCGGACAGCAGAGCGGAGCCCTACCCGGTCTCTCTGCGCCATCCTCTCACTTTCCAGGGCTGTATCAGACACTGCTCTGCTGCTATTCACAGGGTTTTCATGATCAGTTTCTTCAGAAGTGGGTGGCCAGGTTCTTCTTCCTGGTCTGTCCTAGTCTGGAAGTTCCACTGAAACCCGTTCACCCAGGGCGACCCTGCTGGTATTGGAAATCCCGATGGCAGAGCTTTCAGCATCACAGCAACACGCAGCCACCACAGTGTGACAAGTGACAGATGGGTGGTGTGGTTCCCCAATGGGGAGACGGGCCCAGGCCATGGCAGTGAGAGTGTGAACCCTAACCACTGGAACCCCAGGGCTGGCAAAAACTCTTGGGGAGTCCTCAATATTTTTTAAGAACTTAAAGGGTTCCAGAGACCAAGAACTTTGAGAACCACTAGTGGAGGCGCTCATGCAACCAGACAATGTGTGTCCCATTTGGGCTGTCATTTCTGTTAAGAAATCCAAAGGGCTATTTAGGTACCAGCCAACCGAAAGCAAACTTTGACGCCTGGGGCCAGGGGAAAGAGAAGAGGGAAGTGTGGCGTTTCATTCAGCTTGTGTATGTATCTCCTGAGACCTCAGGAAAATCATAACAAATATCGACCTCTTCTTTTTTTCTCTTAAAAATTATCTGGAGCTCTTGTGAAGACATACCTAAGACCAGAAAATCCCACAGCAGAGTGGAAGCACGTGCTGGGAGATCTCACTCTGCTTTCTCTGCCTTTGGTCTTCTAAGTAGTTGGGGCTCCATATTTTCTCTGTTTATTTTGACCTGAAAGAATCAAGTTGTCAATTTGTGAGCTTCTGGCGAAAACCAGCACCTTTAGGGGCAAAGGCCACGTGTCCTGCAGAACTAAGGAGGAGCCTGGGTCATGACTAGACCTTGGCAAAGACCCAGCTAGGTGGCCCCTCTTTAAATTGCCAGCCACTCCGTTGCTTCTAAGGGGGTCTGTGAGGAGTAATGTAATTGTATTGGTGATGACATTTTAAGCGGTTCAGAAAAAACAAAATAAGACTCTGATCTGTGGCCAAGCCAATTGCCCTTTGAAGCATCTTAACACCACCAGCAGGTTAGAGCTCGCAGGGCCCTTGGATATCAGCATGTCCAAGCCCCTCATTTTACTGGGGAATAAACAGGGCCCACAGGAGCAGAGCCCCAACCCCAAGGTCACCACCCATTGCTGCTGAGGGTGGGTGCCTAGGAATACCAGGTCAGTGGTGGGTTCTCAGAGAGCCTTGAGGTTCCAAGCCTGCATGAGCAAGTGTCCTGTGACTGGGCCAGTGGAATCACCTGGATGAAGGGTCCCAGCAAAGCCCATTCTCTGCATTCATGCATCGTGTCCTCTGTCTGGTCAACTTTCCATCCCAGCATGTTAATCCTGCTTAAATCTAGCTTGCTTAATCACGAGTTCTCTTATTGGCCTGGGAGTTCTTAAAGTGTGTCTCTAACAATCTTTATTTTCCAACATCTGGCATGGATTTCTTAGCACACAGCTGATCCTTAATACACGTTTATTGAATACATGGATGGATGAACAGACAGGTAGCTTGATGATGGGTTAGGAGTTGTTCTTCATTTAGATGGGAGAGGACAGTGTGATGGAAATATTTGGCCTTTTTAATGAATACCAAAACAACTTCTGAGCCTCTCCGAGAGATATTTCCCCTTCCTTGTAGGGAGCATACTGCACAGTTTCATCAAATCTCGTCAAAACTCACAGAGCAGGGTAGATTGTTCTCAGGGGGTTAGATGTTTGCTGATCAAAGGTATGGGGAATTGGATCAACTAAAAGTTCTTTCAGGTTGTAAGTTCCAGGTTTTGTGTCCTGAATCCATTTCATTCAAAAATATTTATTGGCATCAACAGTTGGCCAGACACTCTGCCGATATGGGAATATAGCAATAAACCAGGTAAGGTCCCCGAGCTCAGAGCTCAGGGTCTTGTTGGGACAAAAGGACAGGCAATGGCAATTTAATGGGGTGAGTGCCATGAGGGGTTGATGGAAGCACGAAGGGGGAGCTGCTAACTCAGCCTTGGAGAGACGGTCTCCAGGCGGGGGCATCCAGCAGAGGCCTGGAGCGGGGGTCCAATTTAGCTAGAAGGAGACCGGGGAGGGAGGGAGGGGGATGGTGTTCTGGGGGGTGGGAACTGCCGAGAGGCTAAGCGGTAAGCGACGTCATGTTCAAGGACGCAGTTCGGCTGGAGGGTCGGGCTCTCCATCCAATTTGGCAGACGGCCACTTCAGCAGCCCTGCTGGCTGGCGTTTGTCTGATCTCTGAAACACTGCCACGTGATGGGGACTGGTGGGAAGGGACGAATTAGAATCCTTCCACCTCCACGAATGTTTCGACCGACCTCCTCCAGCCAGTCTCCTCCTGACTTCCCAAAATTAGGGAGAAGAACTGAGCAAGACATACCACAGTCACAGCCATGGCCAGGGTGGAGATTTGACCTTGTGGCTGTGACTTTAAGGAAGGGCGCTTTCCAGTCTGGCAAGTTGGCCCTCCCATTCCTTGCTGCACCAGCAGTTGGCCGGAAAGTTGCAGTTTCATGCGAGAGCCCCATATATCAAGGACAGGACAGTTCCGATGCTTATGAGAATATATGAAAGTGCTGTTTGGCTGATATTAAATGGAGCAAAGTAGGTCAATATTGTCTGGAATAATGAACTTGAGTTTAATCAACATATCGTAAGCAAAATTGTGTGGGAAAGCATAGCAAGTTATTGTTGCTGTATCTGTTATTTGAATATTTAATCTTCTAATATATGCACATAATAATAAAATAATTTTCCATGAGGATAGAACTAATTTCTCTAAAATCATGCCAGTGTATTTAACAAAATGCTAACGATGCATCATGCTCTGTCTGTGGGAAATGTTTCTAATGCCGTACTAGGGTCACATTGGGTCGCCCTCTGTCCTCACCCTACACGCAGCATGGTGGTCTTGACACATGGCAGGCATGTGCCTGTTTCCCAGATCGTCCACTGTGCCTGGACCAAGGAAGGGCTTTTTGTTGGTGTTGTGTGGTTTTTCCACGATACATAACCACTATCAAAAATTCAAAGACAGTTCTGCCAACCTTGGGAAAACAAAATGTGAATTTCGTGTTTTGAAGAGGATACTTTTTACCAAGCTGTTTCTTCATCTAGGTCCCTTGTAACTCTTGCAAACCTCGGAGGAAGAATCCGAGCAAGGCATGGGGGAACACAGAGAAAGACTTAGGGGCCTCCAGTGATTGAGTGTAATGAGTAGACTGGTGCCTGAATCCCAGAGCCATCCCTCCTGGCTGCATGACTTCAGGCAGGTCACTTACCCTGGGTAAGCTTTAGCACTTACCACTTCGGAAAGTGTGAGGGCCGAAACGAGTAATTCCTGTTGAGTAAGTACCTGGTACAAGTAAGTGCCTTCAACAAACATTGCTCCTCTTGATAATTATTGAGGTCATTGTCATCATTGCTATCATTGTCATTGTCATCATAATTGTCATTATCATCACCATCATCACTGTCATCATCATTGTTGTCGTCATTGCCATTGTCATCATCGTCGTCATCATCATCATCATTGTCATCAGCATCATCATTGTCATCATCGTCATCATCATCATTGTCATCAGCATCATCATCATTGTCATCATCATTGCCATCATTAAAGTCAGAGAGGAGGCGTCCCCACATGTAAGGTGCATTTGACTCGCTGAACTTGATGCATTTTCTTCGGCCAAAACAAAACAAATTGGCCCACCGATGTCTTAGGTAGACTCCAAGCTGCTGTTCCCTACCCACTGACATTTCAGATGCCCTTGGGTTTGTGACTTCTGAGAGCAGAGAAGGTAACAAGCTGACCCCTTTGGAGAAGTCGGGGTATTTGTTATCGCCCTGGGGATGGGCAGTTCAGGCAAAACCCTCTGCCTCTACTGATGCCCCGACCCCTGACTGTGGCCAGGATCTCCTGCCAGTGCCAGGGCAGAAGGAGGAAGGGGCTGAACCCAGTGGTTGCCCAGCCTTGTTCTCTGCTCTCCTTGTGAAAGCGACCTTCACAGTTTAATCAGTTGGTAGCAGAGAGCCAGATTGCCTCTTAGTAAAGCATAGTTTAAGATCAGTTTCAGGAAGTTTCTGGGTGCTTTTTATCTTTGCAGTGAAGCCATAACGGCCCTCGCGGCAGCTGGGCAGGCTGCAGAGTTGGTGCTTCTGAGTCGCTCATTAGGGTGTAATAGCATTACCGAGAGGAGACGCTCACGTGAGCGGCAGGCAGAAGCCTCACGCAGCGGCAGCTTGATGCGCAGTCCTCCTCCCCGGGGTTCTGGCTGACGCACGGGCAGCAGGGACGAACTCTACCCGCAGCTCCAGATTCTGAGAGGGTGCGGAGAGCGCTGTTTTCCAGGGTAGGGGATGGGGACAATTTTCCCACATTTGTGTAGGTGCAAATGGAGAAGCGGAAGGGGCTTGTGGGCACATTGGAGCTAGACGATGGTGATGGCGGGACGGGTTAAGGGGTGATCTAAGGCCCTTTCCCCAGTTTAGATTGAGCAGTAAATTCAGACGTTGATGTGGCTATCGTATTTGACAGGATTAGGGTTTGGGAGGAAGAGTGGTCTTTGAAGTCAGGCAAATTCCCGCTTCAATCTCCACCTAACCTTTTGATAATCTTGTGGCCTCAGATAAATTACTTAATCTCTTTGAGTCTCACTTTCTTTATTTGTACAACCAGTACAGCTGAGTATTCTCGTATCCTTTGCTTCATAGCAAACCAACCTAAAACTCAGCGATTTAACAACAATTTAATAATCCTTCTTGTGCTTTTCTGGGTTGACCGGGTTCAGCATGGTGGCTTTTATTTAGCATCTCCCATGGTTATATTCAGACTGTGGCTGCGTCTAGAGTCATCCAAAGGCTTGGCCAGGCTGGAAGGTCCAACTGGCCTTTTCACTTATGTTTGGGGCACCTAAGCGGGGATGGCTGGCAGGACCAGGGGCTGGCGGGGCAACTCTCTCTCCATGTGGCCTTTCCACATGGTTGCCTTAGGCATCCTCACAGCATGGCTCCCTCAGGATAGTTGACTTCATACTTGGCAAGTGGCTTTCCAAAGAGTGAGCATTGGAAGGTGGAGGAATTGGAAGCTGCCAGTCTCCGAAGGTCCTGGCTGAGACGCAGGCGCAGAACCAGGTCCTTGGTAGTGCACTAGGCAGGCACTCACTGAGCCCACTCAGATTTGCGTGGAGGGTGGAGGGCTCCATCTCTGCATGGGAGGAGTGGCAGTGAACCTTTGTGGCCATCTTGAATCCTCCTCCCCAGTGAGAAAATGTTATCTCCAAGTGTCACTGAAAGAAATAAATGAAGGAAAATTTGTAAAGCATCTTGCTGAGAGCCTGACACATACAGACATTCAACAAATACCTGTCTCCTTCTCTTTTGCTCTTTATCCTTCCTTAGACCTCTCGAAGGCCAGCCCTGGGGTCTAGTGGTCAAGATCCAGCCTTCTCACCAACACCGTCCAGATTCATTTCCTGCTCAGGGAACCACACGAATGTCGGTTGTCATGCTGTGGGGGCTGTGTGGTGCTGTGATGCTGAAAGCTCTGCCATCGGGATTTCCAATACCAGCAGGGTCACCCATGGTGGACAGTCTTCAGTGGAGCTTCCAGACTAAGACTGACTAAGAAAAAGGACCAGGCCACCCGCTTCTGAAAAATGTTGGCTAGAAAACTCTATGAATAGCCACAGAGCATTGTCTGTTAGTGTGCCAGAAAGTGAGAGGATGGCACAGAAAGACCGCAGGGTTCTGCTCTGCTGTCCACAGGGTCGCTAGGAGCTGGAATCCGCTCCAAGGCACTAACAACAAAGACCTTTTGAAACTGAGGTATTTCACCAC
The DNA here is from genome assembly GCF_041296235.1 of Equus asinus. Classification (NCBI taxonomy): domain Eukaryota; kingdom Metazoa; phylum Chordata; class Mammalia; order Perissodactyla; family Equidae; genus Equus; species Equus asinus. Next base: position 110,953,498 of record NC_091794.1, on the reverse strand, counting down.
CAGCTGGGCCAGGAGACCAGGGTGTCCTTTCCAGATGGCCAAGCTATGGGAACTCTGACGATCTCGGTTTTAGAATAAGGCAGGTGTTCGCAGCGCTGGATGCACGTTAGAAACACGTGGGAAAACTTTAAGAACACTAATTCTTGTCCTAACCCTGGAGTTTCCAACCTGGTTACTTGATATGGGACCCCTATGTTTCTAAGCCCCATCCCCAAGTCATTTTAACGTCTGCAATGAGAGGTTCTCTCACTGAGAGGGGAGGCTCTGAGGTTCCAGGGTCCCCACGTGCCCATGCTAACACGTTCCCAGGAGAGGTGACAGGGTGACCTATCCTGAAACCTTCCTGACTGGATGTGCAGGTCGGCCCCAGACAGCCACACAGGGCTCTGAGAGGTTAGGACTCTGCAAAATGCCTTTGATGGGCACTTGACACCCATTCCCACAAGGACCTGGACAGGGAACAGGAAACGGAGGAGGCAGACAGCAGAACCTCGTGGGGACAGTGACGGGGACCCCAAAGAGAATGTGAATTATGCACAAGCCAAATCCCAGCTGGGGCCCCTGTTTGTGATCCCTGGGTGACCTCCCTGCCACCCGGGCTCTCTGGTGCTCAAGAACATCGGGAGGATGTTGACAAAGTCATGCCAAGGTGGCCACCTCCCCATCACCCTGTCTCCTTCAGTGAGCACTGGATGAACTTTTCTTCTCTCGAGATTTAACAGCCATATTCATAAAAAGAAAGTGGTTACGCGAGACCCCTGCTGAAGAGAACCAACCACATTTGGTTCCCATCAAGCCAGGATGGCGGTGACGGATATGAATAGCTGGCTTTTACAAGGAAACTGCTGAGCAGGTACAAATATTACTCACACCTTGAAGGTATCTGCTGAGTCTTATTATTCTTGGGTAATTGGGGTTATGGGCAGTTGCTCTCTCTTATGGGTCAAAGTTTCGGTTCTGAAGGACCTGCCTCCAGGGTGAATTAGCACCCCCTTCGTAAGCAGCCATGAGCCAATTAACCCTTTCTCTCCCCAGGCAAGGAGAGTTTCTCCTAAGCTGCTCAGCTTTCCCTTCCCCACAATAACGGCCCTTCCCTGCCCTCTGCAGCCATCTAAGAGGGTAAAGACACTGGGCAGGACCTCAGGGCAAAGACGGATTAATTAGGTTGCAAGAAGCAGTGTAATTTTTAGGAGCAGGACAGCAAAAGAGATGGAACGCTGTCATGGGTTCCTGATGAGAAGCGGCGTGACTGGCCTGAAAGTTCTGACTCACCCACTTGCTTTGCAGGTGGGGGCAGGGTTTTGGAGAGCCAGCTCACCTAAACAAAATTGCTCACTCGTCTGCCCACGCCTCCATCATCGCATATGACTGAGCAGCTGATGTCTTAGGAAGACCCGGAAGCAGAGTCAGGGGGACTCTCCCCCACCTACAGCTCTCCTCTTCTGTGAGTTTCTCCTCTGCTTTCACCCTCTCTGTAATTAAAACAGTTCTATGAGACTCCATTCTGGTGGCCTCCAGGGTGGTGGGTGGAACCAGCTGTGGATGGGGGGATAACGAGGACCCCGGGGAAGAATTTAAGAAGGGGCCTTAAAAACACATAGCAAAGCACAGAGAGGAGAAACTTCTAACGTTTTTTGAAAGTTGATGGCAGTCTCTATGAAGGACTCTGATTTATACAAAATTTCATAAGGTATTTTTCTCCTTTTTAAATAACTCATTTTTGAAAATATGCTGTTTTATTAATTTTGACTGTCCATGCTGTGAGCAGCTAATTCGTAACCAGCTGTGCGACCTTCCATTGGCCTTGGCGGTGGACTGTGGACGGACCCGTAAACCATCTGCGTCAGTGTCCTGGGGCCGCCGTAACAAAGCACCACAGCCTGAGTGGCTTAAACAGCAGGCTTGCTTTCTCACAGTCCTGCAGGCTGGAAGTCCGGGATCAGGGTGTCCTGTGCGCGGGGCTGGTTTCTCCTGAGCCCTATCTCCTTGACATGCAGACGGCTGTCTTCTCTGTGCAGTCCCACGGTGGTCCTTCTGTGTCTGTGTCCTCATCTCCTCTTCTTAGAAGGACAATGGACATTTGGGACGAGGGCCCACCCGTAGGACCTCACTGTAACTTGATTATCTCTGTAAAGACCCATCTCCAAATACGGTCACACCGTGAGGTACCAGGGGTTAGGACTTCAACATATAAATTTGGAGGGACACAGGTCAGCCCATGACACCACCGAGGCCAGTCCAGCATCCTGCCTTGTGCCGCCACTTGGCACAGCCGCAGTGCGGGGAGAGAGGGGCTGGCCTGCAGAAAGGCCCTCCTCGCTGGCGCCGGCTGCTGTTTCTGTCCTGCCGCAGCTCTGTCCACTGCTGCTGCCCAGGTCGGGAGGGTCACCCACCTCACGATAGCGACCTTGGCCTCCTCACCGCCCGGTTATTTAATAATGGCAGCTTTCCCTTCCACCTCCCACGGCCATAAACGAAGACAGATTGCTCCTCTCACGTTTAAAGGCGTTCGAATACAGAACAGAATCGATTTTATATACGGGCAAGGTGGCATTCCGTGCATGCACCAGCGTGAGCCTGTGTTTGATGACAAAGCCCCTTGCTCAGCAGATCCCTCCTCCTGGGGAGATCACACATGAAGCTGCTTCCATATGGAGGTGAGAGGACAGCAGACGTTAACGCTTAACTATCACCCGATGGGTCTGAGTTAACATTTTGTGTCCCCAGGTCACTTACCAAGGATCTGCCGCCTCTCAAGGAAACACAGTTTTGCAAATCATATAAATCGGGTCTATCAGCAGTTTCAAAACTCATTTTCTTCATGGCTCTTCCGAGGTCATGAGTCCCGGTCTTGCTTGCCAAGCAACCTCCCTGTTCTAGAACCTTCAGTGGTTCCCCATTGCCTCTCTGGTCAGGTCCAAACTCCTGCCCCTCCCCAAGGACCCAGATTCTGTCTCCTACTTGCAAAATCGGACCTGTCTTCTTTGCACAGACAGCTACTCGCAGCCCACACTGTTCTCTCCACTAAGTGCCTCCCGCTACCCACCTCCCCCGACTCCTATTGCTCACCCAGCCTGACCAGGGAATTCAGAGCACAGGAAACACTGTCTCCAGGGTATTTGTTTCAAATATATGAACCTCGTTTCTCTGAAGTTGCAGAAAGTGGAGGAGAGTGAAGAAACCGCTCTAACGTTTCTGAGCAACTGCTTGGGGTTGGGCTTCGGAAGCTAGGGCGTTTTTTTCAGGCCAGGCCATTGTTTTCTACTTTAGCAATCATGGTGTTGAAATAAAGGCATTATTTATTTATTCGAATGCCCCAAATACCTTAATCTGCCGGCTTTCGCCTCCGTGTGACTCAGCTCAGTGCCCTGCAACAAAAGTGCACAGAGGCAATTATTGTCCTTTCTCTTCTGTCACCCTCAGGGCAGGGGTGGCTCGCACCTGCTGCAGAAAGGAGAGAGCCCCATCACCTGACTTGCTGAGTGACACCTCTGTCATTTCTAATTGAACTGTGCGATTTGTGGAAAGCTCACCTTTCTTTACAGATTTCTCTGCTTCTGTTTCTCTTGTATATTTCTCGGTCTTGTTTTTGCGAGCAACAGAAAAATGTAGGAATCAAGAGCATGGACTCTGGAGCCAGACAGCCAGGGCCCAAATCCTGGCTCTGCCCCTTGCTAGCTGTCTGGCTTTGGGCAATTCCTTAATGTCTCTGTGCTTTACTTTCTTCACTGGTAGAATGAGGGGAAATATTAGTACCAGTAATAGCATCTACCATAAAAGTTTGTTGAAATGCTTGAGACTTGCAGCTCCATAGCTGAATTATCAGCACCCCAACTAAAGCACCTGGCCGGCACAACCTTACTATTTGTCCCGGGAAATTCCGGCCCAGAAAGATAAGGCTGTAAATGAGTAAATTGCTGAATCGCTAGCTTCAGCAACAACCTGAAAATCTATTTAGCTGAACAGTGGTTTGCTCATTTGGGGCGAAAAACCCCATTCTCAGGACAATAGATTGCTCAAGTGGGCAAACCCACTTATTCATCAAACAACTGTTTATTCATCAAAATTTGGCCTGGCAGTGTCCGCCAGTTCTAAACTGTTATATTATGAACATCCCAGTGAGATCCACGCATTGAAAAACCCACGTGACATCACTCAAAGCCAGACCCCAAACCTTATAAGCGTTCAGCTTTCGCCCCCCTCTGCGGTCCGCCTTGGTGCCCTCTCCCTTCCTGCACGAAGCACCAAGCGGGGCTCTGCCTGACCAGCAGCCCAGCCTCCTGCTGTTCGGGGGGAAATGGCAGTTGATGGGACTCACCCAGCTGTCATTCACTCCTAATATCCAGGAAGCACTTAGAACAGCGCTCAGTGCTATATGGGCAACGGAGGTGTTAGTTACTCTTATTATGTCCCATTTTGAAGATGACTTTGGTGCATAAAGACATTTATTTTGCACTCTTTATGTCCAACTAATGCTCAGAAAGGACTCTAAGTGGACAAGTGAAGGAACGAAGGAAATGACGGCAGTGGAGGAGAAAATAACAGTGCTCGTCAGAATGGCAGGGCGACTGGGAGGGCACCAGGGGGACCTCGCCCAGGGATGGAAGAATCTGACAGCTGTTCTCGTCCCCATTTCTGCCCCCCAGCCATGAGCAGGATTCCCTCGGAGGAGTAACGACTGTTCTGAATTCTGCAGGGACTCTTCTGGCGCGACACAGGAGGCAGACTCTGCGAGAGGACACCTTGGGATTCGGGGTAGGAAGACCTTCACAGTGAACGTCCCCTGGCCACCTCTGGGAGGCTTTGGTACATGCTGCCCCACCCTGCTTGATAACCTTACACTGGAAAAGTCAATGGGAATGATGGCTTTTCCCTTTTCCCCCTCATTCCCTATTCTCTATGGGGTCTAGATCTTGCGAACTTCAGTTTTCCGACCCAGTGTACTTTTCTGGAGTGTGAACTCCATGCTAGCCAGAGGTGACAATAATCCGTGACACTGTCCACAGGACTAGATCACAGCATGGATCCACTTGAAAAGGCAGGCATGCAATACTTCCAGAATGTTCTCTTCTCCCACTTTCTCACCTTTTCCATTGGATGCCAATTCCTTTGGGTGAAGGGCATCACAAGGACATTTCATGGGAAATGGCAAGGTACAAAAAGAAAACATTGTGTATGTATGCACACCAAGCCTTCTGATACATGGACACTTTCCACATTTTGACCAACAACATCGATTTTTGTCTGTGCTGCTATGTGATGCTTTTAGATCTGAGCTGGCGCTGGAGAAAGTTCAAATGGGGAGCAGGATTGTGACAGAAGGGAAGTCATCTAGGGGAGCGGCTGATGACAGAGATGCCTCAGAGACTCACTCTGGCGAGGGCTAGTGTCTATGAACCACAATCATGTGGAGGGGGTCGCGCCAGACACCTCTTCCCAATGGGTGACCCCATTTCCATCTGGAGATGGTATATGGAACTGTGTTTCACATTTGTTGGGCTTAGTTTTCTTTCTTTTTTTTTTTTTAAGTGCACACAACTAAATTACTTCTTTTCCTCTGAAAGATATTTCACTGGAGAAATACAACTACTCCCTTTCTTTTACATGCTCTTCCCTAATATACAAGTCGTTGAACTTCTTTTGAAATTGTTTTCAAAAGTAGGACATACTGCCTTGTTCATAAACCACAGGGAGGGCAGAAATGTTGACGTTGGCTCCAGATGCCAAGCCCGTCAACCGTTTTAATTTAAAACTTTAGACCCTGAAGAACTGCTTCCACTCCTCCGCCCCCAGTCTGCCAGGAGAGGGCCCTTAGGAGCCCGAGGTGGGTGTGAAATGAGCCCACAGCTGCTCAGAAGCCATTCCCAGCTTGTTTTCCCAGAAAATTGGAAGCGAGGGAAAGATCTATTCAGATGTACACCACTAATCTGAAATGTATGATAATTCAGATAGAGAGGGGCTATGCTGAATGGGAGGTTTGGCCAAACAAATTTATAACGCAAACAAGATTGCAGATGGGAAGTTTAACTCCATCTAGTTGGCGGCCTGTTCGCACGGCCTCGAGGGGCGCTATGTTCATTTCATTGTAGGGGAGGAGGACATTTCCTCTCCTCAAATAGGGGTTCGTCTGGCCGGAGAACGAATTAAAGTCACATGAGACAGAATAGCAAGAGAAAATTAAACAAAGCTTTATGAGGAACCATGGCCCAGGGCCTTTGTTCCCGAAGGAAGAAAGGGCACCGAAGAAGTGGGGTGCACATAGTGGTTATATACCCCCAAACAGGGTGTTTCACATGTGATTGAAATGTCCCTCCCACAATAGTCACAAGATTGCCCTGTCAGCACAGTGCTTGATGGACACAGCAGGTAGTGATCTGCTATCTCAGTGGGCGTAGCAGGAGGCTAGTCGATTGTCTGGAGCTGTGTGGTCACAGGTGAGCGCAGCAATCAGTTCCTAGCCTAAGGAAAGATGCTTAATCTTTAAAGAAATGCCAACGTTGGGAGAGGGAGGGAAGTCAGTTACAGGAGGTTACCAGAGAAGCACAATAAAATGCAGATTTTAAGTCCTTGCTTTGATATTGATTAAGAGTTTTAGAGAGAAGGTCATCTCCTTTCTTCTTCCTGGTACAGAGAGGGAGGCACCTTTTACAGATAGAGATTTACCTTACAAATGTAAAGGTGTCCTAGCAAAGGGCAAGTTCCATTCCTCCTTCCCTGTCCCAGTTTATCAAAAGCAATCAGCCTCAAATAATCCTGATGCCAAAGAGACATATCTTGGGGTGGCCAATTTCAGGACCCCACATGATCTATAATTGATTTCCCTATTACCCACCTATCTTATCTGGGTTTTGACTGGACTGTGAGGCAGGGACCTGGTGCACGCTGGGGCTGACATGATGCTCAGTACTCAGCTATTTGCTGATTGAAGAAATGAATATTTTTTTTTTCAAAATAAGCACCCAAGGAAAAACACTTAGTTTTGGTGATTCGATACCTTGTTTGATTAATTCATCTCCATTTCTTTTAAATTCTCTATTCTAGAATCTTCACTAATCTAGATCAGTGGTTCTCAGCTGGGAGCAATTTTGCCCACTACAAGACATTTGGCAATATCCGGAGATGGCTCTGGTTGTTATAAATTGGGAGAGGGGTAAGCGTTACCGGCATCTAGCAGACAGAGGCCACCCCACACAGCAAAGTGTTGTCTGGCCCCCAGTGTCAAAAATGCTCAAGATGAGAAACTCTGACCTGGAGGGCTTTCTCCTCGTTCGTCTGGGCAAGCGAGGCTCTGAGGTAGGATTTCTGTGGTTTCCACCGCGGCACTTGAAGGATTTTGGCGTTTCTGCTTCCTGACCATCATCTCAGACTCAAAGAGACTCATAGATGGTGAACTCATCACTGTTATTTTATAGATGAATAGGCTTGAAAATGGGAGGGAAGGGACAACCCTCACCCTCAGTGAATTCGTGTGTCCAGTGAGAAACCTCATTTGTGCCACCAGGGGGTTTCCCTGGGGAAACGGGACCTGAGAACGATGGGCTTTGCTCAGAGCCATTGTCTCACTTCTGAACAATCCCTGGGGTGCAGCAGACTCTGAGCGAGAGTGATGTGGTGTAAGGATTAAAGCCCAAGTGAGGGAGAAGGTTCTGGAATGCCCCTTAATTAGTGGCATGAAGCAGACTCCTGTGGCTAATTGGCTGGTTTAATAAATTATCCCCTTGTGTAAGCTGGGGATTTCTGAAGTCTTGCCATCTTTTCCTGTCTGTTTGGCCAAGATTTTCATAAAATGCAATTTTGTGGCTGGGAAATATGTCCCATGGCCATGACTTGGAGTGCAGCACAAGGATGCAGAAGACAAAATGGAGCAGGGGTTTCACCTTCTCCAGGAAGCCCCAGTTTCCACTCCTGGGCAGGTAGAGCCTGATGCGGGAAGTCAGGTTCTGCATCGGGTTGGGGTTTTCCATTGGGTTCATCCAACCGCGGGGTCAAGAGCAGGGTCTAGAGTGAGGCAGAAGTGGAGTTCGACCCCAGCTCCATCACATGTTACGTCACACGGGGAGCCACTTCAACTTGGCACACCTCAGTCTCCTCATATTTAAACCTGGGATGGTGATGCCCAGCCTCTTGGGTTGTCATGGAGACGGAGATGATGCATGCATCTTGCGCAGCCCAGTGTTTGCCATGAGGATGCTCTCAGCAACGAAAGCTGCAAACCCTTGGAGGTAACATTTCCTAAAATGGGCGTTAATGAGAATAATGCAAAAATGGTGTCTTGTGTTCATAAAAGGCTGGGAAGTAGTAAGTGAAGGTGAAATAGGTTTCTTTTTCTGCTGTAGGACTTCTCAGAAACATTACTATGCTAATGTAGATTAGGGCTCTCCAAGAGAGATAAATAGTGGGCAGCGTTTTCCAAACTTATTTTATTCATTTCACACCTAATCACTATGTTCATTTGGATGGAAAACACCGTTTGAGCTGTTCAAGATCATGCAAGAATAAGACATAATGTGCTGTCCTGTAGGTTTCAGCCCAGTGAGCAGCGCTGGAGGAAGGAGAGGAGAGCAAGCGGGAGGAAGGGGGGAGAAATATCAGTGAGTGAGAAGTTCAGAGCAGAAAATGAAAATGACTGAGAGTGGCGGGTGGGCCACTTCGGAAGGGGAGACCAAGGCAGGACTCCAAAGAGATTTAAGTTGAGGGCTCAGTGATAAAGACACGACCAAGAAACAGTCATGGTAAAGAACATTCCAGCAAAGGAAGCAGCTGGTGCAAATGCCCTGCAGAAAGAAAGAGCATGATGTATGCAAGGAACAGAAAGAAACTCTGAACAGCGGCAATGGAGTCAGGGAAGGACAGAGCTGTGTGAAATGAGGTCAGAAAGGCAGGAGGGACCCAGTCGTGTAGCATTCGACTGAGGTTTTCAGAGGATCCATCTGGCTGCTCTGTTGTGAATAACACAGCAGGAGGTAAGGTGAGAAGCAGAGAATGTTAGGGGTCTATTACAGAAATCTATGTGGGGGATGACAGGGGCTTGGGACAGAAAGACAACTGAGGGGCTGATGAGGACGGGCGTATTCTAGATCCACGTTATTGTTCCCGTGAATAAACATTCTATACTTAAATGTTTATTCGTATAGAACAGTGCACAAACCGTAAGTACACAGCTTGATGAATTACCACAAAGCGAGCATGTCTGTGCATTAACCAGCTGATTCTGGAAGGTCTCCCCAGTGTATCCTCCCATCACCAACCCCGCCAGCCACTTCCCAAGGGTAACCAATATCCTGAGTTCTAAGGCCATGGAGTAGGGTTGTCTGTTTCTGAATTTATGCGATGGAATCACACACCCTGTATTCTCCTGCCTGCAGCTTCTTTTGGTCAACATCCTCAAAGATTCATCCTGTTGTTGATGACAGCAAGAATTCACTCAATTTGTTGCTGTGGAGAATTGTTCAAAGATCCCACAACACATTTATGCATTCTGAAGTTGATGGTCATTTGAGTTAATTCCTGTTTTGACCATTGTGAGTAATGTGTTAAAGCATTCGATCTATGCAATTCTGTTGTGTGTATACATAGGAGTGACATTTCCGGGTCGTAGGTTTTGCATCTACTCAACTTCAGTAGATACTATCTACCACTTTTCCAAAGTGACTGTACTCTTTTATTCCCCCACTACCGGGGTAAGAGGGTTTCACTTTCCCCCCACTTGGTATTTTGAGGCTTTTAAATTTCAGCTGTTGTGGTCTGTTTATAGTGATATCATCTTGTGACCTTAATTTTCATTCCCTTGATGATTAATGAGGTTGAGCATCTTCTCGTGTTTAATGGGCTGATTTGGATACCCTCTTTCGTAAAGTGCCTGTTTAAACCTTTGTCCGCTTTCCATCGCATTTGTCTGTTTAAGCATTTAATTTGTGGGTGTTTACTTTTATGTTCTAGAACTGCTTTTTGATTTATTTTTATAGTTTCCAGTTCAGTGCCAAAATTCTCTATCTTGTTCTTAAATTTCCTGAACATATTAATCATAGTTCCTTTAAGGTCAGCATCTGAAATTGCAACATCTATGAATCACAGTGAATTGGTTTCCATTGTCTGTTTTTCTCTCGGTTGTCACTGAATTCTTGCATTGTTTTAAGCAATAGGACATGGGAACCCAGATGTCTTTAGCAGGGCCTCTCATGGTTGGAGGATCCGAAGCTTTAGTTTCATCCCCTTATCACTGTGAAACTAGCAAAGATGATCCTTAGCGTCTCAGCTTCTTTCCCGCCACTTCCTTCCTGGCTTTTCAGCCTTGAGACCTCTGCTAATTGTCAGCAAACTCCTTCACCGGAAAAGCTGCACCGAACTGGGTCCTCTTCTCCCTGGAGTGTGGGAGGCCATCTAACCCAGTTTACAGGGAAGCTGTCGGAAGCTGTTTCGTGGTTTGTTGCTATGTCGTGTCTCCCTCCGTCTTTAATTTCTTTAGGCAGGGATGGGCTAGTCTATTTCTGGTCTGCTCTCATTCCCAGGTTACAGCCCTTCACGGGTCCTCCCTGGGTCCTCCCCTGATGCGTTTCCTGAAGCACGTTCTCCCTGACAGCGTGAGTGCTCTTCACAGGTCCAACTCTGTGAGTCTGGAAAAACCTCTGCTCGGCTTCTCATCTCCTCGGCCTCCTTTCACCAAACCAGCAGATGCTTCAAGTAGAATAGTCATGCCAAACTCTGCTGTCCTCCCTGAGCAGCCTTCTCTCTGGGATTGTGGCCCCACATTTCCCCGGTGCGTTGTGTGCACTCGGATGCCTTCAAACAGATGTTTTATTTAAAGATATTTTTCCTGAATTTTCTACATAACAGAAATTTTCTATACAAAAATTTTTAAGTTGTTCTATACAAAAGAGATCAACCCAAGCAAGCTTGTCTACCATATCCAGATATGGAATATCTGAATATATTTTGAAGGGAGAGCCGACAAGATAACCTGAGAGATTGTATGGGTGTGAGAGAAAGAGAGTCTTCTCCAAGGGTGTCTCCAAAGACTGCGGCTGGAGAAACTGGAAGGCAGGAGTTGACATCCTTTGGGGGAAGCTGGAGAGAGATTATGAGTTAAGTTTTGACATGCTGAATTTGAGATATTAGATATCCATGTAGAAATGTTGATTGAGCATTTGGATACATAAATCTGGAATTTTGGAGAAAGATTCTGGCTGAATGCGTAAATGACAGTCACTGAGCGGGCAGACTAACATAAGAATTTGGACTTTTGGAGGGGTTTTTTTCCTGAAGATGTATATATGGAGTCACTGGCATATAGATGTTATTTTAAACCATAAAGCTGATTACCTAGGGAGTGAATATACATGAGAAGACAAGAAGGTCTGAGCTCTTTGGCACTCCAACTTTAAGAAACTGTGGAGAAGAGGAGAAACCTCACAGGACATGAGAAGGAACAACCACTGGTCTAGGAGAAAAACCAAGAGCTGGAAGCCAGGGGAAGAAAACCACCACTGCGGAAAGTGATGGTCAATCTTTACAGAGGATGGCGTCAAATAGAAAGAATGTGCAGCTAATTTCTGGGACTTGCCAACACTTTTGGGTCAATCAAAGAGTGAGGAGCTGACAGAGACTGAGTAAGAACTTCCTGTGAAACCGGAGAACACCTAGAAGAGTGTAGGGTCACAAAAGTCAAGGGGAGATGGGTTTCCAGAAGGAGGCAGTGGGTGCCAGCCTGGTGGCTAAGTGGTTAAGTTCGTGCACTCCGCTTCAGTGGTCTGGGGTTCGCCAGTTTGGATGCTGGGTGCGGATCTACGCACCGCTCATCAAGCCATGCTGAGGCGGCATCCCACGTAAAGGAACCAGAAGGACCTACAACTAAGACATACAACTATGTACTGGGGCTTTGGGAAGAGAAAAGAAAGGGGGAAGATTGGCAACAGATGTCAGCTCAGGGCCAATCTCCCCAAAAAACAAATAAACAAAAAAGGAGACAGTGTCAAATGAATCAAATGCTGCTGAAAGTTCAAATGAGATAAAAGCATAGAACCCACCATTGTTTTTGGCAATATGGAGGGCGTTGGTGAAGTTAACAAGAGCAGACTCAGTTTAATGGTAAGGACGGATGCCCAAGGCTGAGGGTTAAAGAAGTGTTGGGAATTGTATCACTCAGGGTCCTTCACAGACACAGAACCAATAGGGTGTGTGTGTGTGTGTGTGTGTGTGTGTGTATGAGTGTGCGTAGAGAGAGAGAGGGAATGGAGAGAGAGAGAGAGATTTATTTTAAGGGATTGGCTCACATGATTGTGGGGCTGGCAAGTCCAAAATTTACAGGGCAGACCAGCAGCCTGGAGACCCAAGGAAGTAGCTCGAGTCCAAAACCGACTGGAGGCAGAATTCCCTCTCCCTTAGGGTGTTATGGAAAGTTTGGTCTCTGAACCTGAAGCCAACCCAAATGATGAGAGCAGAGTCTTGAGTGGAAAGAAAAGGCTTTACTGTCTTTGCCAGGCAGAGGGTGCAAAGCAACAGCCAGTGCCTCAAAAATTGCTAGCTCCCTGTTGGGAAGCAGGTAGGGGTTTTCAAAGGTTGGGAATGTGGCTGTTTGCGGGGCTGGGGCTGGCTGTGGCCTTGCCCATCAGTGTTTTCCCACAGGCCTGTGTCTGGGCCTGCTTCCCATGGAGGAGATAAAAGGATCTCACAGACGAGTGTCCTTGGCTGTTTATCCCCATGGTGGATGGGAGATTCTGGCGTCAGGAAGCCAAGTAGCTGGGCCTGGGAAGCTTCAGTATCTTGATATTCTCTGGACGTTAGGTTCCCGGTGATAGACGCCAAGGTCCTGGGATCAGCCACAGCTTTAAGGAGCCCAGCTTGAGGCCGTCTGGACTTTAACAATTTGTAACTTCTATCTGGTTGTGAACCTCAGGGGGCCAGAGGGTAAAGAAACAAACATTTACATAGGAGTGGAACCACAGAAGCAGGGAACTGGGATGTCTGCTTTTGGTTTTAACCCCATATATGCTGGGTTCAATGTAGGGGAACCCATATCAGGGCTGGTGTTAATTAAAAGCCCGTAACAAGGGGAACCTGAGTCTTTTTCCCAAAGCCTTCACCTGATTGGATGAGGCCCACGCACATTATAGAGGCCATCTGCTCTGCTCAACGTCTACTGTTGTAAATGTTAGCCCTCCAAAAAGTGCCTTCACAGAAACATCCAGAACAGCATTTGACCAGATATCTGGCAACCATGGCCTAGCAAGTTGACACGTATCGACACAAAATAACCAACAACCCTTCCATAGATAACAGAGATAAGGTGACCTTTACTTGAGCCAAGGTGAGAGCTATAACCCGCGAAGGCAGTTTCCACAAAGGAAGAAAGCATCCTGGAGAAGCATGGTTTTCAGTACAAATTTATTTCTTTTTAGAACAAAGAACATACGTTAAACGCATCCAGGATACATATTCATCTGAGTGTCAAACAGGTGTAAAGTTGCAAATTAGAAGGTCAACAGGGCCTGACGGCCGGGAAGGGGAACTTACCTTGAGGAGTACCAATACCGGCGTTTCCCATAGGGCGTCACTGACGCTGTGGGCATCGCAGGAGGGGAGTAGCATTCTCACCTTAAAAGAGTGTGTTCTTTCACTTTGAGATAATGTTTAATGCACTCTTTAATGGTTAAAGTGTGTTTAAAGATGTACAGTGTGTGTTTGATAGACCGTAAATCAGGCTACTTTAGTTCAAGCCAAATTAATGTTGAACCAGAATAGCTACTCCGTATACCCCAATATGTGAAAGTCTCTTGTCTCGCATATAATTAAGCATCACAGAGGTGAAAAGAGAAACGGGATCTGGATAATTCTTTAAGATGCTGCCCTGCTAGTGGGCTAGAGCTAGAGGGACAGGTGGAATCTGAGCATTGTTTTGTTTTCACAGAGGAGATATTTGATCACAGAGCCTTTATTTTTGGAATAATTATTAATATTTCCCTGATGTGTTCCATGCAAACCAGTTTCGGAAATTCTGGCTTAAATATTCAAAACTCAGTTTGTAGCTTTCTTTCTAATAATCAGCAAATCAATCAAACAAACAAACAGACCCCACACTGCTTTCCAGCGTTCTCCATGCTCCATCTGCGGGTACCATCTGATGAGTTTACCAACGTCTTCCTGCCAAGGAGTCGCTGCTAATCTCTTTAGTTCCCTACTCACATTTTGACAAGATTTCCTGGGAGGGAGCAACGCCTTTCTGTACTATATGTAGGGACCTAAAGGTCAAATGGTGTGTGCCCAGACAGTTGATGGGTTTGGTTCTTTGGGGAGATCAGCCACGTCACCGGTGTAAGAGACCACGTCAAGAGACCTCCACCACCTGGACGGAGGCAGCCTGGGTGGCTTCCCAGACACACGTAGAGCTTTAAGGTTTTCATTCACTTTCACTACCTACTTCAATAATATTGGCAGGTACTTACTGCCCAGAAAGAGTTTGAGAAAAAAATAAGGACAATTTGAGCATCAACCTCAAATCTGGATTCCTGGAAAGAAATACTAACTTTCGACCAGAAAAAAATGTACGGTGATTAGCTGATGTCTGACCCCGAGGTCCTCATTGCCGATTTCCTCATTAGTGACACAGATGCTCTTACTCTGCAGTTGTCACTAAGGAACCTAAGTTTCCGTTTGCATAATGGGATTCACCTGCTTCTCACCTCTGTGTTAGCCAGAGTTCTTAGTCCCAAGCAATAGAAACCAAGGTTGTGGCTGTTTGAGCAGAAAAGGAGTCTGCTTGAGAGCCTGGGCAGCTCTCCGAGTCTTTGAGAAGTGGGGACTCGGGCTCCATGCTTGAGAGCCAAGGACGGCACTCACATTCATGCTGCGGAACAGCCCTGAGTGGGCCCCCCGGCGCTGGCCCGTAGCTGTTGACTTGTGCTGCCAGCATCCGCTGGTGTGAGATACGGGACTCTAGAGCCACAGGACCTGCAGCCTCGGTGCCCCAGAAGGGGTCTGGCAAACCCCTCCTCCCACAGACAGTCCCCGGCCTGTACCCCTTCCCTGTGTCACCAACTCCTGACTCCAAGACTGAACAACTGCGTCTGGTTGGTAGACCCTTGGTTCTTTAATTGTGCCACAAGGACGGCCAGAAACGCTGCACAGCTGCCTTTTTCTGCTTCTGTATGAAAGACTGAAAATAAGGGAAAATTCCCACACGTAAGGAAGTTAGAAAGCTTAGTGGTAGGAAAAAAAGACAACATCTACTACAGCCCACCATTTGGCGCCTCAACATCAACACACACCCCTCATTCCATCCTTACTTCTAGAATAATAGACCCCTACAATAATAGGCCCCCATCTAACATGTTTCTCTGATTTAACTGGAAACTCATCCCCTTTAATAAACAAAAAAAAGATGACTCCAAGTCTTATTAATCGCCGCATCCACCTCCACGTTCAACCATGATTCAGTCTTGATATTCTGAAACTTGTGATCTAAACCACGAAAGCGACCACCATCGACATACTTGATAGATAATAGTGGCATCAATGGAAAGAAAAGAAGAGGAAAAAATGTAAAAAAACAAAAAAGCCAAAATATATATACGACTCAGGAAGCAAGAAGAGATGGGCAAATGCGAGCGTCCTCGTGTCCACAACTGGCACAGAGATTGCAGCTTCTATTGATGACTGCCCTCTTCCACTCGCCATTCCCTCAGCCTTCAGCCAGCATCTTGGCTGCCCAGGTTCTTTGCTGGTGGCATGTTTCAGTCCTTCATTACTGAGGGATCTGAGCCTTTGGTGGAGCGGCATGTAAACAGTATCCCTAATGTTTCATTAACCTTTGGGCTTGGCAGCCCTAGGAGAAGCTCAGGAGCTCCTCTGAACTCCATCCCTCCACTGTTTGTCAAGAACCTATTTCTCCTTTGTGATCAAGATCCATCACTTGAGCCAACGTCTTATCCTTTTTTTCTTAGGTTTTTCCCCTAGTGACTTGAGGATCACAAAACATCTTCATAGTTGCTTTGCTTCCACTTGACCCTTCCTACCGTAATAGCTCTTACTTCATGGATCAATAAGACTGTGAGGATTTTACCTCTTACTGATAGATTTCTTCCAATTAGACACTCAGAGACTGGATTGGTTCAAGGTTCCCCTGGGCGTATCACACTGGGGACCAGGTAACTCTCCATGTGTAACCTGATCCACATAATACTCTCCCCACACTTAGTGTGAGCTGGGCCCATTTCCAACAGTCCCTGAAGGTGGAGCATTTCCCTTTTCCCAATGCATAGTTGAGCTGTCAAAAGGCTGCTGGTCTTTCTTGGAAAGAATTAGGAGGAAAATTCATAGTTTTTATTTACAATTACTCCCAGATCCGTCCTCAAGCACGTGTAGCCAAATCTTCTCTCAGGAGCTCCTGGGTTTGTGGACTGACTCAGGTCGGAGGATTTGACGAGGTCTGAGGCTACATCAGCATGGCTCAGTTTAGGCTCTGTTCATCAGGCCTACACACATCAAATATGATCGTAGGCGCCGTCTGTCTATTTTGTTCCTAGGAAACACATCAATGAGCTACCTCCAATGATTTATGGACAGCAGACCATTCCAAAGACTATTTTTGGTGCCTAGGATGTAACCACATCCATTTTGCCTGGATGGTAAAGTCTTGCCATGTCCTCTGACACCCGGGATCCTGGAATTCCTATTTAAATCAGGGAGTTCACTTCAACAGAAGCATTTCCATATCTCCAGCCTAAAGACAACTGCCACTACAGTTCTCTTTAAAGTCTCAGGCCCTTCTGTCAACAAAGTATTTCTTAATCCTTTAGTAGAGGGAGTGCTCTGAGCTTTCTTGTAGAACATAATTAAGGAGTGGGAGCGGGTGATAAATCCAC
This sequence comes from Equus asinus, assembly GCF_041296235.1. Taxonomy (NCBI): domain Eukaryota; kingdom Metazoa; phylum Chordata; class Mammalia; order Perissodactyla; family Equidae; genus Equus; species Equus asinus. Next base: position 110,936,642 of record NC_091794.1, on the reverse strand, counting down.
TCCAGCATTTTAACCTTCCTCATCTTGGATTCTTTCCTCAACGGTCATCAAAAGAAGGCTGGCATTCCCAACTCGATGAGCGCAAGCCTCTGGTGGAAAGTTGAGTCCTGGTTTCATTCAACCAACTCAACAAATAATCAGAAAAGTTTCCAGAGGTTTGACCTAGCATATTACAGTCAAAATCTCTGATACATGCCCCCATATTTGAGAAAAAAGTCAAGCTGTTTAATGCTGTGTTCTTTCTGCTTGGACTAGCCCCTTGAGATTTAGCGCCCCCTTCATCACCCTCAGACGTAATTCCTAGCCTTAATTTTGTGGTTATCAATTGCTTACTATTCTTTAGATGTTCGTCATGTTTTAAAATCTTCAAACAGTATATTGAATCTTGTATGCCTTGGCCCTGATACTTAATGGGGTCTATGTTTAATGTTTTTGTCTGGGCCTTGATTTTATTGGTCAAGATTAGAGTTGAAACATTTTTTTGATATAAATAAACAAAGTTTTGAAATTCTTTTGGTATTTTGGTTTACAATTGGTCCTGCCGTGGATGTGCTGGGTTGAAAGGTTTGAAGAAAAGGAGGATTCATGTAGGCACAGCTTCTACTCACAGAGGTCCTCGGGCAAGGTCATTAGGGCATCTTCAAGCAAGGGTGGGAACCACTCCATCAAAGGGTGAAGCGGAGCTGCTTCAGCTGGCAAGGAGCTTCAGCGGCCGGGGTCCTGTGGTTCATCAGACTCCTCCCACATGCCTCCACTCCAGTTCCTGGCTCCAGTGAGGATGCTGCTCCTGAAAACTAGATGCTGTAATTTTTACCATCAGTTATTGGTACTGGGTGTCACCAAGGGCTCTAGGAACTCAAGTTGACTATAGTCCCCACTGCCACAGAGAGTCCTCGCATCCTTCCCATGCCTCACTCGCTCCCGGTTCCAGGTCAGGCAAGAACACTGGATCGGTGGAGCCTGGTAATATGAATATCTGGCATTTTCAGCTTTTCTAATGCGAAATAATTCTGCTTCCCATCAAGACCCACAAAGGGAGAGAATTCCCCACACATAGGAAAGGGTTTCAGTTGCAAGGCAGCCAAAAAAGAATGACAAATGTTGATCACTTTCTAGCAAAATTAAGAATTGGATTCCCTTCTCTTGCTAGTGAAAATCAGATCTCAAATGTTATAAAAAACAAAGTAAAAATTAAATTTTAGTGGGAAGATCCTGATTTATTCGATCATGCTCATAACGAGGCCCTGAGAGAGGTAAAGTTTCGCGATCTTTCATCCATTCAAACCCTTCTTTATGGAGCACTAACCACAGGCAGGCATCCTGCCGTGCTGGGAGCACAGTAATAATTAACCCAGAAACAGTGCTAGTCTTCAGGGAGATTACTCTCTACCTGGGAAGACATGTAACAAATAAACAACACAAAGAACAAAGTAATTGATAATATCATAAGAACAATGAAGAAAAAGTGCACGGTGTTAAAAGACTCCCTAACAAGGATATCAACCTGTCTCGGGTTCATCACCTCCCTCTTCCCCACTCTTCGAGGCAATAATCATTGGTCTCCTGGAGGGGCTTGTGAGGGAAAGCTGGCGAGAGAAGGTAATGGTCCACGCAGAAGACAAAATGTGTCTCGATCCCTGTGGTAAAAAGGAGTTTGGCGAGCTCATGGGAATATTGGACTTGAGCATTTAACACAGAGTGAGCAGGGTGGAGACAGACACTTCACAGAGCTTGAGTGTTGGGGTCCTAGATCTCAGAGACAAAACAGAGGAAGCAAGAAGGAGCACGTGGGCTTTGCCTGGCTTCTTGGCAGCTTTGGAGTAAACCTGAAGTGAATCCAAGTTGCCGTCTCCTCATCCTCCAGCCAGGCCCGGATCTGTCGTAGCTCGGGCATGATTAGATTCACATTTCAGGAAAAAATTCTCCCAGCTGCGCATGGGGACAGAATTGTGCGGCGGCGAGTGAGAAGACCTCCCAGAACACAATGGCAGCAGCTATGGCAAGAGACGGGGGATGCAGCTTATACCAGGGTGGCAGAGTGGAGACAGTGGCAGGGCAACCTGAAGGTAGAATTGAGTGGATGATGCGCAATCATGACGTATTCTCAAATATCAGAGGAGCAGGAAAATGCTGAGACTGAACGACAAAAATAAATCATCTTTCAAACCAAAGGATTATTTTCTGGAACATACGAAGTACTCTAGTTTTGTTTTTTTGACCATCTCCCCCACCCCACTGTTTCCAGAGTCACTTCTTGGGACTTGTTTTAGTCAGGGCTCGCCAGACGAACAGAACCAACAGGATGTGTATATATAGAGAAAAAGACTTAAAGGGCTTGGCTCACGTAATTGTGGTGACTGGCAAGTCCGGAATCCTCGGGGGAGGCTGACAGCCTGGAGACTGGGGAGAGAGCTGCAGTTTGAGCCCAAAGGCGGTCGGCTGTGACCCAGGCAGAGCTCTGCTTACCAGGTCCTATGGCAGCCTGCGGGCAGGTTCCCTCTTGCTAGAAGGAAATCAGCCTTTGCTCCATGCAGGCCTTCAGCTGACTGGATGAGGTCCACACTGGAGAGGGAAACATGCTCAACTCAAGTCCACTGATCTAAATGTTACTTATCCCAAAACACTCTCACAGAAACATCCGGAATAATGTTTGACCACAGATCTGGGCTCCATGGCCCAAGCAAGTGGACCCATAGAGTTAACCTTCACAGGGCTGCATCTGAAACCCTAGCTGGGATCATCTCTGAGAGGCACCTCTGGGTCCTCGGCTCACTCCTAGGGTCCCCCGAGCTGATGCTTTTCTGTGACTCAGGAGCCATTTCCAGGAATTGAGCAGGAACTCTCTCTCTCCACCCAAATGATGTTCTCTGAATGCTATTACTCCCCACGAGCAGGAGCTCAACGCAAACAAATGTTTCTATAAACGGCAGCCAGCAATAGGTGGCCTGGAAAGATGTGACATCTGTCCCCAGGGACCTTCGACAAGAGAATGCAAACCATCCGTCCTACCGGGTTCAGCCTGGGCGCCCACAGGCTTGTGCAGGGGACGGGGCCAGATGTCCTCCTGACCTCTCATCTTACCAAAGACCTCGCAACACAGAGCCCTTCATTTCTTCTGAATCAACAGCTGCTGATTTCATTCAAATAATCCGATTTGAAATTCTGTTTCTGGAACACAGACAGCTTCTTCTGCCCAGGAAGGACAAAGAGAGTGGAACGGGGGCCTTAATGGGAGATATTTTGGGTGTTTTCAGACACAGAAGTCAACATGCTGTTCACTCGGGGGGCTCTGACCTCTTGCTTTGAAGGAAAACAGGAAAAAGGAGCTGGGTACAAAGAACACAAATATTTTACTTTCACCAATTCTCCAGTCTGGGCTCAAACAAATGTCTCTGCTGGACCCTCCCTCCCTCCCCCTCCCTGAACACATCTTTGAAAATCAACGTGAAGATCAGATGAGAGAAACAGATTTGAAAGGTAATTTGCCAGTTTTGAAGAAATACAGGTCGTACATGCATCTATGTGTTTCAAGGAGAAAGAGAGAGTTTTCTCAGAGGCGTATAGGAGCCCTTGGAGGAACAGACGATGTCCTTCCCACGCGGTGCTGGGCTTGACCAGGAGGGGAGGGCAGACAGGCCGGGTCCACTCCGTGTTAGGATCTGCAGTGTAAATGCATCGAGGGTAATAGGAGCTGAAGACTCCTGCACAGGGGACACGCCTAGCTGCAAACTGTGTCCGCGTCTGAGCCTGGATCCCTGCCGGGTCTCCTGCCCGTGGCGGCACATCTCGGAACTGCCCCTGCGTCTCAACCCCTGCGGTCCAGCCCAGCAAAGCGCTTTACCACAAAGGCCAGAGCCCTCATCGCCTTCCCCCTCTGCAGTCTGGGATCCCTCAGAGCAATTTCCAAAGGAAGACCCTGGCCAGATGAGGGGCAGCAATAGGGACAAGACGGAGGCTGGTCCTGGTTGAACCCCTGGATCAAGGCAAGGACGGGCTGTGTGAGCGGTTTACAGAAAGAGTGAAGTAACAGCACCTTTGCAAAAGGGTGCTGCAGCTGGCTTCACAGAGGAGTGAAATTAGGACTGGGGGTCCAGGAGTGGGAGGTGTCCGGGGTGGGGGCGGGCGTCCGGAAGACCTGCTGGGGAAGGTTCAGAGGGACAACGAGAGGATGCTATTGATGGAGGAGAGTGAGAGGCACCAGCCAGAGGTGAAGGGTGAAGAATAATTTGGAGGCAGAAGGTGAAAACCCTTGAGTGCTACCCTAAGATGTGAGACACCATCAGTGGCCCCCCGCAGCAAAGGAGCCTCGGAAGGGGGCGTACAACTTCGCTTATTCACTCACCCATTCATTAGCTCGTCATCAATGTGGTGGAGCCCATCAGACCTACGTTTATTGACCTTAGAGGGATTCGGCTAGATGTGCTCAGTGAAGGGTGGGAGAGAGACTGAGAGCAGAGAGACCCAGAGGGGTGCCTGTTGCCCCAGAAAGAAATGTGATTTAACCCACCAAAGGGCAAGGTCCAGTGGCGGGGGGCTCGGACCTGCTGCCCCCCAGCCACACCACCCACACCAGCGTCCACATCTCGCTGGGTTGGGAGAGACTCTCTTGTTCAAAGGTCCATATTTTTCTTGTGTCACAGTCCCTAAGTGCACGCCCACTACTCTGTGCAGATGCAAAACCACCTCTTTTCCAGGATGGTCTTGATAGTCCGGTAAGAAGTGGCCACGCCGTCTGTAGTGTGTGGCTGCCACAGTGTCAGACACAAACAGCCCAGTGAGGGCTCTGGCCACACCCACCGGACAATGCCATCCAAGAGGGCGGCTCTTGATCCTGCAGCTTAGAAGGAGGTAAGTACCGCCTGTGATGACCTAGGCTTTCCTTCCTGTTCCTCCCCTTGTCCTCTCTCATGTGTGGCTCCGGAGTGAGTTCTGACTCTTTGTTGAAGGTGCCAATCACCAGGGACTTAGGGTGACCCATGCCCAGATGGCGGGGGCTCAGCTCTATCCACTCCCCTCAGCACCTTAGCTTAGCTCAGAAGACAGCCTTTGTCAAGCCCCAGGCCGACGCTTGTGCCAGAATGGAGTGGCGGCACCAAGAAGTGCTTTAACGTCGGGAACAGACCCACGTCCCTTTCTGCTCTGAACCTCTGCCAGAGTGTCGCTCCAGCAGAGACGTCCTGGCCCCTCTGCTGTGGATGCATCTAGGACAGACCAAGCACGAGGGAGGTGCTCATTCCCAAACAGTATCTCCTGCATTTCTCAAGGTGGCGTCTCGGAGGATCTCGTGGCCCCTGAACCCAAGGGGCCTCCCTCCCCAGTGCCAGGCCTGCCGCTCTCGTTTCTCTGGACGAGTGGTCCCGGAGACGCATCTGTGGAAACCCTCACTCTGTCTTGGTTGGACAAGGTCGGTGGTTCCGCCATCCACAGGTGTCAAGCCGGCCTTGAGTAAATCCTCTTTAAAAAGAGAGTTGGGGTGGTGGGCGGGGGCAGTTCCACAAATGCCCTGAAATTGACTCACACCCTTAGAAAGCTTTAAGTCGGGGACCGTGTTTCTGCCACTCACCCCGTGCACTGGAAGGCCGCCGGGTCCTAGGCAGACGGTCAGGTCCTGAGTGTTGTACCGTCCCTGCTGAGGGGCTGCTCTGGAAGAGCTACCCTGACCCTCCTCCCCGTCTGTTGGGCTGTGAAAGCTGAGCTGGTCAGTTGCCTGGTCTGAAGGAAAGCCCGTGTCTTCACTCTCCCGCCAGGGCAGCTCCAGAGCTCCAAGCCCTGCGTGACCGAGAAATCCTCTTCTCTTCACTTTTCTCCTGGTGTTCCTGGAGCACTGGCTCTTCTCCCACCTCAGGGCCTTTGCACTGCTGTCCCCTCTACCCCCAGCATCTCTGTGGCTCATGTCCTCAGCTGCTCCCTGGGCCCTTTACTCAGAGGAGGCCTCCCCACCCCCCCCCCCCCCCGCATCACTGTGGGACTCTCCGGGCTCTGCCCCTCCATCCACACCCCTTACGCGTATTTTCTCTGGTTTCTTTGTCCACCCAGCACTTGGGACTCCCGGCTGACCTGCTCTACACTCACGTGGGGGTTTGCTTGTTTCTCGTCTGGCTCCCCCTCACTGGAATGTGAGCTCCAGGAGGACACAGTTTGGACATCCTCTTCCCACTGCTTCTCCAGGCACAGAGCACTGCCTGCAAGCGGCCGTCTCTCAAGAAACATCTGTTGGTGGAATGAACCTATTTCTGGTTTCTCCACCCATCACTCCTCTGCCGGGTCTCCCAGCCTCCAGCCACCCTTGCCCCCAAGCCCAGAGTCTACGTGCACAGGTAGGGAGGGGCGGTCAGCTTGGAGCCAACACATCCGCCCACCCCTTGGGCCTACCGTCCAAGAAGCTGACCTGAGAACTCCGCGTGGGAGAGCCTGGCCATTCCTTCATGGCTCAGCCGTCCTGGAAGAGCCACCTGTTGGCAGGTGTGGGTGTTTCCTCTAACTTAACTGAGGGTGACTGCTGCTTTTGAGGCCAGGGGTGACCCTGCGGTGGTAAGAGCTCTCTCCCGTCCTGGAGCCTGCCAGGAAGGCGGTGATACATTCCTCCAAGAACAGCTGATTCTCCTGTTGTCGCATCCCCCCAGGAGAGCCATGGGGCCACCCAATGACAGGGAGAGAAGATCCAATTTCTCTGTCAGACGCCAACACTCAGGCCTCCAGGAAAGAGGGACAAAGAGAAGGTGGGCTGCTGGCTGAGAGCGAAGGCCCCTCCCGCACCCTGCGGGTTTGCGCTGCGTTTCTCACTGCACTTTGCGCCCCGTGAGGCAACCAAGTTTAGAGCAGAGTCTGCAGGTTTTGTAGGGCAAAGGGTGTTTTGCCGTTCCAGCACGCGAGTGCAGCTACCCAGCCCAGGCCTCTGCCAGGAGCTCAGGACTGTCAGAGAGGCGGACAGGGACGCAGCAAGGGGGGAGTGCCGGGCACAGACTCAGAGCCAGGTGGGCAGCGGGGTGGCATGGGGGGCTTCCTGGAGGAGGCGAACCTCAGCTAAGCTAGAAAGAAGGAGGGAGGTGGCCCCATGTCAGGTTCCTAGGCTGCTGTAACCAACCACCAAAATCATGACAGCTTAAAACTCCGTGGCTATTCCCTCGTGGTCTGGAGGGCAGGCGTCTGCCATCAGGGCCACGCTCCCTCCGAGCTCTAGGGGAGAATCTGTTCCCCGGCTCTTCCTCCTTCCTGAGCTGCACCCCTCTCATCCCCCTGCTCGTGGCCCCTTCCTCCATCTTCACACGAGCCGCACAGCGTCTTCTTCCTCTCAGTCTGTGTCAAACCTCCCTCTGCTTCTCCTTTATAAGGACACTTGTGATGGCATTTAGGGCCCACGCAGGGAGGACGGGACCATCTCCCGTCTCAGGTTCCCTAACTTCACCACATCTGGGGCCACCGGTTCTCCATACGAAGCTTCCGGGCCTAGGACGTGCAGACCTTGGGGACATTATTCAGCCTTCGGAGGAATCCACTCCTGATCCCTCCATCCCGATAGGAGCTCCTATTGTTTACCAAACCGGGGACAGAGTCTGCTCTGATCCTCCCCTGGAGGAGCTCTGAGAGTTTTAGGAGATGGTGTTTGGGGGCCCCTGGTGTCCACGTGTCGTGGGGGTGGGGGGCCCGGTCTGGGGCTGAATGTGCAGCCGCTCCCCAGCTCCAGGCACCAGAATCTGCCCGTCCTCTCTGTTGCTGCTCCCGCGCCCCCTCCCGCTCCCTCCCAGCCCCAGCCAGACAAAAGCAGGCAGAGAGTTCCAGAAACAGCTCTGGGGGTTACTAGCAACCTCACATGTTTGAAGAAGGGAAAAGAAAAAGGATGAGGAAGTATTAAAGGAAGCCCTGAGGCGATGCGTTTGGAGGCTCCACTGAGCAGGGAAGCCGGGCGGGGCAGGGGGCGGGGTAGGGGGCTCCGAGGTGCCCCCACTCCTTTGGAAACAGGCTTGGGGCTCCCCTTGCTCAGTCCCAGTGGGGAGTGCAGCCGCGGAGGGCCAGGCCACATCATCGTCCTCCTGCTGGAGCTGGGGTGCACCTGCACACGGGCCTGCGCCTGAGCCCCCTAGTGGAAGTGCGGACGGCAGAGCCCGTAGCACTGGCCACACGCCTGCTCCCACGGGCTGCCCCTGAGCCTTGTCGGCCGACCCGGCCAGGTAGGGAGGGGAGGAGCCCACCCCCAGCGGCAGACAGAGCTCGGGCATCTCTGGGGTAAACCCAGCCCCCAAATCCCAGAACCCACATCTGGGCACCGACGCCCGAGTGTATCCCAGCCCAAGCGGCCACATTTCCTTGCGCCCGCAGCTCTCCTCTGGCCCTGACCCAGCCACAGCGGCTGAGGACACCTGAGGACACAGTCTCACTGGGTGGTGAGATGTTCATTGAGAATAAAACAAAGCAAAACAAAATAGAGAAATTCAACGAGCTGAGGCATAAGTGGTCATATATTTTGGAATTTGGAGAATAACAGGCAAAGGTCTTCACAATCAAATTTCAAGAAACATTTCTCACTTTATCCCAAAAGTAATCACCGACCTTCAGTGAAAGGCGTGGCAGTCGTACTGGAACGTGAGCCCCAGGAGGGGCTCAGCGTCTGTACACGTCGCCCACTGCTCTGTCCCAGCCCCCAGAAGAAGGTCTGGCTCATAGTAGGCCCTCAATACAAATGGTTTTAGAAAGAATGTTTCATGTGCTCCTGAGAAGCCCGCCGCCCTGCTGGAGCCTGTGTGGAAGGACATCCTGGAATCTGACCCTGGGAATCCCTGTGTGACCTCTTTCAAACCAATAGCTTCTCTGGCCTCGGCTTTCCTTTCTGCAAAATGGAGCTCACACTGGTGAATAGCCAAACGTTTGAGAAATTACCAGCGCTAAGTAAGAATTTCAGCTTAGGGCACAAAGTGAGCAGCAGCGACAGCCCTGCTCTCTCGGCACACGTTCTCCCAGCGTCTACAGCGCTGGCTACACAGAGACCAGCAAGGTGGGGCCTCTGTGCATGAGAACCTCACCAGCCCGGATGAGCTGGTGGAGGAGCCAGCCAGGCCCTTCTCTGCCGGGACTGAGTATGCTCCGTAAGGAACGTGGAGGCGGCTGTAGCCCATCCTTCGCTCCGTGTGACTTGCAAGGACACCAAATCCCAGGAGGGTTGGGGGCTGTGTTATAATCAGGGCCTGGGCCGCCATCACTGGTCTTGGGGACCCTCGTGGGTAGGATGGATTCTTCATCCATTTCTAAGGCACCCACCACCTGGGGCAGGGGTCCGGGGCTTCCTCCCGCCTCAATGCATGTGATGAATGATAGGTGTGGCCAGCCTGTCACCCCCACAACTGGACCTCTCAACTGTCCACTACAGGCTGAGCCAGGCCCGGCGGGCCATGGGGCGTGTGTCCTGGCCGGCGTCCCAGGCACAGAGGCTGTGGGTGAGGAGGCGTCCGTGAGACATGGTCATAGGAAAACCTTGAATCAGCCCAGATTTATATTAAAAAGATCACCTGGAGGTGTTAACTGACCTTGTTCTGGTAGTGGCTGCTCCCAGATCCATTCATCACAATGCCTCCCACGTCATCGCCGGCTCGGTTTCCTGACCTTCGGAATCCGCCCCTGGCCCAGAAGCCCCTCCGCCAGTCCTGCGTTTCCCTTCCCAGGACGTGAGGCTAAGTCCCAGGATAGGGAGTCAGTGGGTACCCGAGGGGCTCCCCTCTTCTCTTGGGGTATCAGAGCCCCACTCACCCCAATCCAGACAAGCCAGGTGGCCACATAGCTGGCTCGGGAGCATTGGAAGATGGAAGAGCCCTCAGCAGGAGGAACCACAACATGCCAATGTCGCTTGGCATCTCCCCAGCGGTTCACATGCGGCGTTCTCATTGGTTGCTCCTGGAGGAGAACTCCAGACGGGTGCTGAAATTGTGGATGTGAGTGAGTGTGAGTGAGCGTGTGTATGTGTGTGCACCTGCCTGAACATGGAGAGGCGGCCGATCCCGGGCGTCCCTTTTCCTTTGAGTCAGGTGGGCGTGACTCTCATGCGAGAAGCTGGCCACGCTCCAGATCAGTTTGGACCCGGGAGGATGAGCGGCAACACACACGGGAGAACCTCGCTTTAGCTAATGTAGTTCTGGGCTGCTTAATATAATCACAATGTTTGTAAATAAAACACATTTTAGTCGCCCCGGGAGACGTCCTATTTAGAGAAACTTCGCAGGATGTCTTTACCGATTCAGTAAGGACTTAAGTGTCTCCAGCTCTGTGTCAGGACACGGACGCAGAGATCAACAAAAGCCCCGTGCAAAGAGTTCACAAACCCGCAGACGGAGGGCATGAGTCCTCACAGCCGACCCCCAAGGGACTGATGTTTGGGTGGCGTGTGTCTTCCCATCGATTCCGCACCCACCAGCAGTCAGCTTTCATTCCAGAGTCATTTTTCACCAAGGAGTAAAGTTTTGATCATGTCGTCAGATTTTCTAGGTAATACTAGTAAATTACTAAGTATTTACTTACTTATTAACTACCTGCTATTTAGATACTAGGTATACCTATTTAAATACCTAGTATTTAAATCGTGCCCACCAGGTGTTTACCTACCTATTACCTAGTAAATTGCACCTTACCTGGCAAGTTACATGCTACCAGGTAAGATGCAAACAGCAACAAACATGTGGGTGCTTGGCAGTCTGCTAGGCTCACTTCTTAGCTAAGTGATTCACTTTCCCACGCTCCCCTCTTAACTTAAATCCATGACAAATCCAAATCCTAACAAAATTCCTGGGGTTGCTGTAAACCTTCAGTCGCCTGTGTTTTTGCCTGTATCTGCCATGGGTTGCTGTGCCAAGCCCTGAGGTGGCAGATCACTTAGCTGGGGAGGGGGGCTGTCAGGGACAGCTTTGGGACTAGAGACGTGCTCGGGCATTGCCGGATGGGCAGGGGTTCCGAGGGAGGGTGGAGAGTGTCCTGGCGGAGGGGGCATGCGGCCCGGCTGCAGGGGAGGAGAAAGTGGGGAGGTGTAGGCAGAGCTGGGGGCTAGGAGGAGGGCCTTGGAAACCAAGGGAAAGGGCTGGTCCTTCCCCGGAGGCCCCTTCAGAAAGGCCCACACGGGAGAAGCAGCAGGTCCAAGCTCTGGCAATGCGGCAGGCACCTGGCTGGAGTGTGGCTGGGCTGGGGAAGCAGGGACACTTGGCCTGGACAGACACGGGTTCCGCCCTGGACGTCATTTATAGCCCTATGTGTGCCCTGGACTATGGCTTAACCTCCATAAGCCTCCCCTTTTCCTTCTGTAAAAGGGGAACTGTAAAGGGGCAGAGCAGGCTTCCAGCCAGTGCCACTATCCCCTGTTATTAAGACACTTTCGCCACCGTCTAGGAAGGGCTCTAGTGCGATGGGGGCGCCAGGGCGGAGAGAGGACTCTGTGGTAACTCACATGTGTGGGGCACTCCAAAGTGTGCGGAGCTCCCTGCCACCTCATCTGGTTCTCCCAAGTGCCCTGGAAGGTCGCCGGCAGGTGCACCGTTCCTCTGGCACAGATGCACGAGTTGGGTGTGCAGAGCAATCTGACTTTTTCACACACGAAGTGTCACAAAGGGGAACGTGCTCATGAAGCGTCTGACCCAGAGCCCGCTCGTGCTCTTCCCTCTTCCTCTGCCCTCCCAGGCGAATGCCTGTGATCGCCTCCCTTCCTCCCTCTCTAGGAGCCTTTGGGGTTTCCAGCCTGACATGGGGCAGCTGAGTGCTCGTTGTCCGGGGTCAGGAGTCCGTGGCCCCTCGGAGGCTGGGATCTGTGACAGCCTTTCTCAGGACAGATGCATGAGGCGGGGGCCACAGCTTTGTTGACCAAATCCCACCCAGGATGGGCAAAGAAAAAAACCCTCCACTTTCACTGTTGCCCAGATCATCACTTTCATACACCAGCAAGAGAGCTGTGAGGCTCCCAAGTCACTTTGAAACTATGAAAAGAGGGGATGGTGAGAGACAAGGAGGAAACAGGCGTGAGCGGGGCACCCCGCAGATCCAGCGCCCCCCAACTCAACCCGGCATCTCCATCCCTGCGGCCTCCCTGCTGTTCTGGAGCTCAGGCCGTCTCTCCGGAGGCGGCTGTCCTGGAACCAGCACCCCTTTCCCTGCCTCTTCCTGTTTGTTCTGGAAGGGACAAAACCACACTCCGGTGCTTTCTGACCCCTGGTCCCCCAGTGCTCATGGGGCGATCTCCAGTGTGCTCCAGGTCACCCTGTCAGTCTCAGGGGAGGCGGCTGCTGATGGAAACATTGCCGTGGGGTGGATTCACCATCAACACCTAGAAAGACAAAGGAAATCAGGTGTCAGCCAGCTCTGGTTTGTGACCAGGAGCAAGAGAGGGGGTGGCAGCTGTTTGCAGGACAGGCTCACACACCTCTCCTCAATTCATCCTGGCGATTCCCGTGCGTGCAGGCTATGGGGCCCTCCCTGGGTCCTCTGCTGTCAGGACACTGCCCCCATTGGGGCTGCACCCCTGCCTGAATGAGGGAGGGGGCCACTCAGTCACAGCCTGACCTGGTCCTACCTTGAGACAAGAGCATTCTCAGCTCCCGGGACTCTGATGGGCACACACTATTCTTTCCCGGAGAGTTCTAGAATTCCCAGAATTGTCTCACCCACACTCTGAAAACAAGGGTTCCCAGATAGAAACAATAATAGCCCCAACAACAGGCATGCATTTCCATCTTAATCTTAATTCCCCCAAATAGTGGAATTTCTATGGGACAAAGAGGCTACGAAGATTGGCTACAAAAGGGCTGCCTTACAGCCAGCTCACGCGCCTCCCCCCACTCCCATCTTTCACAGCAAAAGCAAACCTAGTAGCAGGCAGCTCCCCGCCCCCCACAGCCTTTCAGCCTAACTAGGTCTCGTCCTGGATACGCCCCAGGCTGCTCAAAGAGCCCCCTGGGAGTGGCTGTCCTGCCCCAGGCAGACACATGAGCGGAGGCCCCAGGAGGGCCAGAGCCCAGCGCACAAAGGGGGGCCAGGTGTGCCGACTTCTCTCCGGCGCCACCCCAGCCTCACCTGGCTTGGGGACACTTTATCCTTCTGCCTGTGCGGTCTCTGCTTTATTTGTTTTCACACTTGTCAGCCTGGTAGGTTTCCAATTGTTCTCAGCAATCTTCTGTTTGAAAGGAAAGGGACGGCACCCAAAGGTGTCATAAAAACCAGCAGATCAGCTGGCAAAACACAATTCCTTTTAAAGCCTGAGAATTAAGATTTTCTGGATGGCTCACAGCAGAACCTTCACAGATACAAGCATGCAGACACAGCCAGCGAGAGAGAGAGACAGAGAGAGAGAGAGAGACTGGTATGATGAAAAGACTCCAAATGCGACGCGGGAAAGGAAGGGTGGTCGGAGCCGACCTTGTGGCGGCCTTTGCAGAGAAACTAAGACGAAAACTCGGGTGAAGGCACGCCTTCCTGTCAAAACTTTGGGGAAGAGCATCTCATGTTTGTTGGCACCTATGTTCTGACCAATGACTGAGTACTGAGCAGGCCAGATCGGTTCCATTGGCAAATTTTATTTTAAATAATTAGGCCATCTACGGGTGGTGGCCAAGGGCCTCTTGCTTGTCCTGACACAGCACTAGGAGCCCAAGGTGAAGGGGGGAGCCCCGTCCTTGCAGAGCACAGCTGGGGTGGAGCCACAAGCACCCTGGGAGAAGCCCCATCATCCTTCCACCAGAAAAAGGGAAAAAATAGTCAAGACCGCCTCTTGCATCAGACTCAGACTTGTCTCCAGAGAAAGGTGTTGGCAGGAAATCTCAGATTCCCACTTCTCGCCTTATTCTTCATGCCCGCGGTGCTCTGGGGGCTGGGTCCCTGCAGAGGCAGAGGATAGGAAGTGCCACGCTGTCCCAAGGCAAGACCACCGCCCAGAGCGTTTCATGTCAGGGGTCCCACCCCTGATTTCAGATTTATCTGTTCTCTGCTCCAGCGAAGGCAGGGGGACACCAGCTGGTTCAAGGCCTAACTGGCAGTATGATAGGAATCTCTCTTCGGAATGGAGCTCAGAGTGTGGGCCTAAGTCCAACAGGGGCAAGGAAGGGCTGCTGCTGGGGAAGGATCCCAGCCTTGCTCAGTGTCAGACGCGCCCACAAGACCCGGGGGCGTCCCCGGGTGAACAAAATTTGGCTGCAGGAAGAAGACACTCAGGCTTCACCAGGGGCAGCGCCCCATATTCCAAGTACCCACCAGGGGCCACGTTGGCACCGCCCTCTGGAGGGGTTTGTTTTCATGTTTTTGAAAGTTCCGTCATCTGCCGTAGACAGGAAAATGCCAGAATTTACTGTTCAATTCTAGCAGCATTTTGGGAAGATGTTCAGGTTTAGAAGAGTCACTTAACAGAAGATGAGGCAGCTTCGGGTTTGAATTTAGTTACTACATGTGAACAGAATTAGGAATCTGCAAATTAATATGTGTGTAATTAATTAACATAATGCATGTAGGTATCCTATCTGATAATTGTAATAAAGCGGGGGCTGAGAATGGATTCAGGCAGGTGCTCCACTGTCTAACCCTAATTTAACTACCCAGGAATGTCTTGTGAAAGAACTTAGGAAGCCAGGTTCCCACTCCCGGGCCGCAGTTTGCATACCTGATCTCCAGTGTCTAATGCAGCTAACGGGGGTGCGGGGGCAGCTCCAGCCATCCTGACATGTTTAGGGCATCTTTTTTATATACAGACTTTATTTTTTGGAGCAGTTTTCAGTTCACAGAAAAATTGAGCAGAAGGTACAGAGATTTCCCATACAACCCCTGCCCCTACGCATGCACAGCTGCCCCCACCATCAGCATCCCCGCCAGAGTGCTACATTTGTTACAAGTGACGAACCTACACTGACACGTCATCATCACCCAGAGCCCAGAGTTGACACTAGGGTTCACTCTCGGTGTTGGACAGTCTGTGGGTTTGGACAAATGTGTAATGACGTGTAGCCATCATTCTGGTATCATGCCAAGTATGTGCACTGCCCTGGATATCCTCTGTGCTCTGCCTGTTCATGTCTCTCCCCACCCGCCTCAGCCCCTGGAAACCACTGATCTTTTTGCTGTCTCCATAGTTTTGTCTTTTCCAAAATGTCATGTAGTTGGAATCATACAGCATGAGGCTTCTTTCACTCAGTAAAATGCATTTAAGGATCTTCCATGTCTTTTCATGGTTTGGTAGCTCATTTCTTTTTGGCACTGAATAGTACTCCATTATCTGGATGGACCACTGTTTATTTATCCATTCTCCTACTGAAGGGCATCTGGGATGCTTCCAAGTTTTGGCAATGATGAATAAAGTTGCTACAAACATCTGTGTGCAGAGTTTCGTGTGGACGAAAGTTTTCAACTAACTCGTTGTAAATACCAAGGAGCACCACTACCAGATAGTGTGGTAATAAGATGTTTAGTTTTCTAAGAAGCTGCCCAGCTGCCTTCCAAAGTGGCTGAGCCATCCTGCGTTCCCACCAGTTGTGGGTGAGTGCCTGCTGCTCCCCATCCTCGCCAGCATTTGGTGGTGTCAGTGTTCTGGATTTGGGCCATTCCAATAGGTGTGCAGTGCTGTCGTCGTTATTTTAATTTGCATTTCCCTGATGACCTTTGGTGTGGAGCATCTTTTCATATGCTTATTTCCCATCTGTATATCTTCTTTGATGAGATGTCTGTCCAGGTCCTTTGCCCATTTTTTAATTGGGTGGTTTGTTTTCTTATGGTTGAGTTTTAACAGTTTTTCACATATTTTGGAACACAGTCCTTTATCAGATGTGTCGTTTAGGGTTTCTTTACGACATGATGAAACCCCATGATTGAAAAACAATGACCTTGGTCATCAAAGCTCTTAAAAAGCCTTGCCCTGGGCCCAGGAGCTGAGCAGGCCTCTGGAAAGGAGGAAATACAGCGTTAATTATGTAGCTCGCTATGACCCAGTGAATTCACAGAGCGAGTCCCCAACAACTGCTGGGTAAAGTTGAGGACGTGCGCACTGGGGGAACAGGGCCTTGCACACACGCCATCGCTTCCATAGACTCCACGGCCAGCAGAACTCCCACGTGGCTTCGTAGTCTCTCACTCGGGGAGGTGGCCGATGTGACTGATGCTTTGCCAAGCGTTGGGTTAAGTGGCTTCCAGGAACTGTTTCTGCTTCTCGTCAGCAGCAACCTGTCTGGCACAGGGTCAAGTCCAGCCTCACCACTGAAAACTGACCCTCTCAAGGTTGCCTAGGACTCCCTTGTCGCTGCAGAGGACTCGTCTGCCTTCCAACAGCACCTAGCTCTCTGGACCCTTCCGCCCTCCCCCGGGCTGCTTCCTGCCCCACCATCCGCTCCCTCCCCATCTTCTCTGCTGTCCTGCTCCGGGTCCAGTCGCCAAAGGTCTCCGTCTTACCTCTCCTGGTCTCTGTCTCCACCCATCATTCATCACCCAGCCCCGCGGCTTTAAACGACCCTTCAGAGCTGATGACTCACAGGAGTCTCTGTCCCTTGGGTGCTCCAGGCCACACGTCCAGCTGCTTGCTTGACTTCTCCACTTGAAAATACACCAAGCCTCTCAGGCTCAGCATGCCCGCACGGGGCCCTGTGTCCTGCCTTGCCCCTAGCGTTGTCCTTCTGCTGGTCTTCCACGGGCCCTGGGTCTGTTCTCTGTAAGCCACCTCCATGGTGGGCTTTAACTTGCTTGTTTCTAATGTAAATCAGATCCCTCACTCTCCTCCTTAATCTTATCTTTTTCTTTTTTCTTTTTGAGGAAGATTAGCCCTGAGCTAACCTCCACTGCCAGTCCTCCTCTTTTTGCTGAGGAAGATTGGCCCGGAGCTAACATCCATGCCCATCTTCCTCTGCTTTATTTGTGGGACGCCTGCCACAGCATGGCTTGATGAGCAGTGTATAGGTCCGCACCCGGGATCCAAACCCTTGAACCCCAGGTTGCCAGAGCAGAATGTGTGAACTTAACTGCTACGCCACTGGGCCTGCCCCCCTCACTCTCCTCCTTAAAACACTCCACTAACGTCCTGAGTACTTAGAAGACAAGCTGAACTCCTTGGGCAGCCAATGTGACCGCTGTGGACTGGTCTCTGCTCCTTGCCCAGGGCACGATCCCTGGCCTCGGGCGTCTTAGGCTGGGTGTGGGCTTCATCTTTGCCTCTTCCTCTCCCTGGGAGGTTCTGCCTCGCCCTTTGCAGAGCTGCCTCCCTCCAACTCTAGGGAAACCCTCTCGAAGGCGGTGTTTGTGCTTCTGCCTGTGTGAGTCAGCTCGGGCACCACAGCAAGCACCCAGACCGGGGGCTTAAACAACAGGAACGCATTCTCTCCCCGTCTGAAGGCTGGAAGCCCACACTCTAGGTGCTGGAGGGCCCTGCTCCCTCTGAAGGCTCGGGGGGGATCGTTCCTGCCTCCTCCAGCTTTGGGGGGCTCCAGGCACTTCTTGTCTTGTTGTCACATCCCTCCCGTCTCTGCCTCAGTCTTCATGCAGCTTCCTCTCTACGTGCCTGGCTGAAAACTCCCTTGGCCTCTCTCTCAGGAAGAGACACACGATTGTGTTTATGGCCCACCTGGATAATTCAGGACAAGCTCCTCCTGGCAGGACCCTCTGCCATCGCAGGTCACATTGATACGTTCTGGGATTAGACGCAGTCGTATCTTTGGGGCACCGTTTGGCCTGCTACACTCAGATTTGTGAGTTTCTTAGATAAATAGGAGCCATGCCTGTGGGATAAAGGGAAGGGCCCCTGCGTGTCTTGCAGGCTGGTCCACCCCCCATCTTTGCGGCATGACATTTGAAGTTGCTTTTCTGCCATTGCAGGAATATTCTCAATATGAAAAGATAAGACCTTGGTGTTTGTCTAGAGAATAGCACTCCTGTCTTTCAGGGCAGGAGGCGGCCGCATACTCAGGAGGAGGGGAGGTGGCAGGTGCCTGGTGCATGCCTGGCTGCTGGACGGGTGGTCTTTCCCAGGACTGGGTGAGCTGGAAAGCTGCCAAGGACAGATTTGAAGAAGACAACCCTGGGGGCCAGCAAGCAGCAGCTGGATGGAAACCATACAGCGTTTTCCTGGGGAGGAAAGGCTGCCGGGTTCTTCATCTGCCTTCATCTGGAGCAGGGTGTACTCCACCCCTCCAAGAGGGTGCACTTCACCCCTCCAACAACAAATACCTGGGAAATGGCTGGGAATGAGGCAGGGGTGGTTGCCCTTGTCCGCTGTCCTGCCGGGTTGGCTCCCTGGCCATCCCCATGGCTCTCTTCCTGGCATGTATGTCAGCATGCGGCTCAGGTTTCCACTCTCTTGGGACTCAAAGGACCTTTTTTTCCCTCCTTACTGCCCCTTTTAGGTACAGCTGTGATGTGCATGGCTGGTCCAAAGGGAAAAGCCCAGATTATGGACTTTAAAAATAGAAGTCAGTTTGTCCTGCCTAGGAGTAAGAACCAGACCCCCAGCAATTCAAACAGACTTACATAGCGCTCCTGCTTGAAGCTCTGCTCCTCCGGAGGAGGCAGAAAAGGAACACTAGCTTCCTTTTTCTTGCTAGAAAAGCAAAATGCAAATAAGTCTTCTGAAAATTGCTTCCACATATTAAGAATTTTGTGTAACGTTTTAGAACAGACAGGGCAGACAGAGGGACAGACACATAGATGGGGAGCTGGGAGTTAACCAGGCGTGTCCTCGATTCTGTCTTCAGCTCTGCCCTGGACCTTCTGTGAGAACTTAGATTGGGCTGTAACCACACTGGGCCTCTTTTCCTTTAAAACCCATAGAGATGAAGCGTGATCTGGTTTAAAAAAAAAAAGAAAACATGAGTTTTAGAACCAGACAAAACTTCATTCAAACACTACCCAGCAGTGTGATCTTGGGAAAGTGATTTCACTATTCTAACTCTATTTCCTGAGCTGATATAAACAGGTCATATGTTCCTCATCAGGTTTTTATGTAAATTGAATCAGAAAATACACCTGAAAATGCACAGTCCAAACTCTTGCACATAAGCACTCAAAAACAGCGGTCTTTCCTCCTTTCCTGAGTGAAACCGAGAATTAAACCACAGAAGTGAGCAGTCGAGTCTGGCCCCATCCCACAGCTAAGAGCTGTGCTCATAGCTGCAGCAAGCTAAATAGTTTCTTCCCCACCAAGAGGAACTTGATTTTTATGAATTTGCTCAGAAATAATATCTTTTTCCCCAAACGGTTAATTCGAGGCGTTGAAATGTCTGATTTTAAATGTTACCCTCTGAATACTGCCTTCAATGATCAAATCAGCAAGAAAGGGTGAATTTCTGTAGTGAACTGTGTTTTAGTCATGTAGCTCGTGTCTTTCTCTTTCTCCTGCAGCATCGAGCTCTTTGGTCATCATTTGGGGACACCAGGGCCCCTGGGAAGGTGCCTGGGTCACGCTCGCTGTGTGGTTGGAGCACATGTCTTTCTGGGAAAACATGCTCGGGCCTCGCTCCCGCCCAGCCATACATGCCCCTTCCCTTACTTTGGAGACCGTGTCGGTCAGGAATTCTCTGCTCACAGATCTGCAGAGCCCACTGCAGACTGGCTGAAGCAAGGCAGGGCATTCACGAGCTCTCCTGACCTCGTGGTCCAGAGGTGGAAACACCCTCCACGGCCCCCAGCAGAGCAGCATCACTCTCAGATCAGGTCCCTAGGGCTGCTGTAACAGAGCGCTCAAGCTGGGGGCCTCAAAACAACCGAGAGTCCTTGTCTCACAGCGCTGGCAGCCAGCCGTCTGAGATCAAGGTGTCAGCAGGTGTGTGCTCTCTCTGGAAGCCCCAGGGGGGATCCTTCTGTGCCTCTCTCAGGCTCTGGGGGCTCTCGCAGTCCTTGGTGTTCCTCGGCTTACAGACACATTGCTCCCATCTCTGCCGCCTTCTTCCCTCGGTGTGTGTCTCTGTGTCTCCCCTCCTCTTCTCGTAAGGACTCCTGTCCTATTGGATTTAGGGCCCACTCTATTCTGGTATGACCTCGCTTAACTAAGCACATCTGCAAAGATCTCTCATTCTGAGGTTCCAGCTGGGCGTGAATTTGGGGGACAGGATTCAGCCCACCACGCCCTCCCATGCCTGATTTCTCCTGGTCTCTCCACACTGCTTTCAGGAGGTTCCTAAGGCTGATTCTCCCCTTGTCTTTGCAGAATGACTGCCAGGCCACCAGCCACTGGGACGGTAGCCTTCCTGTGCCCAACCTGTGGGAGAAAGTGGAGTTCCGTCTCCTCCTCACCCTTCCCAGAAGATGGCAGGAAGGTCGTCAGTCGGGGCTTCAGTCTTGTGCTGCTGACAATGACCCTTGATCCTGTGGTCAAGGTGATGGAAATCACTGACTGGCTGGAGCCAGGCAAGGCCCCACAGGAGCCCCTGAGAGAGCATGGCAGGACTTCCAAAGAAGTGTGGGTGCCCTTTCCTTAAAGAGGGAAGTGGATGGTGGGTGGCAGAAAACAGGCGCCCACTCGAGAGGGAGGGAGAGACACCATTAGAAACAGCAAGAATAGGGGCCAGCTTGTGGCCAAGCGGTTGAGTTCCTGCTCTCCACTTCTCTGGCCCAGGGTTTCTCTGGTTCGGATCCTGGTGCGGACATGGCACCGCTCATCAGGCCATGCGGAGGCGGCGTCCCACACAGCGCAACCAGAGGGACCTACACTAGGATATACGACTACGTAGTGGGGGGCTTTGGGGAGAAGGAGAAGAAGAAGAAGAAGAAAAAGAAGATTGGCAACAGATGTTAGCTCAGGGCCAATCTTCAAGAAGAAAAAAAGAAAAGAAATAGCAAAATAGCAAGAAGAGCAGTGAAAGGATGCGCTCCATCCAGCTGCCGCTGAGAGGAGGCCCCTTGGCTGAATTGCTCGGCCTGACAATACCCAAATCAAAAGGTGCTTAAACAAGCTCAATGATTTAAATGGCAATTCCTCTGGAGCCCTGCCAGTGGAGACGACAAAAGGACACTCCAGACCCACCAGCCACTCTCCTGCCACACCCCCAGGGGCTAATCAGGGCCCCAGCTTTGTCTTTCGATGGGTCTGAGGGGCTCTGGTATTATCAGCTCAGCTTTGTTCCCCATCAGGATCTGAAGTGGTTTCCTTCGTTTTCAAATAAATAAAACACAGCAGCGATGAACTGTCATTTCAGCGGCATTCACTTAGAAGAGAAAGCCGTGCTGGGGAGAGGAAGTTGGATAATTGTCGGCACAGAACTGGCAGAGGGCAGATTCCACATCAACACGTCCCTGCTCCCTGTGACCAGGATGGGTGGGTTAGAAACTGAAGGGGTCCCCAAGGCTGGCAGGCATAGCCCGCTAGAGTCAATAATGAGACATGAGACGTGGCGTCCAGGGGGTCTGCGGGCGGCCTGGCTTTGAAGTTCTTCTGGCCCCATAAACTGGCAGGCTGCTGGCCCCTCTGCTTCCCCTCCCCTCCTCCTGACCCACCTGCCCCCCATCTCTGCCCTAGATTCCCGCTCCCCTTGCTGTTAGTCTGTCTGTAGGATGAGCACACAGTCATAGCCGTTTCGACAACCAAGGCCAAAATCTTCCTGGGGCTCTGCACAGCCAGATCCAGGGCACTCCGGCCAGGGGACGGCTGTGTTTTGCCGAGGGACAGCCGGGGGGGGCGATCAGATTCCTGTCCAGAGCCCAGTTGCTCACAGTTGAAGGACACCCCCAAGAACGCTGCAGGGGGGCTCCTGAGCAGAGCAGATAACAAGGCTGTACCGAGGTCTCTCCCATTTCTGGATGGGGCGCCCACCCCCAGAAGCGACTTCACCATCGGGGGGGCCTACACGGTCCAGAGGATGGGGCCAGCAGGGAGCGATGCTAGGGTCATTCCTGAGAGGGCCTTTCCCGCTGGCCTCCTGCTCCGACCTGCCCCCTCCCCATCCCAGGGCGCTGTGGGTCTGCAGTACCCACATGGGTTCCCCTGGTCACCTGCAGGACGATAGAACATGGACCATTTCACATGTTAGTGACCTTCATTCTCGCTCCATGACGACTTCACCTCCAGAAGGTTCTCCTAGAAGTGAACAGAAAGATAGTGTTGAGTCTGGGCATGGGGAGGGTGGGAACGAAAATGGAAACACAAATTGTCAGGTGCCCAAGTGGGGGCAGTAAATTAACAGTTGCGCCGTAAATCAGGCTTACGCTTTGCACTTTTCATGTAATTGTTAGATTGCTCTAAAAATAAGTCACGGATAAAATGAATAATGATCTAGTTTGCCTCATCCCTGACTCGGTTTGAACCAAGAGCTGACACGGATGTGGTTGCTTTCATACTCGTCATTTGGCAGTGGCAGAGGAAAGGCTTTTATTCCCCTGGGTTTGGGATCCACTTCAATGAAGGAGAGCTGGGTTCAAAGCCAGCCGAGTTTCGGCGTGCAGGCCCGGCCCCTTGGCAAGGAGCGATGCCCTCCCTCCCCTGTGTCCTGAGTCTGCAGCCTGAGCACCTCTCTGCACGCCGAGGCTGCATTCTCAGGCCCGCTCTCCCTACTCCGGCCCCTAATTAACTATCCTTTGTACTGAACTTTCCCCGTTCACCGACCTCGTGGATTCTTGATCGGACCCTGATGGTTACACCAAATTATCTGGACCCAGAAGAAAAGCCGCAGGCGTGAAATCTCATTGACGAGCCTGAGAACATGCAGTCACCCCGGCCTCCCAGAGGGCTCAGCCTTCCGGCCCGCGTTGACCTCAGTCCCCTTCCTTGGCAATTCTATGCCTGGGCTTCTCATGGGGGCTTTTAGGGTGCTGCAGAGACAGCAGGGGGTCCCAGGGCCCCAAGAGACCTGGTCATATATGTGCCTGACACCACACACATCACGGCCCCCAGCTGTAGAAGCAGAGGACCCACAGCCACCCGCAGAGCCGTCCCTGGTGGGGATGAGGTCAGGCAAAGTGTGCCCAAGGCTGAGTAAGTTGAATCCATTTCACTGAGTTTGAATGAGACCTGACTCTTCGGACCAGCACGTGGCA
Source organism: Equus asinus (assembly GCF_041296235.1). Classification (NCBI taxonomy): domain Eukaryota; kingdom Metazoa; phylum Chordata; class Mammalia; order Perissodactyla; family Equidae; genus Equus; species Equus asinus. The sequence goes on along the minus strand of NC_091794.1, from coordinate 110,913,695 downwards.
GGATGACCTCGTACGTCCCGGGGGAGCTCAGAGGCTGCCTGTGGGGGGCATGCACCTATAAACATGACCTGCAGGTAGGCCTTGTGCCACGAGGTCAAAGGTGAAGAACGAGGTCACCAGCCTCACTTTGTGAGCATGTGAGCAACAACCCCGGGAGAGAAGAGCCCCCGCGGGGCACAAGGACAGAGACACGCACGTGTGTGTTCAACGCCCACACACCAGGGCGGAGTTTGCACCAGCCGTTGGACCGCTCAGGCGGAGTGCAGGGGGCAGGAGTGGGAAGGGCACCCTGCAGAAATCAGCCCCGGAGCGGGGTTTTCAAGAGTGACTAGACTGCAGGCAGGGAGGGGAGCACTGGAGGGCGGGCACAGAGACGGGGCAGCATGAGTGAAGGGATGCATGGTGACATGGCAGGAATTCACGTAGTAGAGCGTCAGGTTGGAAGCTGGGAGGCGGAGCACTGAGCTGGAGAGGCAGGGGTGGACACGACCCTGGAGGTCTCTGCGTGCTACAGAGGAGCGTAGCCTCCACCGTCCGGGTACTGGGGAGCCATAGCAGAGCTAGAGAGAGCAGCAGCACATTCAGACTGGACCCTGAGGAGGGGAACTTTGAATGATGGAAGGGACAGGAGGAGCCAACCTTTCGAGTGGTGAGAAGTGGTCTGGCATTGAGTTCGACTGTACTGCGTGGGAGGAGACCGAGCACCCTGGGGGGGATTCTCCTAGCAGCCTGGCCTCAGGTCCCTGGGGGCTCCCATGGCTAGGGTAGACATGGACTTGGGTCATCCCCTAGGTGTGGTGCAAACTGCCTGCGGCCCCTCTGGGTCAGCCTGCTATGCCCGGCTCTCCAGCGTCATGCCCAGGGGACATGGCTGCTGATGGAGAGGTCGTCTGCTTCAAGAAACAGAGCAGTCCCAAACCCCCTTCCCCCCGAGATCCTGCCTCAGGAATCAGGCGGAGAGCGGCCCATGGGGCCGTTCCCCCGAAGGAACCCCTCCTGCCAACCTGGCAGTGCAGAAAGCTGGCAGGAGCTGTTTTGATTGGCTCATTTCAGCGGGGCTCATTATTTTTACAGGGAACAATTTCTAACAATTTTCCTTGTCACTCAGGGCGCTTGCTGCTGGCTGAGCTGCTCAGGCCGTTATAAATACTTATCAGACACCTTCAACAAGCGCTCGCAGGTAAAAATAATCCCTTCTGCGTTTGCTCTGTGGGCGCAGCTGGGACTGAGTTCTGGTGAGGGAGACACCCTCGCTGCTCCGCATTGTGTCTCCCGCAGGGCGGGGGTTGGGGGATCGGAGCTGCACAGCCCCTAGGGCCCGGGTCCAGGGGGTGGGGGCTCAGAATGCCCAGAGGTGTGATGCCCCCTTCCCTAACCCTTCCTGGTGATGGGGGTTCCTGCAGCAGCTGAGGGTTAGCGATGCAAAGCCACTGAGATGCAGCTCAGAACGTGGAAGGGACCTGCAGGCTGGTGGGCCCTGCGCCCTTTGCACTAGCATCACCTGGGATCTTCGTAACAGGCAAACCCTAAGGCAGACCTGCTGGATCGGAGCCTCTGGGAACGGGGCCAGGAACACTCTGGGAGCACACCTAGGAGGTTTCGAAGTGAAGGCTGAGGCCCAGGCAGGACACGCACACCCATATTGCCAGCGGGCCTGGCAGGATGGAGCCAGGAGGCAGAGCCAGAAGAGCCAGCCTCGAAGTCCGCTTCCAGCACGTTCTAGCTGGGTGGTGTGGGGACCTGACTTCTCCGAGCCTCAGTTTTGTCTTCCGTAAAGTAGGCACAATACAGCTTACCATGTAGGAGTGTTTCACATTCAACTGTAACAGCCCTTCACAGGCGCTCACAATCACAGTAGTGTCATGAAGAGATCACGGTGAAGGAGAGACTGCCGGCTTCCAGCTGTGTGACCGAGAGCAACAAGCTCATCTCTCAGGCTCCCTCCTCTCACAGCTTTGGTCGTGTCCAGTGCTAGGCAGAGTGCCTGGAACACCGAGGACAGCACAAGCTGGGGGCATCGGGCTCGTCTTCACCGGGTAACTAGAGCCACATGTGCTACGGGCCCTGGGCAGTGGGTGGGCGTGAGGGACATGACTATGGGACACGGGGACATGGATCCCTCTTGGAGTCTGAAGGGAGAAGAGTTTTCAAGGAGACAGAACTCCGGGCAGTGGAGATGGTCATGAGTCTGTCTGAAGAAGGAAGGTTACAGGGAGCTTGGGCAGACAGACAGGACAGCTGGGACATAGGTAGGACACCTGGTACGTAGGTAGGACACCTGGCAGGCAAGTAAGACACCTGGTACATAGGTAGGACATCAGGTACACAAGTATGACAGCTGGCAGACAGGTAAGGCAGAACAGGACACCTTGATAGAATTGGCGGTGGAATTGGGGGTGACGGGACCCCATGGCTGGCGGGAGCCTGCTGTCCCCATCCTCAGTCTTGCCTGGCTGTGCTCACCTTTGCTGAGTGCCAACCTGAAGCCCAACTCTGAGCCAACACCTCAGCTACTCAAGGTGTCTCTGGCAGCCCCGGGGGCTCTGGGCTGTGGCTGCAGGGAGAGGGAACTGCTGTTGCCTCTCACAGCTGCTCCGCGCCTGAGCCAGCACTCAGACCCAGATCCTTCTGAGTTCAGATCAGAGAAGAATGGCTACCTAGGGAGATAGGGAATTAACTGCAAAGGGCACAAAAGAACTTTCTAGAGTGATGGAGATGTTCTTTGTCTTGGTTGGGTGTTGGTCACAGGGGTGTCCACATATGTCAAAGCTTATTCACTTGTATGTGTAAGGGTTTTGCATCTCACTGTGTTGCAAATTGTACCTCGATTACAAAAGCAACAACATAGGTCTTGGACTCCCTGTGTCGGGATGAAATAAGCCGCCAGGAGATCCTGAAGTTTGAAAACCTCCGCGTTCCGCGAACTTGGATGGCGTGTAGGCGGTCACTCAATCTGTCATTCAGACTGGGCCATGTTAAGAGTGAATGAGGGCACTAAAAATAATTATAGCTATATGCTTTGGAAGTATTTTTGACTGATAAGTGGGTTTTAATAGATTGGTAGACCCATTGGAATTTTTCTGAAGAATAAGTATTCTTCAATAGAATCTTAATGTTTTAAATTTTCCATGAAACTGCTCGTACCCTTCCTCAAAGATGCAGTTTTTTGTTAATACATTTGAAATTGTTGACACCTTAAACTGACTCCTCTCTGTTAGACCATAACATTTTTAATCCAGACCATTTTCTCTCTGCAGGTGCAGGGTCACCTGAGCAGCTCAGAGCAGATCCGCTCCACACAGAAGAGGTTCATGGTCATTTTCTTCCACGTTGAAATGTGGAATCTTTCACCCAAATGCGTTTTCAGAGGCTGGCTTCTTGCTTCCATTCTGAGAACCTTTCCTTGACAAACACTTTCACAAGATAAAGCTCATCAAATAAGTTGTCTATTTTGAAGTTGTTTTTGTATACGATTCTCTTGAACGTGCCTCCAAACTTAGATGCAGCAAACTTGTAGATCTTTTCACTTTGTTCCATCCTCGTTCTGGATATAAATTTGTTTCATTAAAAATAGGGCTTCATTAAATGATGCTTTCTCCTCATTGAGACACTCCAAAGCACAATTATATAATTTCTAAATTAAATCTTATATGCTGTCGGGACTTGCATTGTTCTGTTTGTTCCCTCCCTTCCTTGCTTGTATAGGGATAAATTTAACGTCTTCCTGTTTGCAAGCTTTGTTTCCAATAATTATAATTTTCTAAAAGCCTCAAAAGCTGGAGTGTTTTTGTTGTTGCAGCTCTAGTCATTGAGTTATTCGATGCAACCAAAATTCAGAGGATTTGTTCACAAAAGGTTCAAAGCCGTTACAGGACACAGGGATGGACTTACAAAGAGCCTCTTCAGAGCTCAAACGTTTCTGGAATCTTATTCATGGTGAGCAGCAGAGAGAAAGCACATATTGCCACATTGAAGAGTTTTCTAAAATCCAATGTTCGTTTGTCACAAAATGTTGCAATTCAGTTTCTCTAACTGTATACATATAAATATTTGTCAATATTTGGCACCGACAACTGCATGATTTGATTGTTAGATTGTCTCAACTTGTGGGACACAATTTTGAATTATGCGTGCCCCACAACCGACGACTCCTTCTTATCTGCTCCATACATTTCTTGCTATAAGAAGAACATCGCTTTTATCCTGAAACTTTTATCAAATATATATGCATATTATCATCACAATAGTACAAATAATTTTATCTTCAATGTAGAACTTTTCAAATGAATTTGCAAAAGCACTCACAATAGCCTGGTACATTTTGCCTCCAACAGAGTGACATTCTAAAAGCTGCATTTTTAGTTCATAAATTAGATTGAAAAATATTAACCATTCTTGGAATTCGTTGATTTCCTATCTGAGGTATCTTTGACCAGTGTGCAAAGTCTTTCTTCACTCGTGGCACTGACACATTAATAAGCTCACTGCGTTACCTTTCACAGGTGCACAAGAAAACTTAGAAATGCGCCACCTGCGTTTGGAGGAACAGCATTGGATCTAAAGGAAAAATCACGCCTTACAGGGTGACGTGCAAGAGACCTTCTCCAGCCACACGTAGCAAATGCCCGTCTTCAGTAAACATCTTCTTAAAATGACCACTAAGGTTGGAAGTAAACGCCTTGCATGGTCAGTGTCCTCGCTACGGCCCGGGGGGAGATGGACAGCTCAAGAGAGAGTTTTGTGCACGCTACAGCTTCAGGACAATTTCAACGACCAATGGGAGTTCAGCATTTGCTTTTTTATTGAACGTATATTTTCATTATTTTAGCTCGTTGCTGCCAAAAGGGTTTATTAGAAAATTTAAAAAGCATTAGCAAACAGTAAAATAAATACTCAGTTGTGTATTGAGCCCTACAGTAAAGAAAGGGTCATTGTCAGGACCACTCACCTCTCTGTTTTCCTTGGGCTGTTCATAGGTTTGGCTTACGATGTCCCACTGACCCCACCGACTGCCAGCTGGGCCTTTGATGTCTTGCAGGTGGTGCCAGGGACCACAGTGCAGCTGGATGTCCACAAGGATTGGCCTGGGTGGGACAGTAACATGGGACACTTCTCCCTTTGCCTGAGGCCAGAAGAGTTAATTCTTGCTGCCACTCACGTCCTAATCGTGCCCGTGGGTCATCTTCATGGAGGCAGGAGAGACAGACTTGGGGTCTGCAAAGAGTCAAGAATGAGGCTATCTGGTCCCCACTGGTGGTCTTTCAGCCTGAAGCACGTGTTAAATTAAAACTGCTCATGCGCGTGCCTCACACACCAGTGGACAAGACCATCGTGGAAGGCAGGGGTCAAAAGGCGGCGTCTGCCAGACCACACCTGCTTATCTTAATGCCAGTGTTCATGACAGCACTTGGGTAGAAAATGAAAAATCTGGCACAAATGCCAAACTGATGAGGTGCTGGGGCAACAGGTGTAGAGTGGGGTGAAGGTTATGGACTGAATGTTTGTGTCCCCCCAAAGCCGTGTGTTGAAATCCTATGTGATGGTGTTAGGAGGTGGGGCCTCTGGGAGGTGATCAGGTCATGAGGCTGCGGCCCTCATGAATGGGATTAGCGCCCCTATGAAAGGGACCCCACGGAGCTTCTTCACTCCTTCCGCCGTGTGAGGACACAGGAGAAGACACTATCCGTGAACGAGGAAGCAGGCCCTCACCAGACACAAAATCTTCCTGTGCCTTGATCTTGGACTTCCAGCCTCCAGAACTGTGAGAAGTAAACACCTGTTGTTTATAAGCCCCCAGGCTGTGGGGTTCTATTATGGCAGCCTGATGGACAGTCACCCTCCTGGGGACAACCAACTGCCACTGCCCAGGGGTGTCCATCTTCCACGAGCCCAGGAGCCAAGAGCTGATTTTCTTGTACCATCTCCTCATCTAGCCCCTCCAGATGGGGCAGCTATGCCTGTGCCTGCTGTCACCAGCCCCTGCTGCTGTGACGAGCAGAACGTCTGGTCTTCTCTCCATGCTCAGCCCACATGCACAGGGGAGCTCCAGCCGACTGACTTCATGACAAGTCTAGAGGCAGGGACCTGGGTCTGCATTTCAGCAGGAACCCCAGTGGTTCCAATCCAGGTGAGCACTTCCCCTCCAGGTGGTTCCCATGCAGGTGACGACTTTCCCTCCAGGTGGTTCCCGTGCAGGTGAGGACTTTCCCTCCAGGTGGTTCCCATGCAGGTGAGCACTTCCCCTCCAGGTGGTTCCCGTGCAGGTGAGCACTTTCCCTCCAGGTAGCCCTGTTGGGATGCGGGCAGGTGAGCCCAGTCCATTGCTTCCTCCCCACCTCTACTCCAGCCCACTTAGTTTAGGGGAGAGCATGGCTGCACACAGCTCCCTGGGACGCTGTGAGTGGACTCCTGGCCCACGTAACGTTTCAGAGAGCCTCTCGGCCCAGCCCTGGCAGAGAGACCCCTCCTGGGGCAACTTTGCCCGGAAGTCGGGCTGGACGCTCTGAGGGAGCACCTTCTGCCCCTCCATGTGCAGGACACTTGCTTTCTCGACCTGGAACCAGGCCCCAGAGGGAAGGAAGCTGCTCCTTCCAGGCCAGAGGGAAAAACATGAGGAGGGGGTGGACTTCCGTGAGAACCAATGACTCACAGTGCCGTGTGCTGTACATTCACCCTCAGATGAGTTCCCGTCACATCTCTGGGAGAAAACCAGCTCAAAGTCCTGGGAGCAACGGAGGGAACCCCCGTCCCCATGCCTGGGTGGGCTGGGGTGCAGCCAGCCCCTGATAGGCTGGTCCCTGAGCTCAAAGCTTCGTCCGGGGCTCCTCCGCTCCCTCTGTGTCTCTTCATGGAGCTTTGTCCTCGTGGCTCTTAGCAAAAGAGACCCAGGCTTGTTGGCAATGCTGACTTCCCCTCTATTTGACCCCAAATCTTCATGCAAACTGAAATCCAGAGGCTTTCCAGGCTCTGCCAGGGCCACATAGCTGCTTGGTTTTAGGGCTGACGTCTGAACCCAGGTGTGGCTGACGCCAGACCCCGAGCCCAGGTGGCCTGCTTTCCCTCGCTTGGCTCACCCAGAGGTCACCCCAGGCCCGGAACAGCTTCAGCTGCCTGAACCAGCCCTTGGTCCTCCCCGGTGCCTGGCATCTCTGTTCTCTGTTTCTTTGTCTCATTCCCCTGGGACCAGCTCCCCTTGCTCCTGAGGCCCCACCAGGGAACATGAGGAAAGTTCAGGTGCAGGTCCCTCTGGGCGCCACTGGCACAGTGAGGTAGGAGATGGCTGGCAGAGTGCTGGGGTCCCTTCTGGAGATGGGCCATCTTAGGACATCTGCTGCCCGGGGCAGGCTGCGTCCTCGCATCTCCAGGGAGCTGGTCTCACTTACAGCAGAAGGCAGATCAATGCCTCCCTGAGGCGCCTTGCATGCAGACGCACTGAGACAGGATACACGGCAATTTGTCCAAATTATAAACAGGAAGACTTTCAAACATCCACCCCGATGAATGGCAATGCTTTAATCCCACGTGCTTTTGTGACAGGAAGAATGGTAAATGCGAGCCAGCCTCAGCTCCCTTCCTGCGTGGTTGTCAGGTCTGTAAATGAACTAATAAACTGGGCTGTCTTATGGGAGCCGCCCTCCATCCATCCATGGATGATGCTCTTATTGAGCACCTATTATGTGCCTGGCAGAGCTAAACACGCAGTCAGTGTTTTCTGGGTCTGCCCAAGCGGTCCTGGGAAGGGAATGGAAGGACCAGAGCTGACATCAGTCGGGAGGTGACCAAGCCGCTTTGGGGTTTTCCTCCATGGAGCTCCTGCTGCATCCAAGCTTGTGTTTGTGGCCTGGGCCAGTGGCCATCCCCTCATTCAGCAGAGACTCACTATGCGCTTAAGCTCCCAGACCCCATGTTGCCTGGTGTCACAGAGACATGAGGAAGACCTAAGCCGAGACCCCCACGCAGAGGGAACAGGGCGGATAAGTATAAAATGACGTGCAGAGAACGTGCTGGGATCTACGCAGCGTTGGGAGGTCCTTAATCTGGCCAAGAGGTGGCTTCCTAAAGAAAGAGACCGACACGCCTGTGCTGCGCTGGCTGGAGCAGGACGGGACGGGAGCCCGGTTGGGCGAGGGGCCCACACTGGAAGGTGTGGAAGTGACAAACAGGAGGCTCTACGTGGCTGGGGCACAAAGGCCAAGGGGGAGTGGGTGAGGCGAGGGGAGGGAGTCTGGGGACAGCAGGCCTGGCATGTATCACCAACGTGGCCTGGCTTTGCTGCATGTCATGAGCCTGCAGAAGAGGTCGCCTGCCCTCCGGAGGCAGAGAGAATGAGCGTCAGCACAGTGGCCCCGCTCCTACACATGGGACTCGCTGTCGGAGCAGAGTGGTCGGGAGCGGCCGGCAGGGGCAGGCCCGTGAGAGCCAGCTGTCGGATACTCAGGTTACTGAGCAGGTTGTTCTGGGGCTGGTGGTGTGAATCGGGCCACTGGGAGCATTGACACCATGGGAATTGGCAAAGACCATAAAGTAAGACTTCTTTTTCTTTTTATCCCTGTGAGCTGGTTTGCCGGCTAGCCAGTGCGAGGAGGGGTAGGATGCGTGTGGAGAGCAGCAGCCAGAGGTGGCTCTGTCAGTGAGCCTGGCGGGGGATGGAAAGGAGAGGCCGACCTGGACACCAGGGGAGGAGCAGCAGCTCAGTGTCACCTTTCTCAGCAGCCGCGGGGCGGGGCCGGCGAGGGCGAGGGCAGCAGGTTTACAGGGCCTGCTGGTTCTGCCAGGACGCAGCTGGGAGCAGCTCCACCTGTGGCTTCCTGAGTGGGAATAGGAAGTGAGCAAGACAAGTCAGCGTCTTCACGGCCGTGCTGGGGGACAGCTCGGCTCAGAAGGCTGGACCTTCCCACCACCCACGAGGACACTGAAAACACTAAAAAAAAGCAGTTAGAGAAGATTTGAGATGTCCAGTGTGAGAAGTTGCAGGGGTGTGGGGTGGAGGGAGACTGGCCGACGGTCGCAGGTCGCGGCTCTCGGCAGGTCCTGCAGAAGCAGGTTCAGGTCAGCCCGAAGGGGCCTGCGCCCCAGACCGAGGCGGGGGCCTCCACCTGCTGAGCAGCCAGCTCCCGGGGCTGCCTCCCTGCAGGGCCTCCTCCCTGAGTTTGAAAGCACAGGGAAGGGTTTTCATGGTGCCACTTTGAATTAAAATCTCTCCATTTTGTGGAATTGTCAGCTGCTGGAGGAAATAAAACGTTTGGCGGCTTAGTCATTTAAATACGACATTTCAAGATGGGCGATGACATGCAGAGGAGTAGAAGTCGCCCCACTTTCAGCGCAGACAGATCACAGAAATGATTACTCCCCATAACTTTCCATTGGAGGGTTTAGTGTTACAGGCCTGCTCTGCGTCGATAAATAGCTCGGGCAGAGAACAAGGCCCGGGGCGCGGAGGCGAGGCTCCGGGAGGGGAGAGGGGCCTCTGCCGTGGGAGCCGGGCAGGGAGGCCGTGGGTCTCCCCAGCTCGGGCGCCGTGACAAAGGTGGAGGACTGGGGGCTCAAACAACAGACATTGTTGCTCACAGCTCTGGAGGTTGGAGGTCCGGGATCAAGGCACCAGCAGACTGGGGTCTGGAGAGGACCCGCCTCCTGGCTCACAGACGGCCGGGCCGCTGTCTCACTGTGTCCTGCCCAGCAGAGAGAGATCGTCTCTCGAGTCTCTTCTTCTAAGGGCACCGTTCACGAGGCCTCCACCCTCAGGACCTCCCAGAGGCCCCACCTCCTAATGCCTCACGTTTGGGGTAGGACTTCAAAACAGGCATTCGGGGGAGACGGCCCCTGGCAGGCAGTCACTGGGCCAACGTAGCAGGAATACTAAGTGGTTCTCTAACTCCCGACGGCCAGAGCCTGCTGTCTCACCAGACTCAGGCCTCCAGGCCTCCCGGGGCTGCCGCTCCAGGCCCACCTGCAGGCCGAGAGCAGGGCGACAGTTGCCGGCATGTCCATGTCCTCAAGCAGATTGCAAAGTAGAGGGGCAGAGCCTGGGCTCTGGAGTCAGATCTGGACTCCCAATTCCCGCTTGCTTGTCTGGTCCCCGCTGTGTGATACGGGACCCGCTGGGAATTGTGAAGTGGGATAAACCACAAATACATTTTGGTAGAAGTACAGCTCATGCAGAATTTGGGACATACTTATGAAACATGATTTACTGTTCATCTGAACTTCAGATTTAACTGGGTGTCCTGTATTTTATCTCGAAGTCCCAGGCCCAGGCTAGCCTTGGCTCCTCCGAGCCTCAGCTCCTCGTCCCAAGACGATGTCCACCCGATGTGACAGACTGATTCCAGGTAACACAGGCGCGGCCTTCTCTGTCTGGTGATGGGTAGGTCTTGGTGGTCCTCCTAGTGACCCAGGTGCACAGGAACACCCAGAAGTCCCTGCAAGGTGATGGTGCAGAGACAGGCTCAGGACCGGGGTGGAAGCGTCCATTCACTACTGACACAGGGCCAGGCTCAGGGCATGGCTTCAGGAAGAAGCGGGGCAGGGAGGGGGTGCTGGATATGAGCAACGCTGCGAAGACACAGCCTGTGCCCTGCCATGCCGGCACGCAGTCGGAACCCGTGACAGGCTTCCAGACCGTTGACTCTAGGTATGTCATTAAGGTACCCAGTCAGTTGATTCTGAGCTCATCCAAAGGGAGTTTATTCTAGATGGGCCTGATCTAATCAGGTAAAGGTCCTTACACAGGGGACTGGGGCCCTCCCCATGTCCAGGACTCTCTCTCCTGCTGGCCTTGAGGAAGTAAGCCACTACGATTCCCACAGCTGCAAGGAACTAAATTCTGCCAACAAACCAAGGAGTTTGGAAGAGGACCCCGAGCTCAGGAGAGACCCCAGCCCACACCAGTATCTTGACTGCAGCCTTGTGAGATCCACGTGGAGGACCCAGCCTGGACCCCTGACCCACGGCAATGGTGACATGAAGGACAGGTGTGTGTAAGCTGCTGAATGTGTGGGGACAGGCTTCGCACCGTGGACAGCTGTGCAGGCCCTGAGTGCCCTGTGCCTCTGTGTCATGGAGAGACTTCCTGTCGGGTGAAAGAGGGCACCAGACCATGCGCCCTCGGGACCTAGGCCCATTGTTCCAAGTCCCTGCAAAGACTAGAAGGTGGACATCATTCGTTCATTCATTCATTCACTTCAACACATTTTGTGCAAAGTGTGTATTCGAGCAAAACCCCAGGTGGCGCCTGCCCATGGGGCTCACACACGTGGAGACCAGATGTTGGCACAGAGACACGTGGCAGCTGGCTCATGGCACACAGCGAGGCCTGTGGGGCAGGGAGGGCACTGGGAAGGGGTTGACCAAGCCGGGGCTGGGGGCCTCCCGGAGGAAGGGACGGCTGGGGAAAATCAGGGACCTGGGTTTGCTGTGTTGACACAGAGAGGGTAGATCTTCCCTCAGGGCAACCGAAGGGGTGGGCCAGGTGGGCCTTGGGGACTCTGGCCTCCCTCACCTGGGCCAGGGCTCCTGCCATGTGGCACCCAGGCTTTCACTCAAGTCTCCTCTCTCACTTCGCTTCCATGTGGGGGTTGCAGGCCCTCCAACCACCAGGTCCTCACTTTGGGCTCAGAGGAGGAGGAGAATGAGGAGGAAAAGGGGAGCATGGAAGACACAAGAAGGTAAGGGAAGCAGATGAGGGTGTGGGCTCTGATTTAAAGGGGCTCTAGGCAGCTCTGGCTCCCGGTCTGTTGGGCCAGCCCGTTTTTGTAATATCGCAGACAAGCTGGTGCAGCGGGCCTCAGCGCACGTCGCTCAGCTCTGCTGTGGGCACCCCTTCTTCTGGCCCAATGAAGAAGCGAGTTTCCATTTGGGATCTGGAAAGGTCCTCCTGCAGCCAGAGCCTTCTTTCCAAACAAGGCGCTGTTCTTCACTGCTCTCTGCACAGCAGGAAATTTGCATTTTTAATGCTCAGTGCCGCCTGTGTTGATGGAAATTACACTGATTTGCATTTTCGAGGTGGTCAGCCACTGGAGCTGTTTTTCTAATTCACATTTCTTAGAGAAAAAACTCAGAGCCATAAGCCCTCATAATGAGCCGCAGAGGACCTGGAATGTGGAAGCAGCTGTTGGAGCCCCCCTTGGACGGGGAGTGCAGGGGGCTCCCAGGACAAGGGCCAGGAAAGGAGGCCGGCGCTTGGGGCCTGGTGTGAATGCTGGACAACCCTCCTGGGGCGTGGCTTTCCGCATTGGTGGGATTGGGGGCTGTACCCGGAGTTGGCCGGACTCCAAGGTCGGAGGACCCAGTCTCCATACAAGACCACTCTCACTTCTGACACCAACATCCTTGGGAGGGGTTCCCAAACCACCCTCAGGTTTGAAAATTTGCTGGAAAGACTCAGAGGACCCACTAAACCTGTTCACTCTCAGTTACTGTTTCTTACGGGCTGGGACACGGGTCAGAACCAGCCGAGGGCAGAGGCCAGTGGGGCAGAGTCTGGACAGGCTCCCAACAGGAAGCTTTCACTGTCCCCCTCGGGGTCAGGACGCACCCCTCCAGCATCAAGGAGTGACAACACATGCCGAGTGTCACCAACCAGACCAGCTCACCCGAGCCTGGCCCCCACAGCTTTATCGGGGCTCCAGTAGGTAGACACGATTGATTGATGATTGACTAATCGGTGATTGATTGATTGGCTGATTGATTGCCCATGAGGTTGACCTCAGTCACCAGGTTGGCTGAGACAGTCACATGATTGGTCTTTCTGCCTGGCCAGTGTCACCCCAGACAAAGGTCCTCCTGTCCAGATGACCTAGGCCACCTCCCAGAAGCCAAGGGCAAAGACCAAACTGCTTTTTGGGGAAGGCCAAATTCTTTACTACACAGGGGACTCCACCGGATCCCCCAAGGCCAGACCACGCCCGCAGCTCTCCCTGAAGGAGCCCCAGGCTCTGAGGGGCTCGGGACAGTCAGGGGCAGAGCCCGTGCGTTGATCCGGTGGCCTGGCTCGGGGCAGGGGTCATGGTGTGTCTGGAGCTGGACGGCAGGATGGAAGCCCCTGAGCCAGGCAGGGGGGTGGACACAGGCGCTCCAGCCATGACCTCCGGCCGTGTCACCATCCGCCGGCCGCACCGGCTCGGCTCTTGCTGTCTGCACAGGTGGTGCTCTGCTCTGTGACCGCGCCAGCGCTGGGCCGGCCCCTCCTCACCCATCTGGTCTCCCGTCCCAGGTCACCTCCTCAGGGGGGCTCTCCGGCTGCCCAGTTAAAGCAGCTGCGAGCCCACAGTCCTCCTCCAGCAGGTGATTTCGAGCCCGTGACTCTGGTTTATTTCATTCATAGACTGTTTTCAATTTCCTGTTGCTGCTCGAGCAAAATTCCGTTAAGCCTGGGGACTTGCAACATCACGAGTTTATTCTCCTACAGTTCTAGAGATGAGGAGTCCGGACATTGCGTGCTCGGCAGGGCTGCGTTCTTTGTGGAGGCTCTGAGGAGAACCCTGTCCTGCCTCTTCTGGCTTCTACAGGCCCCTGGCATTCCTTGGCTGGTGGTCCCGTCCTTCCTCCTGAAAGCCAGCAGGGCAGCATCTTCCAATCTCTGTCTCTGACTGTGACCTCCTGCCTCCCTCTTATAAGGAGCCTGTGACGACATTAGGCCACCAGACAATCCAGGACCACCTCCCATCTCAGGAGCCTGAATTTAATCCCATGTGCAAAGCGCCTTGGCCACGTCAGGTCGCACGGTCAGAGGCTCTGGGCGTGAGGATGGGGCATCTTTGGGGGCCGTATTCTGCCCTCCATGGGAGGGATTATCTATGTCTATGCAGCGTCTTCCCTCAATATCTGCCCCCACACACCAGGCTAGACGTCTCCTGGGGGCAGGACTTGTTCATTGCTGCACCCCCAGGGCCTACTAAGTGCCCAGCACACAGTCGGGGGTCCCTGTAGATGCGTGACGTGAAGGAACTCGTGAATTCAGTGGCCAGAGTTAATGGGCCCCTTCTCGAGAAGGTTCGGAGAGGACCCGGGCGAGGGCCGAGACCTTGCTGGCTGCAGTCGGGGGCTGCAGAGCGTCCTCCTGGGACACATGCCATGAGAGCTGGCGGCTCACAGCCCAGAGGCTGGACGTGCAGCCCTGCTTCTGAGAAATGTGGGCAAGTGGCCCCAGGGAGAGAAGAGCTGCAGGAGGTCACCCAGCCACCATGCAGGCTGGTTCTCCCTCCCTTGTCCCCACGATGGGGAGCACAGAGCTATGCCCTCTCTCTGGCTGCCCTCCTGCCCATGATGCTGTTCTAGCGGGGAATCTGTGGGCCACAAATAACAGCACTAAGGGCAGGTACCTGGAACCCTAGGAGGGCCTCAGGCTCTGGGGTGCCATGCCCTCCAGTCCCATCAGACTCCTCTCGGGTTCCAGAAGTTACCACCTCATTGCTCCTCCGTCGTCCACGTGGCCCTGAGCTGGGAGGGAAGTGTGGACAGCGGTGGTTGCAATCGTGTTAGTTCAAGATAACCAGCTGTCTCCGCCTGAGCCCCCACGACCCGTCCTCCCACTGGGATCCCCGTCGTCTCTCTGCAACCTTGGTCTCCCCTCTCCGGGAAGGGGGCCTACTTTGTTTCTGAGTGAGTCAGACATCCTGAGCTATTGTGCTTTGCTTTTCATTTGTTTTTTAAAAGTCTTCAGAGCCCAAAATAGCATAATCTTCCCTGGGCACGTAAAGGCAATTGATGAGGTTGTGCCCGTCTCTCCAGTACTGATGGCAGCAGGCAGAGCCGCGTGGAGAGCCTGTCTGCAAGCAGCCATATCCCGCTGCTCCTCCTGGTGAAACCGACGCCTCGTTCTCAGCCAGTTAATCCCAAAGTGCAGTCAAGAGCCTGGCGTTTAGCGAAATTCTTGGGTACAATGGGCTTCCAGAATGAATTGTCACTTAGGATATTTAACAACAATGGGAGGAGATGTCTGCTCTTTAAGGGCCTCTTAGAACGAACTTCCATCAGTTTGTCAGAGGGTTTTATGATGACACAAGGGGCCGAGTCTGCCAGGCGACTCAGGGAGCCCCCCCTGCAGGACAAAGAGGGTACAAGGAGCCTGCAATGACCCTCGTGGCCCACTGCACACCCATCCACTCATCTGCCCTCTCAACACGCAGCCACTTGGCACCCTCGGCCAGTCAGGCAGTGCGTGGCCCCTCTGTCATCTCTCTGTGACCCCTGAAAAGCCTGATGAGAGGGGAGGAGCTTGCCCAAGAGGCGTGGGCGTTGCCTCTGTTCACAAACACTGGACTCCACGTTGAGGTTCGTGCACTCCTGGCGGAGCTGGGAAGGGCGTCCCAGGGTGGTATCTGGCATTTGCCACGACGAGGCACTAAGGCAGCCAGTTCAAGTTCTGCCCCAGAGGAAATGGTGGTCCAGAAGATGAGGATGAAAGAAAGAGCAGATAGAAGAGGAGGACGGCGGGGAGGAGACCGGCCATGGGTTGTGGCGACAGAGAACACACGTGGGGTGCTGTGGACACACAGAAGAGAGACATCTAATCCAACAGGGAGAGTGGGAAAGCTTTCCAGAGGAGGTGACACTGAGCTGAGTCCTAAAGAGCTGGGGCGAGCTGGCCAGGAACACAAGAGCAATGAGGAGGAGTTTTCTAAGAGAGACCACTGGCCAGTACAGAGGCCTGAGGGCGAGTAAGGTGGTGCAGGGAGCCATGGTTGAAATTTAAGCCAGAGAGTGACATCACCACAGCCACCACCCACTTCACCATGATTTACTGAGTACTTGCCGTGCACCAAACACCATTCCAAGGCCTGGATCTCTGATGACTCACGTAATACTTAGAACCCCCAAGAGGTAGAAACTACTATTAACCTCATTTTACAGAAGCACAGAAGGGTTAAGCAACTTGCCCAAGGACACACAGCTGAAATATGTGATGCGAAGCCAAGCCATCTGGCCAGAGGCTGCACCTTACCTGTGCTCTTCTGTTGCAGCACAGATCCGATTTGCCTCCACCTTTGATTGAAGCCACCGCTCCTGGGAAGAGGGCGGCGTGAGGGTGACCCGGCTGGCTGTGGAGAATTTCAGTATCTTAGACACCCAAGGCCCCACTTCCTTCAGTTTTAGGGGACTTTTTGCCTCTGACATCAGTGCCTGGACCCCACTTAACAGACACATCCAGTCTCAGGACTTCCTTGTCCTATTAATCATACTGGGTAGAAATCAGAGATTTTTCCATCAAGAGTCTGAAAGCTTCATTTTCAAAGGGTGCCTCTCATTGTACGCACAGATAGCCGTCTCCTTATAAAGCATTCTGCTTTGAAACCCCAGGATGAAAGGGCTGGAGTCCCAGCGATCGGAGAGATGGGAGGAATGGTAACAGTAATCCTTGTCGTCATCCTGCACAGTGGTTGTATTTTTGAAGTTAGGGGAGGGCTCCTTAGTGCTCACGCCTTCACGCTCGGAGCCTGAGCCACGCCCTTCCTGAGAGCAGGAATGATGTCCGGCGAGGAAAGTGGCTCCAGCAGAGACAGGGCCTTGCCGAGGTACTGCTCCCAGCATGGGGGTTCTCCTCCCCACCCCGGGCCTTTTGAAGATCTGACAAAAATGCTTTAGTGCCACGCAGGAGCCCCCAGGGCCACCAGGACTTAAACGTGTAAGAGCCCAGGACGCATTTCACGGCAGCTCCCGGCCACGTGTCCATTCTGCGGTGCTGGCGTCAGGAGGTGGTGATTCTGCTCTGCCCCAAATACAAGGAAATCCCTCTCCTTGGACCAGGGCAGGAAGAGCCTCAGGCAGTGGCGTGTGCATAAAAAGACCCTGAAGATACTAACAGTCAGGAAGAGGGAACGGGGGCAGCGGGCCGCCACCCCCAGAGGAACTGTCAGGCTGGTCACACACACGATGCCCTTCTCGTCCACACCACCCTCCAGAAGGTCTTCCTCCGCTGCTCGCTGGAGCACAGGAGGCTGCCGGGCGGGCTGCGCCGGTGAGGGTGAGAGAAATCACAAGATGCTCACAGCCGCCAACCGTCCTTGTCGGGCTGCGGAAAAGCAAGGGCGATCTGGGCTGAGAGCAGGAACGGAGCCTGCAGAACTGGGATGTGATCTCCAGCCAGGAAACTCACTTAGGGATGCTCCCCACAGGGAAACACCTGGAGAGGACAGGCGTTTTAACCTTAAGTCCCCCGAGGGTCACCCCTCCCCATGCTGCACAAGATAAGGTGGGGAACGTCCCCCCAAACAATCTTTGGGGTTGCCCCAGATGCTCATGGGTCAGAGGTGCTGAGATGAGGCAAAAAAAGACGGAGTTCTCCAAGACGGTCAGGCAGATGCTGTACCAGGGTGCTGTCCAGGTCAAACTAGGGGAGTGTGTCCACTGGCTTTCTAGACCCTGGTGGGAGCAAAAACAGCAGGCAGAGTCTGCCTTGCTCTCCCAGCACTGGGGCGAGCACCCAGTGGTCACTCTGGCTGAGCAGGTGACCAGAGGCTGCAGGAGGGCGCGGCTTTGAGAATCTTCCAGTTAACAGAGGATGAGGTAAAAATCCCATCTTGATTCCTGACCTTGCAGAAAATCCTTCGGAAACACCTCGTCTGGCCCCCATTGCAAATCTCAATGTGGACGAGGGAACGGGCCCCTTATCTGTGGGCAGGGGCTCCTGTGGTCAGCGTTGCTCCTGTTGGGGCGGGAGCAGATGGAGAAGAACGGGGAACCGGAATGACCCCTGGGGGCTTGCTTTCTGGTTTCTCATTTATCTCCTTTTTGGAGCTCAGGTGCACAGAATCTGATTAACCCTGCGTCTCCCTTCAAGACCCACCACCGTGCGTGGCCCTCTTTTGTTGTTACTGTTGTCGTTTTTGGCTGTTTTTATTATTTCTTTATTTTTAATAATATAAGGAACTCCTGCGAATCCACCACAGGATTTTGTGTTCATCGTTCCTTCTTTAAAAATAGTTGTGTCCTAGCTATATGTACGCCTAACAAGATATTATTCATACTGTTTAATTCTGCTGCTTTGATTTTTATAAAGAATATCATGCTGTGTGTGGTCTTCTCATACTTGCTTTTCTCCGTAAAACCTAATTACCAATGAGGTTGGGTACTTCTTCAAATATTTATTGGCATGCCTATTTTCTCTTCTGTGAAGTTTCTTTTCCTCTATTTTCATCCATTTTCCCAATGCAAGTTTATCCTTGCGTTACTAGTGTGTAGTTTTACAAATTCATGTGTTATTGATATTAACGGTTTTTCAATTTTCTGTGTTGGAAACGTCTTCTCCCAGTTTGTAGCCTGCCTTTACTGTCTGTGAGGAAACTTGATAAACAGAAGTTCTAATTTTAATGAAGACGCATGTTTTAATCTTTTACGTAAGAGATTTTTTTTTTTTAAAGAAATTTGGCCATCCCCCAAGATAAAACTACAGTTTCTTTAAGTGTTGCAAAGTTTGCTTTTGGTTTGTAAGACTGTAGCAGCTGGAGGGGAGCTTCCGTATGGTTGTATGGTGTGAGGTAGGGGTCCAACTTCAAGCTTTCCTCCTGGGTCATGACTTTTCCAGCTTCAGTGGGTGAGGAGACCCCTTTCTTCAGCGCCCTGACAGACTGGGCCTGGATCTTTCATGTCTGTCTTCAGCCCCTGACTGGAAGTTGGTAGGTGTAAAACAGTTAATTCCCAATTCCTTGTAGAGGCCCCAGTTGATGGGGATCCAGGGTCCCTGAGTCACAGCAGCCTGGAGCAGTGACTTTGGACCCTTCGGGCTGCTGTCCCTGTGGCTGTATAGGGTTCCTACATGACCTGCCAGAGTCAACACATAATATGGGGTTTCATCTGAGTTGTGCATTCCCACCTGCTGTCTCATTTTAACTTCCCACTCAGTGAAACAGGAAAGCCCTAGGACACTGAGGTACGAGGGGGTGTGTGGAATCCTGGACACACACTCAGCCAGGAGTGGGTGGGGTTGGGACCTGACTGCTTCCTCTTGGTCAAGTCCACACTGACCACCTCCTCTTGACACTGTGGGAGGGAAATAGTATGGGGACAAGTGGCATCTGGATGAAGCTCCTTGCTAAATGAACTTGTAACCAGGAGTCACTCCCACGTGATTCATTCAGTCCAGAAGGAAACACAGGAAGGAAGCCTACCCTGCAGAATTGGGAGCTGTGGCCGCTCAGACGCTGGACGTGGTCTTGCCCTCTCCTTCCTTCCCCTTAGCCTGCTGTCCTGATGCCCGAGACTAGATCATCATAACTGGAGGCCGCCTTCCAGGGCTCTGTGCCTGAGCTGGAGGGGCCGGGAAGAACTGCGACCAAGACACTCTGGGGCTCTCCTCCCCATCAGCATAGCTTCTCACTCTGGTTCACGGCAGTGCTGGATGCATATCGCGGAATGAACAAACGAATGAATGAATGAATGACCAGCACTACAGAGATTCTGATCCAGACAGTGAAATCCAGCTGTGTTACTGTCCAGACTTGGTCCCACGTCTCACTCCCACTGGTCATGTCCCTCCACTGTGGGGGACTTTGTCCCCTCTCTCTCATCCTGGAAATATTGCCCTCATGCCCACCCTCTTTGACCTGCTTAACCCCCACTCATAGTTGAACAGGAATAGAAACTGTGGTCCTGTGGCAGCTGGAGGAACTCCTGGACACCCTTACTGTCTGCTGGGCTCTGTGTCAATGAGAGACAGTGGAAGGGGCAGTGAGCGCTTGTGGACGGTTGGCAGGTATGTGCCATGCGGTCCTGTTTCGGCCAACTCTGGCTGCCATAGCAAATATCACACCAGGCAGTTCAAGCAACAGATGTTTATCTCTCACAGTTCTGGAGGCTGGAAGTCCATGGCCTGTCCTGGGGAGGGCCCTCCGCCTGGCTTGCAGACAGCTGCCTTCTCACTGTGCCCTCACTTGGCAGAGAGAGGACTGTAGCCTCTTCGTCTTCTTAAAAGGGCACCAATCCCATCGTGGGAGCCCCACCTTCACGACCTCATCTAACCCTAATCACCTCCCAAAGGGCCCCTCCGAACCCATCACACTGGGGTCAGGGCTTCAACACGTGGACTTGACGGGACACAGACATTCAGTCCACAACACCTCCCAGCAGCCATAAGAGAGGCAGGACGATTATCCCAAGTTTACAGGTGAGGTGGAGAGAGGTGACGTCACTGGCCTGAGGCCACGCTTCTCCTAAGTCCAAGATCTAGACCTGATGATCCGGCTTGAAGGACTGTATTCCTAACCATTGAGATACCCTACCCTGCAGGCTGACCAGGAAGCCAGCAGGTGGGAACCCAATGCCGTCAGGATGTGGCTGAGGTAGATCCCAGCCTCATCCCCCAGAACTAAATCTGGAAGGATGGGGGAGAGGCTAATGTCACCCATGATGATCACAGCGAACATCCCCTGAGCGCCTTCCCCGTGTCCACTGAGGATGCTACAGCCACCGACACACGTGCCCACCGCGCCGAGCCCGCGGGGAGGATCTGCGCATCGGTGTTAACCACGGAAGGCCTGTGCCTCTTGTCCAGGTCCCCCAGCCGGCAAAAGGCCAGACAAGCCATGATGGGGCTCTGCTCCAGAACACGCACTGCCCGCCTGTCCCCAGGCTGCCTCCCAAGCAGCCGCCTGGGAAATGATGCTCCTTCACAGGGCTGCTGTGGGGGTTAAACGGCCCAGACTTCTAAAGCACTTGACGCATAGTAGGTCGTTTAGAACATTAGCTAGAGTTAATGTAATTATCATCATTCTCACCCAGGCACTGAGTGGGCGTTCAACGACTTTTTGAATGAATGAATGAATGAATGAACAGCTATGTAAGTTCAGTAACAATACTATGTCTATTTTATAGCCGAGGCCAGTAGCCGGCCACTGAGTCTTCAAACCCTCCCTCCTTTTAAAGAAATGATTGTCGTTAATGTAAAAAACATTTTTATTAAAATTAACATTTTCAAATAAAAAGAAACTGTATAAGACGTGGGTTCTCGTATCCGCGTCTTTATTCAGCGTGTTGCAATATGTCATTTTGGTTGAAGTATATGAAGAAAACGCCGGCTCAGACATACACATAGTCTGGAAAGAGATGAGGACTGAACAGCCCTTCCAGCTGACTGGGGGATCGTGTTTGAGCCCACGCTGGAATGGGACAAGTGGTAGTTTCTTAGAGCCTCGTGGCAGTGTGGAACCCATACCTGCGCCTCTTCTATTGTGTTACATTAAAACCCACTGGTTTATCTTACTTTGAATGGATCTTTTACCCATGCGTGGTTTTTTAATAGCTTTATTGAGATATAATTCACATTTTATACAATTCAGCCAGTTGAAGTGTACAATTCAATGGTCTTGGTATAGCCACACCTATGTGCAGCCATCACCGAAGTCAATTTTAGAACACTTCCATCACCTCCAAAAGAAGTTGCACCCTTTAGCTCTCTCTCTCCTATCTTCCTCCTCCCTCCACCCCCACCCCAGCCCTGAGCATCCTGTAATCTACTCCCAGTCTCCACAGATGTCCCGATTCTGCACATTTCACGTCAATCAGCAGCATGTGGCCTTTTGTCTGCCTCTCTCCCTCAGCACCACTACTGCAAGCTTCATCCATGCAGCAGCCTGTGTCAGTGCTCCACTCCTTTTCACGACTGAGTAATATTCCATTGTGTGGACGGACCTCTTTTGTTTATCTATTCTTCTGTCGATGGACATCTGCATTGTGTCCACCTTTTGGTGATTATGAACAGCCACGTGCAAGGTTCTGTGAGGACTTTCACTCGTTCGTGACGCTCTGGTGGCTTATATCCCCCAGGGGGGCTCTCTCGCACGCCTGATAGCTTTTGACGTGGGAGTACTTGACTGATCAGGTCAACATAAAGTTTATAGTCCAGACCAGGACCTTTTGAGAGCGAGATGAGGCGCTGTGAACAACGACTCCAGGAGGACGGTCCCAGGCAGACTGGAACCTATGGGCCCCTGCTTGCCTCCCTCTGGGACACCCACCTCCCCTAGAGTGGCAATCTCCGTCTTCAACACCATCCGGATGAGGCTGCCCGCCCCTCTCCCCATCGTCAAGCAAGTTTTAACAAGCCTGGTGCTCCAGTCACGGACAGTCACTAACTTTCCCAGCTGGGAGTGTGGGGCTTGGGGTCTGACCAGAGGAGTCTGGGCACGGAGACGCCCAATGTCACCAGCCCCTAACGCCAAGTCCAACTTCCAAAGGGATGTTTGTCAAGTCTGCATTTTCTGGAAGTCACTGGAATGAAACACCCTGAGAGGAAAGACCTCATTTGTCCGATTCGACAGTCACAGAATACATTCTGGCGAAATGAATGAGGGAATTGAAGAGTGACCCTGAACTGCTGGCCGCTCCGCCCGAAGAGAAGTTAGCCCGAACGTGCGGGCGTCAGGGTTCCCCGAGGGTTGCCCGAGCTCCTCAGAGGCAGGCAGCTTTCTCTCCCTCCAGCACTCAGCAGGTGCTCGCCTGCCGTAGGGACGCTCAGTTCCTGTTGAGTAAGTGATGGCTCAGCAACATGCGTGGACGGAGCACGGCTTTCCTACAGGGTCATCTGCGACCTCCCTTCTGAGACCCGGACACCGTCCTTCCACGGCAACTCACAGCGTCATTTGCTGCTGCGGGAAGGAAGGCTGGGGGCGGAGTTTGCAGGCTTCTGGCCCCTGAGAGCAGGAGAGAACTTAGGAGGGAGGTGGTGGTGCTGACTGTCACAGACAATAGCCGGCCAGTGACCTTCAGAAGGTTGGAGATGGATGGTTATGCATTTATAGCTTGTGCGTCTGTTTAGTATCTGAATTCTATGCTGAACCGTAAGTCCTGTGAGGGAGGGACCAGTGTGTTTAACTTACCACAGTATACCTGGTACGGAGGACCTGGCACAATAAATACTGGTGGCCCGAGGAGTAAGTTAGTAGACAGCTGGCACCTGTCCTCAGACGTCCCTCAGTCCTACTGATGGCAGCCTCTTCCTGAACGCGGCGGCTCTGGGAGCGCCCAGCGTGGCGGAGCACGGCACAGCCCGTCTAATGCAGTCCTCCTGAGGCTTGCTCCTTCCTCCCCCATTTTCAAGACGTGAGAACCGTGGTCAAGGAGATGTCGGAACTGGTCTGAGATCATCCAGCTGGTAAGAAGTGGAGGCAGGACTTGAAATTATTTGTTTGATTCGTAAAAAAAGAAAAAAAAACAAACAAATGCAAACCGTGTTTTTCCGACCACCACAAGCGTCCTTTTTTGGATGCGATTATCTGTACTGATTTTTCGCATCTCTGTCCTGGGTCGTGGGAGTCGGGGAGGGAGAGGTCTAGTGGTGTTGCTCCTCAGAAATATCCTGGATTGCTGTCGTCACTTTTTATAGCCTGGAGAACAGAAACTCCTTAAGCTCATTTGGGAAGCCGTGGGCCTGATTCAGCTTTTCGACACCTGCTCCAGACACTGCGGATGTGCGCTGCCTCCTCCTGAGCCTTTGTTGGCTTCTGCAACAAAGGAGAACTCCGGAGCACCAGCCATCACACCCAGAGCCGGGAGTCACTGTCTCCTGGGACACTTGGCATTTACCTTCTCGCTCAGTGAAATTTCTGGAGACACTGGAACAAAAGGGATAATGCATTCCTTAGCTTCACTGTCCCAAAGCCAGTGCAGAACTCAGCCAAAGGCGCGACATTGGGCCTTGATGAAAGAGGCATAAAGCAAGATGTGTAGTGGATAATGTGAAGGCTTGCCTTAAAACTCACGTGCTACGTTTCTATTTAGCCTTTGATTCCAGATTTATCTCAGTCGCCCTCTTCGATTACAACATTTAGCAGAGGTAAGTAAAATTCCTCCCCAGAAAATTGAAAACCTTGCAGAAATGAAGGCCTATGCCTGAGTTTTACCAGCCTTGCAGGTAAGCACTGACCTGCTCTGTCAAGTTAGGATTACATTTGTCCAAAAGTTATAGAAAGCTGGAGTAAGCTGTAGCTTGAACTAAAGAGAGATTCATTTTTCTTGTCTAACAGGAAGTCTGTAGGTAGCTTCAACTGGGGTTCACATGGATGTCCACAATGCCCTAACTACTTCTATCCATTTGCTCTGGCATTCTCCAGATGTAGCTTCTACCCTCACACCTGTCACCTCATGGTTACAACAGGGCTGCATGATCTCCTGCATCCCATTGCATTCCAGGTGGGAATAGTAATGAGAAAGAAAGCAAAAGGTGTGTTCTAAAGGGTCAGCCCCCTCCTGCAGAACTTTGCCAGAAGTTCCATCAAGCAATTTCTGTTCATATCTGGTTGGCCAGAACTGTGTCACAGGCCACTTTAGGTACAAGATAGGCTGAAATATGTAAACTTTGGGCCAGGCACATTTATCCTCTCACTACCACCACCAATTCTGTTAGTAAGGAAGAAGGGGAGAATGGACGTTGGGTGGTCAGCTGGCAGCCAGTGATTTCAGCCACGCTCCCTAGGAGACTAAACAAAAGAGAGCATTTTGGAGAAGCACAATGTCAACGGGGAAATGCAGGGCTAGCAGGGGTTGTGCGGCAACCAGCCACACGGTGTGGGAGGTAAGAAGAACCCAGGGCAGCAACAGGTAGAGTCTGGATGTCGCTGTCGTGAACACATGTTGCTCCCCAGGGTTCTGCTTTTTAACGTGCTCAGGAAGCGGGCAGTGAAGTGGCTTTCTTTGCAGCATCCTCCAGGTGCTGCCCTACAGAGAGCCTGCGTGTCGCATGGGCCCGGCTGGAGCACCAGCCAAGCGGTCCCTTCCCTGCTGAGTGATGTTGGCCAATGGCTTTGAACTCCTTATACGTATGCGTGTGATGAGGCCTGACATCCAGCCTGCGGGCCTGGAGCAGCCACACCAGATAGCACTATATTCAAATGCCTTCACACCAGTTGGAAACAGCCCCTGAACTTCCCCAGCACAACCCCGGATTGCCTCAGGTCCTCGCCCAGAGCTGCCCCCTGGCTTTGTGGCCATGGCCAGCCTCTATTCCAGGGCCCATGTTGCACAGCATTAAATATTTTAAATATTAGGCCCAGGTCTGATAATATTACCAATCTCTCCAGGTTGTTGCAGAAGTTAAGCTCAGAAATGTAAAATTCATCACAGCGGCTGAGGCTTACAGACTCGAGTGCATCTCAGGCCACACTGGGCAAACCATCTGCGTCTCTGCCCGACATCTGCGCTCTCAATAAGTGACATGTCTTCCTCTCTTCTTAACGTGTTCCGGAAGCCTCTTCAAGTTCGAGGATAACAGCTCGGACAAGGCATTGTTAGAGGCAAGTGGCTTTTTCGCTCAATTACTCTCCAGATTGGCTGGGAGCAGCCCAGATGCCACCTTGGGGAAGATGGGGTCTGACAATTACTGGATGAGGAAGGGGACCATAGATGAGTCTGCTGCTTTTTGGTGTATTGAGAATGAGTCTCTGAGTAGAGCCTGAGCTCCAACAAAATTTTTAAAAATGACGATAATTGTGACGATGATAGTGATAATGAAAATGGTGATGGTGATGATATTGGTGATGACAGTGATGACGGTGATGGTGATAATGATGGTGGTGATCATGATCATGGTGGTGATAACGGCAATGATTATGAGGATGGTGACGATTATGAGGAAGATGGCAATGATCTTTCTTGATGAATAACAGCGCTTCCCTCTAGACAGAAGCACAGCCCCCAAAGATGCATTATCTGACCCATGTTACAGTTAGAGGTGAACCAAT
Source organism: Equus asinus (assembly GCF_041296235.1). Classification (NCBI taxonomy): domain Eukaryota; kingdom Metazoa; phylum Chordata; class Mammalia; order Perissodactyla; family Equidae; genus Equus; species Equus asinus. Next base: position 110,888,025 of record NC_091794.1, on the reverse strand, counting down.
CATTGTTGACAAGTGTCTGCCTCTCAGTTTCCAGCATTAGTCAGATGCCTGCCTCTTGGGCAGGTGATGAAGTCTAGTCTCGAATCTTCCCTGCCTTGAGATTCAACGATCTGTTCAGAGTGTGGAGGTAGAAAAAGGTATGCAAACTCAGCATGCTTGCCAGAAAACATGCTTTCTTCCTCTGAATAAATTCTGGCATCGTCAAGTTTAGGGGCTCAGTGAAAACAAGATATAAATTATCTCCTTTCATTGTTGATACCTGCTGCTAGGTGTAGAAGATTCTATGATTGTGTAAAGTGTTGCCTGCCCTCCCTGTGTGATGTCTATGCTTCCTCAGCCCACTGGCGTCAGTGTGGCCATGTCCCTTGCTTTGGCCAGTGAAATGTGCATAGAAGTGACATGCACCCCTTCCCAGTAGAACCGTTAAGGGCCGTGGCGAGGTTTTGCCACGAGCCCTGGCCCTGTGCTGTGACAGGGGATGTCCAGGTAAGAGCAGCTCCTTCTGGCTGGGTCCCAGAGTGAAGACAACATGCAGTGGGCTGATGGTAACTACTGGTGCTTGTGAGCGTGAGTAAGAAACCCCCCTTTGTTGGGCTTGGCCACCCAGCTCGGGGTTGTCTGTTGACACAATGTAATCTAGCCTGAGCTGACCCACGTGGTTTATGAATCCATTTAGAAGAGACATCAATAGCCCAGACTCATTGGTGTCCCGCTTTGCCTTTTCTGCCTGGAGCCAAGGAGCAGTGACCACCCCGGGGCAGACCTCCTTCCTGAGCACTTGCCCCGGATGAGGAGTTTCTCTTGCTGCCAGCGGTGCTCGTGCCCAGACAGTCACTGGAACTTTCTGCGCACCCTCAGGGCTCAGTCCGCAAGATGAGCACATCCCCTCACCTCTCCTACTAGCAGGAGTTGGAACTTCAGGGGCCAGGGAGAGACTCAGCGCCCAGCCCCTTCTCTTACTCCTAAGTGTAAACAAGTGACCCACTCCTTCATGTCCCCGATCTTCACCCCTTTACCCTAATATCTAAATAAACCTGTCCCAAGCACTGTGTGAAGTCCAGCATCTCTTCCTCCCCCACTCCCACCCAGGCCCAGAGCATTCTAGAATATAAGAGAGGAAGGGAATTTTGCTCACATTTCTTCCCAAGATAGTTACTGTGTCCCACTTCTTCCTCCTGGCTACGCCCTGGACCTGGTCATTGTTGTCTCCCCTGCCCCTGCCTGCCCCCAGTAGAGACCACCCCTTTCCTCACTCCTGACACATCCCTAACAGGAGCCCCACTGCCCTGGAGCGGAAACACAGCACAAAACACACGTCAGCCTGGGGTCTCAGCCACAGTTGTGAGAAAACACAAGGACTCAAGTGGGCACTGCGGCCCCTCCCCCTGGGGCCCCCGGCCTCTGACTGGCTTCCCCGTACGCGACTGCCCACTCGGAAGACCCTCTCCTCTTCTCTCCAGCTTCCCCTCCAAACCTCGTGGACCCACAATGCCAGGACTGCCTTTTGCAATGCGAATCAGTCCTTTTTCTAGTCCTCCTTGACCCTCAAATAGAAGAGGCCAAGCTGACATCACAGAGAATCCCCAAAAGGTTGGGAATGACGGTTTTCCTCCATCCCGGGCCAGACCTAATGTTTAGGCAGCCCTCCTTCCACCCGCGGAGAGAGTCCGTCGCTGGCTCAGAGTAAGCCCCAGGGTCGCCTTTTCCTCTTTCTGATACACACGTACATTTGAGCTGGGGTGGAGGCCTGCGCTCTCTCGCCAGCCCTGGGCTGAGGGATGTCGGCCTGTGAGTCAGCGTGTCTGGTGGTCTCAGCCTCCCTCTCCCTCCAGAATCTCACCCGGCGGCCTGGCCCCTTCACTCAGCTGGAGTTTGCAGCTGTGTGTGCAGCCTCACTGGGGAACAGCTCTGACGCCCCAGGAGGAACCCCAGGGTCTGGGCACTTAACCTCCCCGAGAAGTAGAAGTGACGTGGAGCACCCCCCCCACCATGTGCTCCCCCCACCACATTCAAGCTTTATTGGGTGGGGGGAGCTAGCGAGGCAGGAGGGTGGAGAAGATAATGCTGTGACTGCTTTAAAGAAACTTCTAATAATTTTAATCAGCATTTTCCCTTCCCTTTAAAATCACAAACTTAGCTACTTAATCAAATGTCATGCTTAAGACACATTTGCCTCCTTGGGAGAAAAATGAACAATGGCAGCTCTATTTGGCTTTGGATGGGTTTTAAAAATAGTCGAGTCTGTGAAGGCCATTAGGTAAATGGCCTAAGAGAGCTTCAAAGAGGGCCTCCTGCGGGCTCGGCCAGCTCCTTTGTTTGGAAAATAGGGCGAGGCAGGGCAGGGAGCTGAGAGCCCCAGGTGGTTCTGGGTTCCGGGGTGCAGACTTCTCCCGGGGAGGGGGAGCACGAGACTTTCCACAGCGGGCACATCTGAAAACTTCTCTTTTGCACTTGTTGAAGATGGTAGGCGTGTGTGTGTGTGTGACAGTGTGTGTGATAGTGTGTGTTGGGTGCGGGATGACATAACGCCTACCCTCTCAATTCCCAAGAAAGGAGAAAAATGAAATGGTCAGAACTGTGAGGTGCTGTCAACCTGCAGGAGACCAGTTGCATTGGTGGTGAAATATAAGTCCTGCTTTTATTGTTTTATGGCATGTAAAAGTGACAGTGTTTCCATCAGGAGAAAAAACGAAAGCAAAATAAAGGCACTGCTTTCTTTGGAGGGGGCTAGACTGGTGTCACCGGTGCCGCCGAGGGAAGAGAGAAGCTCCAGCGCTTGCTCCTAGACCCTGCTTTCCAGCCTGGGCAGGTGGGGCATCCTGCCTCCCCAAAGTCAAGAGGCCACACCCACCTGGCTTCTTTAGCCTCTGACCTGCCCTCGTGACTTCTGTTGCAGCTTATTCCCACCGCTGGGTCAGAAAACACTCCTTTTGAATTTCTTCTTAGCCTGGGGTTCAAACCTGGGGTCTGGGGACCCCTAGGGTATGTGGGTAGAATTCAAGGGGTGTTTACACTTGGATGGGGCAAAAATTACATCTTTACTTTTGCGAACTGCAGCTGAAATGCAGCATTTCCTTCCACTCTAGGTGTGGGCAGCAGATCGCAGCGCATGATGGGACCTCAGTGCCTCTGACCATCAGACAGAAACTGCGGGCGTTTCCAATCCCCTTCCTGTGATTACAGATTTCTCAAAAACTACTGCTGCGTATCTCAACACCCAAATTGTGGTATTTTTTTGGATCGGCCAAGTAATTACCTAATGTAGTAATAAAAAAGAGCATACATGGCTATATAAAAAATTTATTTTGTTAAAATTTTGACACTGTATTTCAGTATAATTGGTTTCCTAATAATCCTGTGCATTTTAGTGTATGCGCCTAAAAATACTCTGAGACAAGTTCCCGAGGGCTGCGTTCCCGGAGCAGAGCCGGTCGGGAGCCTCTGGAGAGCAGGCCCGGCTTCCTCCAGGGTCATTCTGGCTCCTGGAAGGGCCTCCCAGTGTAGCACCCCCACTTTGGGCCGCTAGGTGGCAGCAGTGCCAGCACCCCCTTCTCTCCTGGCCGTCCTGGGCCCAGCCTGTTGTTCTGGGACCTCCAGTCTCCTAATGGGATCTCTCCCCCAAACCCTTCAAGGAGAGGGCTCTAGGGGGAAGCCGGTGCATGAGCGGCCAGGCAGGGAACATGCTGGCTCAGCCTGGTGTGTCTCTGGACCACAACAGTTACACTGGGTATGAGGCCATCTCCTTTAACCACCACAAACATCTCTGTGTGGAAAGGAACATGAAACCCACTTTACAGATGAGGAAACTGAGGGTCAGCGAGGTTAGATAATGCACCCAGGACCCCACGATTAGTAAACAGCAGCGCCTGGTCTGCCCATGTCAAGACTTGGGTTCCTGCTGCCACCTTCCTAGCCCCAGTCTGTCTCCTCCGGGATCTTATGGAAGGCAGGTCACCCTACCCTCCTAAACCCTTTGGCTCTCAAAGACCTGGAGGCCCAAGGGGGAAGGGCCTGCCTGGAGGCCACAGTCCCAGCCATGCTAAGCCTGGCTCTGTCCCCCTCCCCAGCTGCCTCAGTGGCTCACTGGGGCCTGCGTGCTGGTTGCACGGGGCTAGGGTGACCCCAGAGCTTAGCTGGCAGAGGCACCTGCCTGGAGCAGGCACCATCAGTTAACTGGACTCCCGCCTCCACATCTGCAGCCTCAGAGCAGCACTGGCTTGATTTCTAGGCCGGGTTTGCACCTCCCCGGAGAGCCTTGAGAGATGAAAGCAGGGCTGTGTTGTGGTTTCCCAAGGAGTCAGCAGGTGTGGCTTTCAGTGGAGTGTCTTGTGTGTCACCTTTCCAGGGCAAGGGTCCCCATCAGTGCTTTTACTCCTCTAGTCACTGTCTTGCAAATAAAGCCTACCCAGGTAAGTGTGGGGGGTGGGGTGGGGGTGGGGTGGGGGTGGGGTGGGGAGTCCTAGGATGGGGAAGGGGCCAGAACGGAGGATCCAGGAGGCCGAGTCCTCCGGAGCCAGGAGCGGCCTGGCCCAGTAGCAGCTGCGGTGGGGCGAGCAGGGGCTGCCAGACGCTCCGCCCAGGACTGCTGGAGCGTCGGGATTCGGGACCGGGCTGGGATGGGGCAGAAGGTGCTGAAGCTCCGACCAGGCACAGAGACTTCTTCCCCAGGGGCCGGGCGGGGGCCGGGCAGCGGGAAGAGAGGAATCCCTGGGAGGGGCCCCTCTGTCTCCCACAGACTCCGCGCCCCTCTCCTGCAGCTCCGCCTGGAGGAAACTTTCCGCGCAGCCCCCCCCGCTCCGTGAGCCCCCGAGCGCTCCCTCAGGAACGCCCCCTCCCCAAATCAGCTCTCCGGGTCCGCCCTGCGCACCCGTAACCGGGTCGGAACCTCAAACTGCTTCGCAGGCCATCTGGTTACCGTGGCAACACCATCCGGCGGCGCCCGGCTGTCCAATCCGAGCCCGCGGCCTTTCTCTAGCCTTTCCCAAGGTGGGGACCGGACGAGGCCGGGATGGGGGAAGGGGCGGCCCGGGGCCCCGCCTGGGGTGTCGCCTGGGTCTGGCACAGCCCCCCGCGGCGAGGCGGACCACTGCGAGGCGGGGCGGCGAGCAGCAGCCGGGCAGGACAGGGGGCTAGGGCTCCAGTTTGAGGGGCGGGGAAGCGGGTGACGTGAGCCGGGCCGGGCGGGCGGAGTTGGGACCCGCTCGGGGAGGCGGGGGCGAGCTCGCAGAGAGGCAGACGCGCGGAGGGAGGAGGCTGAGCGGCGCGGGCGGCTCTGCGGCGGGCGCGGTGGGCGCGGGCGGCGGGGCCCCGGGATCCCCGCGCGCCTCCTCGGCGCGGCGCCGCCGCCGCGCGTCCCCACGCCCCGCGCTCCACGGCGCCCTCGCCCCGCGCGCCTCCCGTGCCCGCCTCCTGCCAGCCTCCGGTGCCGCGGCCGTCTGCAGGGCGAGCGCTCAGACGGAGCCCCCGGCCAACTTGAGCTGCGCCGACCGGTGGCCGAGCCCTGGGCACAGCCCCCTCACCTGGCGGCGCGCCGAGGGGACTCGCGTCCACCTGCATCGCCGCCGCCTGCGCCCCCAGACCGCGCCGCCCCCTAGGCGCGGGGGTCGGACTAGAGGCAAGAGCCACGCCGCGAGACACGCACCGTGCGCGGCGTCGCCCCCTGGCTTCCTTCCTCGCTGCCCCGGGAGGGCGAAGCCGCGGCTCCTCTGACCCTCGCCGCGCTGCCATAGCGCCGGAGCGCGCCCCTCCCAGGCCGGCCGCGGGCGCCCGCGCCTCGCCGCTGCCTTCCCTGGGTCGCCCCCGGAGGGGCCGCGAGCCCCGCGCCCCGGCCAGAAGATGTGCGCCCCCGCGGGCCGCCCCGCCTGAGCCATGCGCCCCAGCGGCGGTGGCGCGCCGGCCGGCATGGAGCCCCGCGCGGCCGCGCTCTGACTCGTTCTGCGCCCCGCGGCCGGCGGGTGGCGGGCGGCGGGCGGCGGGCGGCGGCGGACCGAGAGCCAGAGACCGGCGCCGCGGGACGGAAGCGAGCGGGCGCGGGCGCCGCGCAGATGGCCGGGGCGAGCAAGGTCTGAGGCTCCGCTCCCCGAAACGTGACCATGTGGATTCAACAGCTTTTAGGACTCAGGTGAGCGACCCGGCTGGCGCCCGGGGTGCGAGTGGGTGCGTGGGTGCGTGGGTGCCCGGCTGGGCTGAAGCAGTGCTTTGCTTAGTGTTGCAAATAAAGGCACCCCCTGACTGCTCCCCGCGGGCAGCCAACGGCGTGCGCTGGGAGCCGGGTCGGAGCGCCAGTCCGGAGCTCGGAGCCCCGCGGCCCCGCAGGGAGCGGCCGGCTCTCCCGGGCTCCGCGCCTCCGGGTCCGGGCAGGGGCGCCCTCCTCAGCTCCCCGGGCAAGCTACCGGCGCCAGCAGCGCAGTGTCCTGGCCGGCCGCCCCGGCGCGCCTCCTCCCCAGGGCCCGGGGCGAGGAGCGGGCCGCTGGGTGCGGCGGCCCGTGGACCCAGGGCGGGGGCCGAGGCTGCCGTGTAAAGCCAGGGCCCCCGGCTCCCGGCGGGAGCTTGGCAGGCGGAGTTGGAGGAAACCAAAACCCAACTGCCACTCTGCCCTCCCTTCCCTTTCCTCGGGGCTCCGGGGCCAGGCAGGGGCCTCCCGAGCTCCCAGCTGCCGATCCAGCTGTTTGCCGGTGACCTCCTGGCCCGACGGGCGCGCACAGCTGGCGGGCAGCTGGGGCGGGAGACACTGGGGCTCTGGGGGAGCGTGAGCGGGCACCCTCCCCTCCCCCAACACCCGCGGGAGCGTCCCAGCGTTTGTCTGTGTCCCGGACTCCGGGGCCAACTGGAACCGGGGCTTCGAGCCCGGAGCCCGCAGTAGGGGTACCTAGGAAGACCCTTTTCGGCAAACTTTGCCCGCGTGCCTGGCGCTCGGCCTCCAGACCCTGCCGTGGGCGGCCTAGGGCCCAGCAGGGCACCGTTGACCCCTTGGCGGGGCAGGCTGCTTCCGAGCCGTCTGTCGCCTCCTGGGGGGTTCCGCGGAGCTGGTGCGTTTGGGTCCCGGATTGCAACCGAGAGCCGGGAGGACACAGGCGGAGGCGGAGAAAGCCAGCGTGCGGTTCTCGAGTTTGTCCACTGGGATGCACTGCGCTCCCGCGTTGGGGAGGAAAGGGGCCGGGAGCTGCTGGAGAAGGCTGCCCGAGCCGCCCCCACCGCCGCCGATGAAAAGCTGGGGGGAGCGAGCCGAGGGGAGGATCAAGTGCGCGTCCTGGTTTTGAGAAATCGGAGGAGGATGGAGCACGCCAAGCGTTTCCTAGCTACCCTTGGTTTGTGAGACGATTCCCCACTCTGGGGATAAAGACTTTAAAACATCTAGTGAAAACTGTCAAATATATTCATGGCCTTTTTCTGGAAAGCCGCGTTGCTTCTCCTGGTGGCCACAGCCCCTTGCCGCGTGGGCTTTAAAACGTTAAGTATGAAGCGGATCACGTTGGGTATGGGCTCGGCCTGAGTTGATACCTTGTGCTTCGACTAGATAAGGTCTGGGCCTTTCTGGGACACAGACAAAATGGAGCGAGTGCAGCTTTGAGGGGTGACCCCATCCTGGTGCCCTGCTGTCTGCCTCTCAGTCTCAGCCAGACCCCGAGGGCCTTGGGAACATCAAAGGGGTCCCTGCCTGGCCATGGTGCACCTTCAGCTCTAGATGCTTCCTGAGCTGCTGTCTGGCGCTTGATGATGGCCTGACTGCCGGCAAGTTATTTGAATGGACATCTTTTTTTTTTATTACTAAGTTGTTAGATTGAAAGATTAGTACATTTGGATAAGGGGAGAGGAGAGTAAATAGCACAGAAAGAAACCTCTGTGTTGGTTCAAAATTCACTGAAATGGTTCCTCTCCAGCCTCTCCACATGAGAGCTGCCTGGGATTTTGCTTTAGGAAATAGTTCTCTTGGTGATTTTGAAGTTTGACCTTTTGTTTTTTTTTCCCTTCAGCGTTAGCACAAGAGATTTTCTGTAAGTGTGCCTCTAAGGACGAGCTGTCACCTGCTGGGGAGGCTGACAGGAGAGGGCTCTGTCACGTCTGTTAGAGCTGTCCCCTGGCCAGGAGAAGGGGCCCAAGCCGGGAGGGGCCGGCACTTCGCATCCCACCAGGCACACCATAGTGGTAACCGAAAGCCGGGCATTGCTTGCTTGAGACCTGGAAATGTGCTTTTTCCTTGAAGACAGCCCATCACCTTGGCTTACCAGCCCCTGCATGGCTCCCAGGTGAGCACTGGGCATCCTGCTGCCACGGTTCGAGCCTGGTGATGTCAGGCAGACACTGAGCCTGGAGCCTAGGTGACGGGGGCAGCTTGGGCATTGCCAGAGTGAGGGGCTGTCAGCTCTGGGCTTGGACTTTTGCTCCTGTGTTTGGAAGGAGCTGTGCCTGTAGCCTTTTCTTCTTGGGGGAGCACAGATTGAGTCTTAGTGAGCTGTTTATGCCTTTTTGGTGGTAGTTGTAGCGACGCTCCAAAGTGCCTTCCAGCAGCACAGCACGGAAAACGGTGTCTCTTAAAGGCGGCCCGCAGTGAGGCCAGCTGGGGGGACACTCACTCACAGCCAGGCTCGAGGGCCGCTTGCTGGGTGCGCTTACTCAGCAAGCGGTGGCCGGAGAGCTCCGAGTCCGGATGCCTGGTCCTGAGTGGCCTCTCAGGCCACAGCCCTCTGTGGATGCTGCAGCTCAGGGCTCGGAGCATACGAGGGATCTGCTTGGCATCCTCAAGAGCACAGTGGCTAGCCCACGGCACACCTTCTCCCCAGGCCGCGTCCCTTGGGGTCACTGTCTGTTCCTCCACCCTAGGTTTGGGAGGCCCTGGGAGACTGTGTGTGTGCAGTGGGGGTGGGCTGTGTGACAACATAATGTGACTCTCTTCTTCCGTGGGGCTCTTCACAGCTCCCAAGCCCTCGCCGTGCACGCTGTGGTACTTTCGGGCTCGCGCATGGACCCAGTGGGGGGGCTGTCACCGTCCCTGCCTGTGAAGTCCTCCATAGGCTGGGGCTGTGCAGCCTGGCTTTAGAGGACGGAAGCACACACTCTGTCCACAGACATCGACCTCCTGGTGAATCCTGGCTCATGCCCATTTCCAGCTGCTGCTACCGAATTGATTGCAACTGGGATCGTCGAGTGCCAGTGGCTGCGATACTCCTCGGGGACAATAATGCTGGCAGAAATGGCCATTTTAGGAGGCAGCTCAAATCTTTCCACCACGTGGGTGCCTCCCCCTTCCCTCACCACCCCCCCACCTCAGGGGATCCACTGTCTAAGCGGAGGCCTGGTGGCCTCCTCCCAGTCGGTCCTTTCTGTTGACTTATTTTAATCACCTGCTTCCTTTTCTTCTGCGCATCCAAAGGGACGATGAGCAGGGGGCAGGGCAGGAGAGCCCCGTGCCTTCCTGAGACGTGTGGCTCTGGTTCCCTGCAGAGGGAGCGGCTTGCTTCCCTACTGCATCCTGCATCCTCCTGACCTGGGGCACCGGCTGGGGTGGGAAGGGCCATGTCGCATCCCGGCCTTGGCCTCCAGCCCACTGACCTGGGCACCCTCGAGGTGTTTGGCAGAAGTGGGCTGTGTGTGCTTCCTGAGTCCTTCCTTTCTCCAGGCTTTTTGGGGGACAACCAGAGGGTGCCGGAGCAAGTGGATGGAAGCCCCCCCGGCTCATGATGGAGTGGCCAAACACAAAACCCCCGACCCCAGTGACCACCCCCGAGCCTCCCAGAGCCCAGGGGCTCTGGTCTGGGGTTACGTAAGAGTCATCTGCTTTCCATGCGTGGTTGCCAAATTTTCTTCAAAGGGTTACAAGTCAGTAGAGACCAAATTGATGTAAAGATTAGCTTGGAAAGCCAAATATATGCTTGATCTAGATTCTCATGTTTGAAGTCTGGCTCGAGAGGGTTTCTCCTGCCTGATGCCAATCAGGCACGAGGGGGAGGCAGGAGCAGGGGCTTGCTGGAGCCGGAGTGACAAACCGTGCGCACACTCGACTCTCTCCCTCTGAGACCCCCTTCCAGGAATGCAAAGGCGTCGGGAGCCATGAGGCTGCCAAGTGGGGAGTGGCGGTTACATAACTCAGATTAACTCTCAGTTAATAGAAAGTCAGAGGCTGCAGCAAGCCCCTGTCAGAGCTCCGGGGGCCCTGGCTTCCCCTACGTCCATGCACGTTGGGGCTGCATCAGGTCTGGGTGCCTGGTGGAGGCCTGTCTGCTCTGGCCCCCACCCCCAGGGGCAGCAGTCTGTACCCAGCATCAAGCAGGAAGAGTTAGGCTGCTTCTTGGGCACCAGGTCCCGGAAGGCCCTTCGGGAAGATGTGCAGGACTCATTCCCTGACTGCTCCCGGGGGCGGGTGAGCTGCCTGATGTCTCCCAGCAGCCTCTGGGCTTACCGTGGAGTTAATCGGGATGCCCCAGCGGGCACAGGGAAGTGGCTGTGCTGGGCTCCGGCTTCTCTCTTTACAAAGGGCCCAGGGATGGTGAGAGGTCAGACCCCCACCATTTGTCGGTGGGGATCTTCACGTGACCCAAAGAGAGCCCAGAGTGGAGGGTGGCATCAGAGCCGTGTGTCAGCTGGGGCCCGGTCCTGCTTCTGGACCAAGGGTGGATGCGGGTGGGGCGGTGACGTGGGCTTGTATTTGCGTTTCCATCTGATGAGGGCACTCTGCAATAGGGTGTTGCTTTATTTCTTGATCCTCTCCCACCCAAGAAAAGATTGGGGTGGCCATGCTGGGTCCATCTGTGCTTCCGCCTCCCCAGCCCGCCATTCACTGTGCTGCTTCTGTCCCCTCAGTGGGACTCGTGCCATTTATTGCACTTTCCTTCGGGTGGCTGGCCAAGGAGGGCTGGCTGGCAGGGCCTGCCGCCTCTCTGCCCTTCCCTGGTTTCCAGCCCCGTGTGGGCAGTGTCCTGGCCATGTGGCTGCTCAGGCCTTGCCACCTGCCCTCCTGGGGGAGTCGGTGTGTGGGCCTGCGTGTGACCTCGGAGGCTTCTGGAAAGGGCGGCACCAACAGCAGTGCCAGGACTGTGTAGCTGGCAGTGGAGACTAAGGGGCGTGTCCACCAGGGGACCTCGGGCACTGTGTGCAGGCTTCCTGTTTGGCACTGGAGAGGAGCCTTGCTCTCTGGACCGTGGGCCCGTGAGGGCAAGGGCTGTGACTCATTCTTTATCACCTCTTGAGCAGAGTGTCTGGCACGTAGTAGATGCTCAGGAGATGTCTGCGGATGAGTGACTGTATGCCTGGTACAGTGCCCTTGCTTTGTCAAGTCTTGCCCTTGTGGTTACTTGTCCATACCTCCACACTGAGACTCAGGAAAGGAGCGCCCAGCCAGGGCCAGCCTTAGATTTAGGCCCTGTCCTGCTGAAAATTGATACACCTCTTCTTCAACACGACTTACTGGCCCTCACAAATCCACCATTAGAGATTCATTCCTATGGCTTGAGGATGTAGTCACAATTGGAATGCAAGCGTGTTCAGGAAACACTATGCCTTTGAGCTCTTTCAGTCATTATTGGTTCAATAGGAGTGAAAGCATCCAGTTTCTAACTGTCTGGGAGGAAGGGTGGGTGTAGATGGGAAGAGAACATGAAGGCAGGTGGCACAGGTCTGGCAGTGGGATGAGGGGACAAAGGTAACACCCAGGGAGGACAGGAGACGGGGAGGGGCTTGTGGCAAAAGGGAAACTTACTGCCTTTACGATTGGGCTGAGGTCTCCCTTTCTCCTCGGCTTTTGAGGACTGGGGAGTTCATACACTTGCTAGGGACCCAGAAGGGTTAACTGGCGACAGAGCCAGTCCATTCGAAAGAGGAAGCTCTGGTCAGCGTATGAGCCCATGAACAGACGTGTGTACACCTAACACCTCTGCTTCTGTCCCAGATGTGAGCTACAGAATTTGCCCTGTGCTTGATAAAACATGTCTGCTTTTTTTGAGATACAATTGACATACAATATCTTACTAGTTTCAGGCGTACAACATGACAATGTGATATTTGTATACATTGTGAAATGATCACCACAATAAGTCAGTTAACATCCATCACCTTACACAATTACCCAATTTTTTTTTCTCGTGGTAAGAACTTTTTATGGTCCACTCTCTTAGCACCTTCCGAACATGTGGTACAGAGAGCAGGTTGGTGGTTGCCAGAGGCTGGGCGTGGGGGTGGGGTGGGTGGGCGGGCAACATGGGTGAGGGGGTCAAAAGGTGCAAACCCTTCAGTTGTAAAATGAAGAAATCATAGGGGCGTCATGCACGGCCTGGCGACTACAGTTAATAGAGCGTGTCCACGTTCGGTGTCTGTGAATGAGCAGCCAAAGCCCTCGTCTCTGTTTGCGTTCGTTTCGTTTACCTTTAATTCTTCCCCTGGCTCTTGAGCCCTGGGGGGTGGCCGGCCACAGCCAGACGCCACCCAGACCCTGAAATGAGTGGATTCCTGCCCTCAAGGACTCCGCAGTCCAATCATCAAGGGGAATATGTGTGAATAAAAATACTCTTATCAGAGTAGAGACCAGCACTGTCCGATAGAAATATGATACAGGCCACATTTGTATTTTGAAAATTTCCAGTAGCCATAATAAAAGAAAAAAGCAACAACAGGTAAAAATCAATTTATAATGAAATATTTAACTCAATATATGTAAAATATTATCATTTCAATGTGCAATCAATAAAAATAGTGTTAATTTGACATTCTTACCCTGTTCTAAGTCTTTGAAATCAGCAGCATCATTCGTTCTTACGACACATCGCGCTGTGGGCCGGCCACCCTTGGGCGCTCAGTGGCCTTGTGGGCTGATGGCCGCCGTATTGGACCCTTTCCTCTGGAAACTCAGAAGTGAGAAAAGTAAATGTTTAGAGCCTGCCACCTCCTCCGCCAGTGTCTGACTTTGGCACCGTTGCTCCCTTAGTTTGAGCTCTGGAGGACCAGCCTGGCCCGCAGCCCTCCTAACACAACAGTGGCCGTTTGCTGCGTGCCAGCTCTGTGCCCGGTCAGTGCCAATGATGGAGGCAGAACGATGGGCAGGTGGGGGCCGGCAGGCACTGCCTTGGGGGGCCGCGCTCTTGAGAGGGAGGCAGCCGGCCATGCGAGCAGGTCGTTCATACCTGCTGGGGCACTTCCCCCACCAGCTTGTCACAAAGAGCCTTTGGGGACCTGAGGAGGGAGTGACAGAGCCTGCTCACTTGTGACGGGGGTGTCAGAGGCCGGGTGGTCAGTTGGTGGAGAGGTAAGGCTAACAAGTGAAGGAGCAGAAGCAGGGTCACCTGCCAGAGGGAGAGCTGACCTCCTGGAGGGTCGTTTTCAGGGTTCTCCCCTGACGCACCCCAGAGCCAGTGGGAACCAAGTGGTCCAGACTGAAGATGCCCTGCAGTGGGTGGCATCCCACTGGCTCCTCCTGAGCTCCAGCAAAGCACAGTCACCAGACCTGACCTGCAGGCAGGCCTTCTCCCCTCACTGCAGCCCAGAGCCTATCCCGATGCCAGGAGTCCCTGCCACCTCGGGCCCTCTGGGACCGGGAGGGATGGCGAATTCAACGCCTGGCTTCACTGCAAACCTTCAGGAATGTTGTTCCAGAAGTAGCAGTAGGTGTGTGTATTTGCATGCTGTGTGGGGGGCAGTGGGTGCATCTGTTGGGCAGTATATGTGGGTCTGCATGTGTATGTGGGTGTGTGCGATGTGGGTGTGAGTGATTGTGTGTGTGTGCTATGTGTGGGTGTGTGTGGTGTGTGTTGGGGAGTTTGGGGGCCAGCAGGTATCAAAGCACTTATTATCAAGAGCTCCAACCCCAAGGGAAGAGACCAGTTTTTAAAACAAAACTCCTGAAGCAGGAAACTTGCTGTGTTCACGGGATGGAGAGTCTGAATGAGAAAGTGTGGAACCCCCTACATTAGAACCTGGCTGCTGACAAGTGTGCAGAGAGGCACCTGGTTCCAGCGCTGCACAGGCGCGAGGGGGGCACTGAGGGGGTTTTGAGGGTGTGCCCTCATGGACGAGCCCACCCGGAGACTTCACAGAACCCTGGTGGGGCGCCTACTAAGTGTGAGGCCCAGCACAGGCAGGGCTTCCGGGCAGCGGAGTGAGACCTGTGACAGGCGTGCCCTTTGCTGAGATGCCTGCATGATCATCTGTGGCCACTCTTCCTTGAGTATTAAAATAAAGAATTTGTCTTGCTGGACAGTTCCACAATTTGGGAGCTCTGTTTAAATTAAACGGTAACCTCTGAGCTGAGGCAGCTCCCACTGTGATTTCATGTGAGTTATTTTGAATGCACTAAATTGAAGGCACAGATTCATTCTAAGACCCCTACCTTCAAACTTGTGGAACTTTGGGGTGACTGAATAGCAGATCGAGTGCTTTCTTTTGGCGAAATCCAATGGTGCAAGCTCCTTAAATTGACGTGAGTGTTCTATTAGCTGTTGTGAAGATTCCAGCAAATGAAGGGTGGGGGGCAAATAAACAGCAGTGGCTCCAGGGGGGTGATCTCAGGAGTTCAGTGCTGACTGATGGGCCACAGGGCACCATGGCCCTGCAGGGCATTTTCATGCTGTTTCATGGAATCCCTGGCCCTGAAGAAAGAATGTTTAGGTTGGGAGAAGGGGAGACCTCAGTGGGGAAGGTCTGGCATCAGGAAAGTGCTGTTAAAGAACCTAACCTTCTCAATTCATTCTATGAACCCGATAACACAGCCAAACAAAGACAGGACAAAAGAAGAAAACTACAGCCCAATATCGCTTGTGAAAATAGAGCCCCCCCCCAAAAAAAAATCCTTAACAAAATATTAGCAAATAAGATTCAGCAATATATAAAAAGAAACATCTACTATGACCAAGTGGGGTTTATTCCAGGGGTGCAAGGATGGTTCAATATTTGAAAATCCATCAGTGCAATCCATCATGTGAAAAGGCTAACAAAGAAAAATCATATGATCATAGGCATTTGATAAATTCAACACCTATCGTGATAAGAACCCTCAGAAAACAGGAATCGAGGGCAACTCGGTAAAGAACATCTGCAAAGCCTCCCGCTACCTTCATACTTAATGGTGAGAAACCGGAAGCTTTTCCCCAGAGATCAGGAGCAAGTCAAGGATGTCCACTCTCACTACTCTTATTCCACATGGTGCTGGAGGTTCTAGCCAGCGTGATACAGGAAGAAAAGGAAATAAAAGACATACAGAAAGGAAGAAATGAAACTATCTGTACTTGCAGATGATATGATTGTCTACATGGAAGATCTCATGTAATCTATAAAAACTCCTAAAACTAGTAAGTGAGCTTAGGAAGGTTGCAGGATACAAGATAAATGTACAAAAGTGAGTTGTATTTCTATCTATTAGCAATAAACACATAGACACTGGAATTAAAAATGTGATATGATTTAGAATCGCTTAAAAATGAAATATTTCAGTGTAAATATGAAAAAAAATTATGCTGACAACTTATATGCTGAGAACTACACAATGCGGATGGAAGAAATCCAAGAAGTTCTAAGTAAACGGAGAGACGTACCATGTTCATGGAGGGGAAGACTCAACATGGTAAGGATATCACTTCTCCTCAAGTTGATATCGAGGTTTAATAAAATTCTTATAGAAATCCCAGCAAAATGTTTGCACATAAAGAT
Source organism: Equus asinus (assembly GCF_041296235.1). Taxonomy (NCBI): domain Eukaryota; kingdom Metazoa; phylum Chordata; class Mammalia; order Perissodactyla; family Equidae; genus Equus; species Equus asinus. The sequence continues at coordinate 110,872,398 of NC_091794.1, read as the reverse complement.
TACTCTTAAGCCCATATGTGAAGGTAAAGGAACTAAAATAGTTTTGAAAAAGAATAATAAAATGAGAAGCATCGGTCTATCTGATGACAAGACTTCTTATACAGCTACCGCATTCAAGACTGTGTAGTATCAATGGGGGGGGGCAGAGACATAGATCAATGAAACGGAACAGAGACTCCAGAGATGGACTCCCACAAATATGCCCAGCTGGTTTCTGACAAAGGTGTAAGTTCGGTGGAGGAAAGTAGGCTTTCCAACAAATGGTACCAGAACAACAGGACATTCGTAGCCAAACCCCCCCCCCCCCAAAAAAAAAAACCTCGACATGAGTCTCACTCCTTGTACAAGATTAACTCAAGATGGGTCACAGAACTAAATGTAGCATGTAAAACTTTTAGGAAAAAAATAAGGAGAAAATCTTCAGGCTGTGGGGCTAGGCAAAGAGTTCTTAGACTTGACAACAAAAGCTCGATTCATAAAAGGAAAAACTGATAAAGAAGACCTCATCACAATTTTAAAATTTTCTTTGTGAAAGACTCTTTTAAGAGGATGAAAGATAAGCTATGGAGTGGGAGAGAATATTTGCAAACCACATATCTGACAAAGGATGAGTATCCAAGATACATAATGACCTCTCAAAACTCAACCATGAAAAAACTCAAACAATGAAATTAGAAACAGGTAAAAGGCCTGCAGGGCCATTTCATCAAAAAGGATATTTAGATGGTAAAAAAGCACATGGAAAGATGTTCAGCGTCATCAGCCACTACAGAAACGCAAATTAAAACCACAGTGAGACGTCACCATCCATCTATCAGAATGGCTAAAATAAAAAATATTGACAACAACAAATGCTGGCAAGGATGTGGCGAAACTGGATCCCTCCTCCACTGCAGGTGGGAAGGTAAAATGGCCCAGCTCCTCTGGAAAGCAGTCCGGCAGTTTCTCCTGAAATGGAACACACCATGCCCGTACAATGGGGCTTTTCACTCTTGGGCATTTATGCTGGGGAAATGAAGACTTATGTTCACACAAAAACCTGTACACGAATGTTTATAGCAGCTTGATTTATAATAGTCTCAAATTGGAAGCCACCCAGATGCCCTTCAGTGGGTGAATGGCGAAACAAACTGTGGTTCATTCACACCGTGGCATCGCGCCCAGCAGTAAAAGTGAAAGGACTATTGGTGCTCCCAGCAACCTGCCTGAGTCTCCAGGGAGTTATGCTGAGTGGACAAAGCCGGTCAAGGAGGTTGCGTACTGTGTGATGATTCCGCAATGTTCCTGAAATGACAACATCATGGAGGGATGTGCAGAACAGAGTGGTCATCACCAGGGGTTAGAGAGAGGGTGGGAGGTGGGAGGAAAGAGGGGGTGGCTGTCACAGGGCAACCTGACGGGTCCTAGTGGTGGTGCAGATGCTTGCTATCCTGATTGCGTCGAGTGTGTCAGTGTCAACATCCTGTTTCCATCAACATGCTGTCGAGTTGCTGCTGGGGGAATGGGGTGAGGGGTAGAGCGGGTCTCTCTGTTGCTTGTTACCGCACTCGTGAATCTACAGTTAACCTAAAATAAAAAGTTTAATTAAAAAGCTATTAGTCTCTACCTATCTGTCAAAGATTAGCACCTCATCGTTTGGGGAGTCCGTGTGTGACCTCTTTAGGGACCACGTATTTGGACTCAGTGACAGTCACGGGTGATGTGGAAATGAGGAAAGGGGTGAAAATTTTACTTTACGAAATTTGCTATGTTGTGATTCTGTCACATTTTTTAGAATGCAAAATACAGCAGCAAATGAATGTGCGGTGATGCTAATGTTATGAGATTCATCATCAGTGACAGTAATAAATGACCTGGTGCATAATTATTGGATAAGAAGAGCTGTCCAGATCCTACATAAATCAGGTCAGCTCCGAAAATAGAGCAGCGTTTTTGGGGACAGCCCCACTTCCCTGCCTGGCACATGGGGTGGCTTCAAGACCACGCTCCGAGGATTTTAAGTCAAATGGGAAAACAGTTGGTTTCTTGTTTCTCGATCAGTAAGACGTGAGCCTCAGGTTTGTGAAAGCAGAATGTTAGTTTGTGGCTTTGCTGTTTTCACTTCATTTTGGTCTTTATGATAAAAGAACTGGAGTGTGTGTCTGTGTGTGTGTGCATGTGCGTGCTTGCTCTACAAATGCTTGTTAAATGAAGTCGGTGGTGCATTGGGGAGCTCTGTGTTAGACTTGGCCATGAGCTTCTGAGATCTGAACTCAGCCCATTACTTCTCTGTTCCGTCCTTTTCCATCCAGCCAGGAGGCATGGTAACACACTAGTTCTATACCTTTCAATAACCCAGGCTTTGCACTAAGTGACTCAAGCAAAATACATCATCTCAGTCCATGCTCAAGATCCTCATGACCACCCTGCAATGCTGGTATGTTGCTCTCATTTTACAAGGAGGAAACTGAAGCTCAGAGAGGTGAAGTAATTTGCCCAAGATCACACCGCTAGCTAGTGGGAGAGCTGAGAGTTGAACCCAGGTTTCATGGACTTCAAGGTTCGTTCATGCTCTTCCCACTGTCTGCTATGGCCCCCACGTTTTGTTTTGTTTTTTTCTTAAAGATTTTATTTTTTCCCTTTTTCTCCCCAAAGTCCCCCAGTACATAGTTGTATATTCTTCGTTGTGGGTCCTTCTAGTTGTGGCATGTGGGATGCTGCCTCAGCGTGGTTTGATGAGCAGTGCCATGTCCGCACCCAGGATTCGAACCAACGAAACACTGGGCCGCCTGCAGCGGAGTGTGCAAACTTAACCACTGGGCCATGGGGCCGGCCCCTGGCCCCCATGTTTTATATAAAATCTACTTCTCTTTTGATTAAGTTACATGTTGCCCTTTTGAGAAAAACAAAACAAAATTAAAAAAAAAAAAGAACAAAACTAGAAGGACCCAGCTGCCGCGATGTCAGGTCAGCGCTTTGCGATGCAGCCCTCGAATCCAGCTGAGTCTGGAGTCCCAGGTGCTTCCGGCACCCACGATGCAGGGACAAGCTTTATGGTCCAGATGAGGGATTACTTTGTAGCTAAGGATTAATGAAATGTCCTAAAGGGAGGACAACGTGTCTGTGACACAGATCCTGTTAGTCGGTCTATTTAGTGATTTAAAATAAATATGGCCCTTAATCCGAGGAGGACCGTCTTGAGAGCTCTGGTGAAATTAAACTGTGGAAATGAGTGAATGGCCACGTGGAGAAAGTTGAGTTTAGCATAACTTAGGAGCCTGGGTGAAGAGGATTGCCCAGTGTGTGTGTGCACATGTGTGTGTGTGTTTACTGAGGTATGATTTATGTTCCATAACATTCACCCATGTTAGTGTACAAGTCGATGATTTTTAGTGAGTTCCCCGTGTGCAGCCCTCCCACAGCCGTTCTGGAACATTTCCTTCAGCCCCGCTAAAATGCCTCGAGTCTATAGTTTCTCTCCGTTCCTACGCGCAGCCTCAAGTGACCGCTAATCTGATTTTCATCTCCAGAGAGTTGCCTATTCTGGACATTTCCTGTAAATGGAATCATACGATATGTGTTTCTTTTGTCTGGTTTTCCTCAGTAGCACAATGTCCTTGAGGCCTGTCTACGTTGCAGCCTGTTCCTTCGCTCCTTTATTATTTCTGAGTCGATCCCAGGTTTGGACGTACCACAGTCAGTATCTCCGCTCACCTGCGGTGGCCATTTGGCTGGTTTCTACTTTGTGGCAAATCACGCTGCTGTGAACATTGTATCCACTTCTCTTGCCACCTCGTATACTTTGTAACCACGGCAGTGAAAGCTTGGGGTTGGGCTTGCAGAGAAGACCCCGTGCGTTGTCGGGTTGGTGGAAATGCTCCGGGCCAGGTGTCCAGGATTCCAGCTCCGGCTTCAGATTTGCTCCTTCCCTTCCCTCAAAGGAGAAGAGCTGACTGCAAACAAGCCATTGTCTATTTGTTCATTTTTCATTTGATAAACATCTATTGAGTGTCAGCTGTGTGTCGCCGTGGCGCTGTGTCTTGGCGAGATGGAGACGGGGACAGAGGTTTCCGCTGGCTTCGGCGTGGATCCTCTGAGAAGGAACATTTCCATTCATGGGAGGAGGGGCTCGCCACTGGCCTGGGCGCGGGTCCCGTGGCTGGAGGAAGGCAGTGCCTGGCTGGGGATGGGGGGGGTGGGGTGGAGGGGTTGGCAGGTGGTCCTGCGAGGAGCCCCCCCATGGAGCCTCCTCCCGCTGCGCCGGGGTGCTGTGTCCCTCGGCCCCAGGGAGCCTGAGGGAGGCGCCCTGCTGTCTCAGTGGATGGCGTGCTTCCTTCCAGAGGACAGTGTCGCTAGAAGTCCAGCCTCCTGGCAAAGGGCTGTGGGTATCCTTTTAGATGAAAGAGACAGTGCTGGGTCCTGTCCTCAGTCACACTGTGTGCGGTCCGAGAAGGAGATAGATCAGAGGAGCTGGGACCTTTGAAGAACGTGATCTTGTAGAAGGAAAACAGTGAAGCGAGTATTTACTGTCACGCAAATAGACAGCAGACCCACCTGTTATCCTGCCTTTCAGGCTGGGGGCGGGGTCCTGGCGTCCTTCCCAGGCTCAGCCGTGTGTGTGCACTGGACTCATGGCCCAGCGGGCCCTAGAGGGGTGCTGCTCTCAAATGCCAGCGCATTGGCCGATGTCAAGAGCAGGGACTCCAGACCCGGGCGTGGAGGAGAGAGCTCACCTCTGGTGACCAGTGCTGGTTGGTCGTAGTTGCTTCCTTGAGCTCTCTGTTGAGGATTCTGAGTTCCTGAGGCTCACAGATGGAAAGGTGCCCCCAGGCGCACTGACTGCAGCGCTCGCTAGTAGTCATGGGCTGAACACCTTTGTGGAGGCCCGTATGTGTCAGTGAACATGTGTGCTTACTGCGTCCCAGGCTGTGCTCTAAGCGCTTGACTTATCTTAACTCATCCTCGCAACAGGCTGTGATGTAGGTATTTAATTATCTCCTTTTTCCAGGGGAGGCACAGAGAGGTTGAGTGGCTTGCCCAAGATCACACAGCCAGTAAATGGCAGAGCTAAGACTCAAACTGAGGCGATTGGGCTCCAGCATCTGTCCTCTGAACCATACCGTGCGGCTCTTCCTAGCCTAGAAGACAACATATAAAATTTGGATGTATTGAAGGACTATGACATCGCCAGGCCTGGGCAGGCAGCATGGTGTGGGGTTGGAGCCCACGTCCAGGGTCTGCTTCCTTCCTGCCCACTCTCTGTGGGACACATGTGGACGCCCAGGATGTGGAGGTGAGAAGGACATGGCCCCACCTTCAGGTCCTCCGAGGCTGGTAGGAAAGATGATGGCCATGGAGTGCCCGTGTGGCGACAGAAGCCTGTCGCTGTGGTTGGGGCCAGGGCCCCAGGAGTTGGGCCGGCCTGGCGACCAGCTGGGGAGCCTCGAAGGCTGCTGCCCCTGGTAGGCTCTTCCCCACGACTGGCTGCAGAACCTCTGGACAGCACCCTGCTGCCGGGGTGGGTGGGGAACGCTGTCCCCACGCAGGTCGAGGACGGCCCTGGGAGGAGGTCGTGATTGAGAGACAGGGCAGGTCAAGTCCACAGCTGCTGCGTTTTCCTTCCGAGAAGCCTTGGGTGCGGCTACACTTGGCTCCGATGTGCTTTGGCTGGAGTGTCTGAACAGTGCGCCTCACCTTGGGCAGGAGCCCCGTAAGCACCCACCTGGACCCACAGCACTGTGATCAAAAGTCAGTGTTCCAGGGCCAGCCATGGGGGCCTAGTGGTTAAGTTCAGCGTTCTCTGCTTTGGCAGCCCGGGTTCAGTTCTGGGTGTGGACCCACACTGCTCTGTTAGTGGCCATGCTGTGCTGGTGGCCCACATACTAAAAAACAGAAGAAGATTGGTGTGGATGTTAGCTCAGGGCAAATCGTCCTCAGGAAAAAAAAAAAAAAAGGAAAAAAGTAAATGTTCCCTTGTATATTCAATCTCCCAAATTGTTGCAAAAATCCAGCTTGAGCGATGGTGCAGAATTGCCCAGGGACGGCTGATAGACTTCATTGGCATGCAACTACTATTTTTTAAAATTGACTTTTCTAAAAAAGAGTCTGTTACCAGGCAGGGGCATTATATCTCGCATACCGCGATGAAGCTCCCGAAACCACGAGGCCAGGCTTCTGACAAAAGCCTCAGCCTCCAGACCTGCTGACGACCGTGCTCCAGCCCTCAGCCAGGAGAAGGTTATAATGAGGAGGGAAAGAGCCCACCCAGGGGCCTGTTTTCCCTCGCCCTCCACCCCGTCTTCTTTGTAAGGAGAAAATTGAGGACCGTACCCAGATGCTGAGAAAGCTGTGCTCCCTGCTGAGGGACACAGTGGCTTTCAGAACGCGAGGGTTCTTTAGGGAGCCAATTATGCAAGACGAGCGTAAGCATGTTTATTTTTATGGCACCACATTTCAAACTCCCAGCGAATGTGGATGGAATGGCCCCATTAGGCGCGCGGGTCCCCCAATGCTGTGGGGTTACACTCGCGGGTTTGCAGGGGGCGTTCGCGGGCTCGCGATTCCGGCCGGCACTGGGCTGATTTACTGCCCTTACCACCCAGAGCTCTGTTTCAGCAATCCCAGCTCCAGCTTCCTTCCTCCCTCAGCATTTCTCAGGCTAATTCTGTTCCCTTTGCAGGAGCTGATGCTCCGGGACACCTGAGGTGCGGGCTCCCAGCTGCGTCTGTTTCTCACGTTCTCACGCCTAGGTCACGTGGGAGGTCAGGCTGTGGCTTTGTAGCATCGGCTGCCCAGGTGGTCCCTCCAGGGTCTGCTGCCCCAGGACCACCGCCCAGGCTGGCTCTGGGCCTAGTGGGGCCGAGAAGAGCCCCTCCTGATGCTTTCATCAGCAGATGAAGGTGGAGTGCCCACTGCGTGCAGGTGCAGTGCTGGGCAGGGCGTGGGGGACCCTCTCTGGCCCTGCAGGGACTTCCAAGCAGAGGTACAAATCCACCAGGAGCCAAGAGGGGGAAGCAGGGAGCTCTCCCTGGAGCCCTTGGGAAGGCTTCTTGGAGGAAGTGGCACTTGACCCCCATCTGGGAGGATGCTTGGAAGGAGCTAGGTGGGCCCAAGAAGGAAGGTGCATCCAGGCCGAGGGAGCGGGTGGCTGCCGGTTGCGGAGCACTTCGCGGTGCGCATGCTTCACTGGCAGGGACACAGAGGCACCTGGCAATTAAGGGACCTGCTGGGGTCCCCTCCCCAGGAGGAGCGCAGGTGGAGGAGGGGCGGAGCAGGTCCATTTGCTCGGTCTCCAGGTGCTGTGTTGCCTGGGAGGAAGATGCATGTGGGGCAGCATGGGGAGGAGCCTGGGTGGGCCAGCTGGGACCTAGTGTGGGGCCTTGAACGCCAGGCCTAGGACTCCGGTTTCTGTCCTGTAGGCTGGGGAGCCATGGAAAGTCCTGGGAGAGGTTCTCTTTCTGTGCCTGTGTGTGTTCAGGTGGAAGGGGAAAGAGACCCTGGGGGGTGAGCGGGAGGAGGGGGGCCCCTGAGAGTCTGGGGAGTGAGCAGACCTGGAGGAGCCCTGAGCGTGGTTGGGTGCTGGGTGCGTGGTTGGGTGCTGGGCCCAGAGGATGATCAGAATGGAGGCTGAGCGCCCTGGGGCAGAGGCCCCGAGGAGGCCCCGGTGGTGGGGAGGGGCTCGGGCGAGGGAAGACAGCCGGCCAGTCCTCAGGGTGTGCTTGCAGCCAGCTGCCCTGCGACTCTGGTCCGCGTTCACTCGGAGCTCATCCGAGGGAGAAGGCTGGCTGGAGACCAGGTGGGACAGCGTGCACCGTGCTGCGACCACCCCCCAGGGCTCTGAGTGGCCCTGTCCCCGCCACGCCCCTCAGAGAAACCATCCCCTCCCGGGCACGCTCGACTCGTCCTGCCACACTGCACGGGGGATTTGGGGCAGCGCCCCGGGAGGCGAGGTGACGACGCGGCAGCGGGTCGGTGTGGGATCCCGAGGAGGAAGGCGAAGACTGTAGGGAATTCTCCCCCCTAAATAGTCTCGTCAGGGGGCTGCTTCCTTTGTCCCCGTGGGTCCACACCCGTGTGGCAGTGCCCTCTTCTTAAAGTAGCTTAGGGAGAAAACTGGGGGGGGGGGGGTGTGTGTCTTTGTGGGGTGTGTGTATGCATGTGTGGGGTGCGTGTATACAGGTGTTATGTACGTGTCTGTATGTGTGTGAAGGTGTGTATGTGTGTTTGTGTGTGGGATGTGTGTAAATGTGTGTGCATGTAAGTGTTGTGTAGGTGTGTTTGTGTGTGCATATAGGTGGGTGTGTGGAGTATGTGCATATAGGTGCATACATGGAGGGTGTGTGTATATTGTGAGGGGTGTGTGTGTGTGTAGGAGTGTGTGTAGGTGTGTGCATGGAGTGTGTGTCTGTGTGCTGTGTGGGGGTGAGTAGAAGGCATCGGTGGACTTGAAAATCACCAATTAGTCAGTCTCTGCCCTTTGCACCCATCAGCGGCCAAGCAGCTCAAACACGTTAATTAACGGCATCTCTCAGCAGCCCTCCAAGGTCAGGAAATACCACCAGCCTTATTTCACAGATGGGTAAACTGAGGCAGAGCGGGGTGGAGCAGTTTTTCTAAGGCTATGCAAAGTCTTCAGGGTGGTGCCCGAGGGCTCCAAGAGGAACTTGCCCACACTCCGGCAGCCCCCGCCCGGCCCAGTCCCCGAGGGGATGCTGGGGAGAGGGCCATGTGTTCTTGTCTTGTTCGCTGTTGTGTGTGTCCAGGAGCCGGGAGCCCCTGTCTGGGAGGCAGAGCGCGTCCGGGGCTGATGGCCGTGGTGTGGAGCCCTCCCGGGCCGGCCTGCTTGCTGGGCCCACCTGCCTCTGATTCTCTGTTCGTTTTCGTGAGAGCCTGTGGGCTGTAGCAGCTCTTAGGGGATGGGAAGGGTGGGCTTACATGCCCCCACGTGATCTCCCTCAGCCCCTCGCATCGTGCTAAAACCCCCTTCCCTGCAGGAATTCCAGAGTCCTACCGAGTCACAAGCAGGCAGAATTATGTCCTTGGCCACAGGGCATATTTGGACTTCACAGGAGGGGCTCAGACTCAGCCAACACTTCTTTTTCTGTTACTTTTTTTTATTGAGGTGAAATTCACATGACATAACCATTCTAACCATTTTAAAGTGTACGCTTCAGTGGCATTTAATACATATGCAATATTCTGTGACCATCACTGCTACCTAGTTCCAAAATATTTTCATTTTCTAAAAGGAAACTTGGTTCCCATTAACTACCACTTACTTGCCTTTGGCCCTCCCCAGCCCCTGACAACCACCAGTCTGCTCTCTGTCTCTCGGATTTGCCTGCCTGTTCTGGACAGTTCATGGAAAGGGGACCCGACGATATGGGACCTTTTGTGTCTTTGTGGTTCATCCACGTTGTAGCCTGTGTCAGTGCCTCACTCCTTTGTATGGCTGAGTAATATTCTGCTGTGTGGGTGGAGCACATTTTGTTATCCGGTCATCCATTGACGCCATCTGGGTTGTTTTACCTTTTGGCTATTGTGAATGGTGCTGCTGTGAACATGGATGTACGAGTGTCTGTTTCGGTCCCTGTTTTTGATTCTATGGGGTGCTTGCCTGGGTGCCAACATTTCTTGAATGTGGGTTTTACCCATAGGAGCCTGGGTTGGAAACAGCTGCACCGCGTGTGTGATCTCGAGCAGTGCCCATGGTCCCTCCGAGCCTGGGTTTGCTCACCTGAAGGATGGGCACGTCACCCTGCGTGGGGCAGGGAGGATGGTGACTGTGCGTGAAAAGCACAGCCCAGCGCCTGGCGAGCACCGGTGGCTGCTCGGTGGCGGAGCCAGCCCAGGCCCCCCTGCCCCGTCTCAGAGCAGACGGTCCCCCGCTTTGCCTGTGGGCCGAACGTGGAGCCCTGGGCGTGGAGCAGCTGTTCCGTCTTTACTCCCAACACATCCCCAGGGAGGAGGCTCGGGCGAGAAGCAGCACTTTTTCTAAGCTCTCCACTAAAGAGGGATTAGGAGCCATTCTGGGAGTGGATTAAAGCAGTCGCCCTGGGATGAATCTTATTCTTGGTGACTTTTGCTTTCCCCTCTTCTGGACCTCAGCGCTGAGCCAAGTGGTCTATTGAAAAATACCTGAGCCAACATTTATCCTTTTAGTGAGATTCCAGCCCGGACCTCGCAGGAACGTGGGACCTCCGTGACCCAGCCATGTGCCGTGAACTTGCAGCTTCCCCGGTGATGACCCAGCTTGTTGAGACTGTCGCTTTGCATTGAGAGCTGCATCTTGCTGGCACCGAAACAGGATGCCCGTTCTGCCTCTGGCTCCCAGGAACCTGCCGCCCCTCCGCTCCAGCGCCCCGGTCGCTGAGCAGCAACGAGGCGGAGGTGTCACCGTCCGGCCTCACCCATCTGCGGTTTCCTATCCCAAGAATCCACTGGGCAACGTGTCCAGCAAAAACCCAAGTAACTGGAGCACGGTTTTCCAGAATGTTCTTTTGCCCTCTCCCTTTTGGAGGAGAGGAAAGAGCAAATGACAACAAGCTAAGTTGATGCTGGGGATTTTATTTTGGAAAACATCTTTTCAGGGATGTCCTGGCAGGCGCGTCGTCTGAGAAAATATCCTGAACCTTATCCATCATTACTCTCTGCAGAGATGATGGTGATAGTAACACTTGCTGGTATTTTGGTTTGCATCACACTTCCCCTGCATTGTTTCCGTTGTTCTTCACAGCAACGAGCAGAGTTGGGTGCTTGTGTTCATTTTATAGTAGAAGAAACTGAGGTCCAAAGCGTAATAATGCCGACATTGTGATGACAGTCTTTATAAAACTAACAACGGCGGCTGACTGTTAGGAGGAACTTAAAATGTGTCATGTAGCGTGCTTCCGTCGTCTGCCTTAATCCTCATGCTCCCGCCCCTCTGCTTTGGAACCCAGGCCATCCCGTCTAACAGGCGTGGGGTCCTGGGCTCAGGATGGCTCCGACTTTCCAGGGTGCCCCCCAGGATCCCTCCCAGGTCCTGCATCCTTCTCCAAACGCCCCTCCCAGTTCTCTGCCCTCGTCATATGCCCATTCATCAAAGGATTTTGGCATGGCGACATGGAAACCTCGTTAGCTGTGCTTCTAATCTAAAAGATATTGGCCCATTATTTTTCCTGTTTTCGTAAATCCAGAGACTGAACAAAATTGAAATCCCTGGGTAACCAGAAAATGTAGTTAATGGGAACATGAAGTTTCACAGGGAAGCTGGTTCGAGCCTGCTTTCATTGTACTGGTCTGACCGGGGACCCACGGCGCAGACCTCCCACCGGGCGCCTGGTGAGAGCAGAGACCGTGGAGAACGAGTGCTCTCGCGGGTGCTGGTCTTCCTGTTCGCCGGTGTCCTCGCGGGACCCCTCACCTGCCGCCCTTGGGATCCTGTTGGCTTGGGCCCAGCTGGTCTGAGGCTCTCCGAGCCGCTTGCGGATCACGTTGTGACGTGTACATGTAAGCCAAGCAGCCGGGCGTCTCCACGGGGTGTGGACGGTTCTGGGGGTTGTCATGGAGCGTGTGTGCAGCCGAGCCGAGTGGAAGGAGCAGTCAGGGGTCTCTTGGGCCTGCCACGGTTGGACCTCTGGCTGCCAAATGTCACCGAAGTTGCTGAACCTCAAATCGCTGAGACATGAACGAGCTCCAGGCATATCAGACAAAAATGAAACAGCCGAGCCACCAGGAGCCTTGCAGGGCCACACACAGGCGGGTGTTTTCATGTCGGGCGCACTGCGGTGGAAGACTCTGCTCCCGCATGAGCTCTGCCCACCTGACACTGGGATATAGTGTGCTTCTGCTCGGGACCCCGCATTGCGCTTCCAAACGATGATGAACCTCGAACCCTAAGGGTCGTTCTGGGAGCAGAATGTCTGACACAAACTCCTCATTAAGCCCCAAAGCAGCGGTTTGCTGGGCACCAGACCCAGGATGGAGGTGCTCCCACTGCAAATAACAGCTCTCTCCAATGTCATTTCCAGGGGTGGGGCCGTGTCTGTCCGGTGCACCAGTTTGTCCACAGTGGTGTGTGTCCCTGTCTCGTGGGTGATATATGGGGACCTGTGAACCTCAGGCAAGTCCTAACCCTAGTTCCCGGGCTATGACTGTGATGTGACCTCACGTCCTGAATGTCACCTGACATGCATCAGGGGCTTTGCAGAGGTAATTAAGGTCACTAATCAGTTGATCCTAAGATAGGGAGATTACCCCAGATTATCCAGGTGGGTCCAATACTTGCCCTTAAACACAGAGAAAAGAAGAAAGATGGAGAGATGCAGTAGGGGAGGGGTCAGAGAAAGATGCAACGTGGCTCGAAGATGGAGAGAGCCACGTGTGGAGGAGAGCGGGACCTCAGTCCTGCAACCATGGGGGACTGCATTCTGTCAACCACCTGAGGGAGCTTGGAAGCGGATCTTTCCTTGGGTCTCCAGAAAGGGACACAGCCTGGCAGTGCCTTGCTGTGAGCTTGTGTGACCCTGAGCAGAGAACCAGCTGCGCCACTCTGGCCTCTGACCCAGAGAACTAAGTGCTAATGAACGGGTGGTGTTTTGAGCTGCTGTCTTTGTGGTCATTTGTTAGGCAGCAATGGATAAGTGACACAAATAAATTAGCTGTGAGGTGCCCTTGATGGTCCAGTTTTCTAGTTTTCTCCCTCTCTCTTTCTTTTCCTCCTTCATTCCCCAGCCCCCCCTCCCCCTCACTCTTCTGTGCAGCTTGTACTCTGGATGTGGGGCAGGGTGGGGGGGTCCGTGAGTCCTCTTTTGCACCGAGGGCTGTGGACACATGGACGTAGCTGGCAGCCGTCGCCACAGCTGGGTTTGTGCAGTGACTTCCAGTCTCCGTGTGGACAGACTTGGGTGTGAGTCTTGGCTCTGCGTCACGTCTGGTCAGTGACTGAGTCAGTTCGCCATCGGCATTTTAGACGCACGCGTTTTCTTGCCTGCTCTAATCAAGGCTTTATCGGAATCACTGGTTCCTGGGAGGCGCTGGTCCTGAGCCAGGAGCCAAGAATTTGGGATCTCTGTGGAATGTGTTGAACCGCACCTCCCCGCCCCAGACAGGGGTGCTAGAGGAGACACAGGATGGCTGACTATGTGTCAATTTCAGACCAACAGCAAGTGCTTTTTTGGTCTAAGTATGTCCCGAGTTTTGTGTGGGATATCCTTATACTAAAAAAAAGCTGTGTATCTCTGAAATGCAAATGTAACTGGGCATCCTGTATTTTTTTTTGCTAAATCTGGCTGCCCTGGTCCCAGAGATTGCACACAGGCGGCGAGACTGAATTAGAGCCCAGGGCGTGGGTGGACAGAGGGCTTGGAGAGAAGATTTGGTGAAGCTTCAGGCGTTAGTAAGGATCCTGTAGGTCAGGGGTCAGCAAACTGCAGACCGAGGGCCAAATCCCTCAGCTGCATGATTTTAAATAAAGTTTTATTGGCACATGGCCACACCCACGAGTTTGCAGATTGTCGGTGGCTCCTTTTGTGCTACAAAGGACAGAACTGAGTGATTGTGATCGAGACCCCTGCCCAGCCCACAAAGCCTAAAACACTTGCTCCCTGGGCCTTTCTAGAAACAGTTTACTGATCCCTGCCGTGGGTTCAGAGGTCAACAGGAGATCAGAAGCGCTGGGAGTGGGGTGAAGGACTGAACTCAGACACAAGGGAGACTTTCTGATGAGAGGGCTGCTGGCCAGGCCTCTGGGTGCGGTGGGCAGCAGCTATAGCTGCTGGTCCTGGGACCCCCGCTCCTGGGGCCCTGGTTCCGGGAGAAGCTTTGAGCGCTCTAGTTCTTGTCCCATGGGGTACAGGGCGGGTGAGCAGGCTGCATCCTGCTCTGCCTCCCCGGCTCCATATTTCGAGGTCTCTGGCAGAAAGTTCTGTGCAAACAAAAGCCTCGTTTCCTCTGCATCTGCCTATTTCTGTCTCATTGCCTACTTCTGCTCTTCTTGACATTCAGCATTTTCAAACACAGTTTCTGCACAGAGCATGAATCATGTTGCCATGTGGCAATGGAGAAGATGTCTTGGGCGCTGGCTCTCCATATTCCTGCAGGCTGGAGACTGCTGTCCCTTCGCCTTGAGGCCCAGGCGTCAGAGCGTCAGGACTGGAAGGAGGGGGCAGGACCCGGAGCACACCCCGTGCCCTTCTCTCCTGGCCCCCTTCCCCTTTCAAACCCCTCAAGGGCCAGCCGTGGACGCATGCTTAAGCAAAATGGGAGGGAGCTGTCCCCAGGACCACTCTCACTTCTAATGTTGCCTCCAGCATTTGGGCGTCCCAGGGCCACCCTTATATCTAACAACAACTGTAGTGTTTGGGGGTCCCCAGGTCCACTCCCACTTCTGACACCAACTGTAGCGTTTGGGATCCCCAGGACCACGTCCACTTCTGACATCAGCTGCAGCATTTGGGGGTCCTCATTACTACCCTCAGCTTCAGTAATTCACTAGAAGGACTCCCAGAACTCAGAAAAGCCCTATATTCACAGTTGAGGTTTCCCTCAGGGACGGGATATGGATTGAAATCAGCCAAGGGAAGAGATGCATGGGGCAGAGTCCAGGAAGGAGCCAAACACAGACTGCCCACTGTCCTCTCTCCATGGAGTCAGGACACCTTACTTTTCGGGTGACAGTGGGTGACAGTTCACATGCAGTGTTGCCCGCCAGGGAAGCTCACCTGTGTCTTGGTGTCCAGAGTTTTTACCGGGGCTCAGTCACATGACCTGGTTGACAGCCCACCTGGCTGATGTCAGTCTTCAGCCCCTTGAGAGGGCAAGCAGATCCCCAAAGCCCCCAGCCTAAATCATACTGTTAGACTGTTTCGTGGCCAAGATGCCCAGGAAAACACAGACACTCTCATTAGGCAGGACATTCCCAGGGCCTGGAGACACCTCCCAGTAGCTAAGGGCAAAGGCTGGACTTCTAATTGGGCAAGATTAAATTCTTTACTACACGATGTGCCTTACACCAGGGTCTGGTAGTCTCACATAATCCCACCATTGGTGACCGTGTAGCCAAAGCCAGTTAAACACTGCCCTGAAGGAAAGCCTTCTGGGCAGAAAAGCCAAGGAGCGGATGGAGAGTGGTTTCTCCATTAACCAGCAAGACATCCTGGCATGTACAGTAAAGTTGCTGCAAGAAGCATCTTTGGAGCCATCACATTTCCCGCGAGGACGCAGACGCCCACGCAGGAGAGGAAGGCTGCCCCGTGGGCTCCCAGCTCGGTGTCCTTGCACGGGGACAGCCAGCCCTGCCGGTGGCTCGCTGTGCCTCCTCCGAAGTGGCTTTTGGACACTCGGTGTATTTCAGGAGAGGAGCCTTTGCTCGTTGCTGCAGAGATCAGTGGGCACCGAGGGTTTGCCTCCTCGTTTCATTTTTGTGCCTGTGTATTAGTCACGCTCCTCTGATTTCCTCATCGCCCATGCACTTGCTCGTGTGCTTTTTTTTTTTAACCAGTTCCAAAAAAAGATGATTTGTGTGAAGGAAGTGAAAATTGAGTTTATTTACGACAAATCTAAACTTTGGTGAAGAAATCCAGGAGAGGCCACTGGCTTCTGAAATGTGTCTGGTTGCATCATCATGTGAAGTTTTCAGTCCAGCTGGCCGGGTTAGACTCTGACCCTCGCTCCTGTCCTCCTGGGGTCCCCAGTATCTACTTCTACACCAGCCCTTCTCAGAAACGGTAAGACCAGCGCTGTCTGAGGGACTCTGGGAAGTCAGCTTTCAAATAACGCACACTATGGAAGAGAGAAGAAAGGCTGTTCTTTGGGAACTCCAGCCCACAAAACACCTGGACGTCGATCTGGGGGCGAGAGCAGACGGGACTGAGCAAGGGAGCCCTAGGAGCGTTGGGTCCCCCACTCGTCTGCCATTTGGGGACGACACAGCTCTCAAACAGGTCGTCTCTCCCAGGGTCTGCCCCAAGGAGCCAGGCGACAAACATGGTCACTGGAGGGTTTCAGCCTCTCGATGCCAAGAGGTGTATTATTGTGTTACTGAATTTGCTAAAAGTGGGGAAAATAAATGCAATGGTGCTGGCTCCCACAGTTAAAAAAATTACAAAAATATCACTGATGCACTGCTGTCAGCTGGATTTGAGTAGAAGGTTCGGGAAGGGGTGGAAGGATGTGAGGTGGAGTAAAGGTCTCCAGCCACCCGCAGAACAAGCTCACATTTGTCTTCTTCAGTCATCCCGGCCTCTTCGGGCTGACCCTGTGCTCTCTCTTCCCTCCTGGTCCTTCCTGGAGAAGATGGCTCTGCCTCCACCCAGTGAAGAGGCAGCCATGGGGGCTGTCTTGCCCACACCCAGGAAATGATGAGCCTGAGGAAGACCAAGCAGCAGGTCCAAAGATGACTGTGGAGATCCTGACCCTCGCCCACCATACGCCTTCCTGTTTCCCAGAGATAAGCAGGCCAAGCCAGTCCCACCAGGAGCCATGGGGAGAACATACTGGAAGCAGGAATGACTGCCTGGAGTGCCGCAGTGCCCAGCATTTTCCTTGGCTTGTTTGTTCTCACCCCCACAGGTCTCTGTGTCAGTGTATGTCCCTGGCCGTCCTTCTCAAAGGGCCTCCCAAGACTTCATCACACCCCTCTTTGTGTGTATGGCATCTGAGACTGTCTAGAATGGCCTTGTTGAAACGGTTGCTTCCACTGGGACAGATGCTCCAGGAGAGTGAGAGTTCTGTCCATCTTGCTCCTCCTGGGTCCCAGCGTGGAGCGCAGGCCTGGTGCGTCCCCAGTGGGTGCCTTGACAGTGTTTGTTGACCCCATGGATGGATGGGGGGGTGATAGATGGACTGAATGTATGGACACCTTGGGGCTGTTTGTTCATCTGGGGGGAGAGAAGGCTTGGGAGAGATGGGAAAGGATCAAGGCCGTGAGAGCTGAGCTCACAAGCCAGGAGGGAAGTCTGGTGGCGTGTGTGGGCCCTGTGATAGAAGGGGAAGCCATGGGCAGGAGTTGCAGGGTGGCTGGGATTAGTTCAAGGTAAACAGTGATGTCGTCATTGCAGATATCCAGTGATAAAATGAGCCACCCATGGTGAGAGTGAGTTCCCCACCGGGAGAAGTGTGTAAGCCTGGGTTGAGTGACAGGTGGCAGGGATGTTGGGGGGGACACCATGGCAGACATTCAGAGTGGGCCGTAATTTCAGGCACGTTCCAGCTTGTAGGGCTCCCGAAGGTTGAGTGCTCTGACCTCAGACGCCCCTGCTTCCACCGGTGGAGAGGCGGCACGTGTGTGCAGCCGCCCCGCAGAGCATGCTGTGAGGATTAATTGCTTTTATTTGTGGTAAATGAACTGTTCAAATAGAGGAGGGCCTCGACGGGAACTGGCCAGCAGCTTTTCTCTACTTTTCCCAGAGGGTAGCCCACCCTCTCTGCTGTGCCACGCAGAGGACAGAGAAGGGATTAAGGAGGGAGCGGGGGGATTAAGAAGAAAACTAACATCTGAAACCAAAGCTGCCAAAGAGTGGGCGTGAAGCTGTGGTTTGCAGGAGGAACTCTTTTAAAGTCAGTCACGGATATTCACATGGGGTGGAAGAGATTTGCCTCATAAGAAGGAACCAGCTAATGCTCTGAATGAAAATGACTTGAAATTCCAAAAGAAAAAAGAAAGTGCATATGTGAGTGTGAGTTCAGGTCAATAAGAGCCAATAGCTAAATATATCCTACAAATGATAAAAATGAAACTTCTTTTCTCCATCCATAATGGTCCTGGAGCTAACCATTGGTTCAAATCAGAATGCCACTTTATTAATTTTAAGAAGAAACATAAATAACACATGGAGCGGGATACTTGTTTGCACAAATAGTGCATTTTCTCCCTGCAGGTGCTTTGCTGAGCCCGGATGAGCCTGAGTCGGGGGTAGGTGGTGGGTACAGCAGCCCCCATGGGGCAGACTGAGACGTCTCCCACTCACGTAGGGATGGCCGTGCCAGCAAACCTAACAGGGATGGCCCTTTCTCAAGCGCGAGGGGCCATGTGGAGTTACCAGCTCCCTTATGAGTCTTCCTTGTGACCTGAAATTCCTAGGATTCTTCCAGGTCCGGTTGAGGAAGAGCGTGCATTTGTGAGTCACTTGGAGCAGCATCTGGTACAGAAAGTGTGTGTATCACAGACGTCAGTGAATCTGGCCCAGAATCTGTACTGCAGGGCCAGGCCTGTTTCTAAAGATGAGCAGTGTTTGTGTTAGTTATCACTTGCTGTGTAACAAATTAACACAAGCTCACTGGCTCAAAACAATACCCACTTATCATCTCACACTTTCTGTGGGGCAGGAGCCTGGAGCAGGCTTAGCTGGGCGCTGTGCACGTCAGGATGTCAGCTGGGCTGCAGGGGAAGGGTCCACTGCCAGGCTCGTGGTGGGTGCAGCAGGCAGTCCTTGAAGGCTGCCTGACCAGGGGCCTCCATTTCTCGCTGCCTGTCAGCTCCTCACGCTGGGGCCCTCGCCCAGTGGTAGCTCACAACCTAGCAACCTTGCTTCTTCAAAGCCAGCCAAGGAGCGAGTACCCTAGCAAGATGGAAGTTAGGATCTTATATAGTGCTATCCCGGAAGTGACATCGCCACCTTTGCTGTTTTCTGTCAGTTGGAAAAGAGTCACAGGTCCTGCCCACACTCAGGAGTGGGTTATGTAAGGCCTGAACCCCAGGAGGTGGGGACTGCACCCCACTGGAGTCTGTCTACCATCGTGGTAAATTGCTCTGTCTGGGGACCCCAAATAATTGCTAGCATTTATGAACTCAACAGAACCAGGACCAGGGGCACCTACCTTGAATCATCTCATCTCATCCTCATAACAATCCAGTGAGCTCGACCATGACATTATCCCCATCTGACAGCTGAGAAAATTGATTCACAGAGAGGTTCAGTAACTTGCCCAAGGCCACACAGCAGGTGTTGAACTACACAGTCAGGTGTGCATGCCCTTACCTGTTTCACCCCTGAAGGTCAAAGACAAATTGCTGACTAGGACCTGGGCTCTGAGGGACAGCTCTATGCCACGCACCCTCTGCTTCCCCCAGTCTTAAAGGTACCATCTTATTTCTAACAGCACCCCCTCCTTAACGCTCTGTATCCCACTTCCTGATGTGCCCATTTCACTCGCTCCTCACTGTCTGGTCCACTGTACATTTGCCTGAGCTGTGTCTGGCCTGTCTCCCCTCCTAGAACGTCAGGTCCATGAGGGCAGCGAGCTGCAGGCTGTGTCCCCACAACCTAGAACAGAGACCCTCAGAGAGTAGACACTCAGTGCACTCAGTAAGTATTTGGTGGATCAATGAATGAGCAAACGGATGAGTGAGGCTCACATGCTGGACTCTTCGGTAGGGGCCTCGGCTCATAAGTGCCCCCACTGGGTTAGTGTCCCAGGGCTGTCACAACAAAGGACCACACGCTGAGGGGCTTAAAACAGCAGGAATTGATTCTCTCACGGTTCTGGAGGCCAGAGGTCAAAGGTCAAGGTGTGGGCAGGGCCGTGCTCCCTCTGAAGGCTCTTGGGGAGTGTGTCCTTGCCTCTTCCAGCTTCTGGTGGCTGCAGGCCATCCGTGGCTTGTGGCTGTGTCACCCCAACCTCTGCCTCTGTCTCAGTGTGGGCTTCTTCCCCCCGTGTGTCTGTGTGCCCTCTCTGCTTATAAAGACACCAGTTGTATTAGTCAGGGTTCTCCAGAGAAGCAGAAAAGCAGAACCAATGGAAATCATGTCTGTGTATATATATCTAAACACACAGGTATATATGCACACACACGTATATATAAACACACACGCGTGTATTCACACAAATACGCACACATATATGCACACACATGTATACACACACAAACACACGTGTGAACACGTGTACGCATGCACACACGTATAAACAGTCACACGTCAGTTAATGACAGGGATAGGTTCTGAGAAATGGGTTGTTGGCAATTCTGTTGTTACGTGAGCAGCAGCATAGAGTGTGCTTACTCAAGCCCAGATGGTATAGCCTGCCACACACCTGGGCTGTACGGTACTAAGCTTATGGACCATCATTGTAGAAACGGTTCATCATTGACTGACACGTTGTCATGCAGCACATGACTGCATGTGTGTGTGTGTGTAACCAGCCCTGGGGGTCTAGTGGTTCAGATTCGGCGCTCTCACCACGGCAGCCCGGGTTCGTTTCCTGGTCAGGGAACCACACCACCGTCTGTTGTTTGTCACACTGTGGCGGCTGCGTGTTGCTGTGATGCTGAGAGCTCTGCCACCAGGATTTCCAATACCAGCAGGGTCACCCATGGTGGACAGGCTTCACTGGAGCTTCCAGACTAGACAGACGAGGAAGAAGGACCTGGCCACCCACTTCCGAAAACACTGGCCACGAAAACCCTGTGAATAGAAGTGGAGTGTTGTCTGATACAGTACTGGAAGGTGAGAGGGTGGCGCAGAAAGACCGGGCAGGGCTCCGCTCTGCTGTGCACAGGGTCGCTAGGACTCAGAATCCACTCAACAGCACTAACAACAAAAAATATGTGTGTATATGTGTGTGTGTGTGTATAAATGTATATACGTAGTATTGGGTATATATTTGTATATGCAGAAATAAGAAGAGACTAATTATAAGGAATTGGATCTTGTGATTATGGAGGCTGACAAGTTCCAAGCCTGTGGTTTACAGGCTAGAGACCCAGGCGAGCCGACGGTGGTAAGTTCCAGTCAAAGATCAGTAGACTTGAGACCCAAAGAAGGGCCAAGACTTCAGCGTGAGTCTGAAGGTGGGAGAAGATCGCTGTCGTAGCTCAAAGCAGGCATAGAACGAGCCGCCTCTCGCTCAGCCATTTTGGTTCTATTCAGATCTCTAACTGATGCGGTGAGGCCCACCACAGCGGGGAGGGCCATCTGCTTTCCTCAGTCTGCTCATTCCAATGTGGCTCTCGTCCAGAAACACCCTCCCAGACACACCCAGGACAACCTTTGACCAAAGTCTGGGCACCCCTTCTCGCACCCCTTGGCCGATCAAGTTGACGCATAAAACTACCCCTCACGCTAGATGTTAGACTTAGGGTCCACCATAATCCAAGATGACGTCATCTTAACTTAATTACATCTTCAAAAACCCTCTGTCCAAATAAGGGTTCCAGGCAGACATGAATTTTGGGGGGACTCTGTTCACCCCACTCTACCCTCCTACGGGAGGCAGAAGCCGGGAAGGAGCTGGCTTGTGGGTCAGCAGGCTCTGCCTCCCTCCATCCCACAGACACTTGCGAACGAATGACCATCATGGGGCTGCTCACAGTGCCTCCTGCTGGCCCCGCCTCTGGCCACCATCCAGGCCGCGGCTGTCCATTTCACTCCCTTGCAAAGCTGCTCTCGAGTCTGGCACAAATGTCAGGCAACGATGTCTCTCGGGAAGGAGGATTACAGTGTGTTTTCAGGTGCCCTGGAGTTGTTCTCTATAGTCATTTAAAATGTGCTTCCACCCGGTAAGAATGGTGACGTTCAGCGTGGCATTGCCGCTCAGGAGCTTTGAGTCCGGCACGAGCATCCTTCTGGAGCTGTTTTTATATGGGCTTTTGGCTGAAGGGGAGTATAAATGGACCATTTCTCTGCAGGATTAGTTTAGTGTCTTATAACCTATACGATATATGAGCTAAATAATAGGACTTTGGCATTGGAATTCAGGTGGATTTGGAAATATTGCAAAGATAAACTTCTGAGCAAGTTCTGTTTGAAATGGAGTGTTTTCCAGCACCCGTTATTGGCTTAAAATCCTGAGGGGAAGAGTTAAATAAATCAAAGAGACAGGTGCAGTTTTTAGATTAAACAGCCAAACTCATACAAAATCCCTTTGTCTAGACTGGACAAACATCAAGTGTTATTTGAGACAGTTTGATGAAATGCCCCACTGTTAGCCGCAGCCCGCTAAATGCCCGCAGTGTTTGGTAAAGCCCTTCGGAAGCCCGTGTTTTCAGCAGCACGGACAGTGTGCAAAATTGCCACAGACTGGAACGGAGAGGGGTGTCAACCAGGTCATGCTGTGGCCAGCCACAGGCGGAGGAAAGGAGGCCAAGCGCCCGCCAGAGCAGGGCTGGAGCACCGGCCACACCCTGCTCAGGGACGGGCTCTGGGGGATGGCCTCTGTCTGGTCCAGGAGTCCGGCCTGAGGCAGGGCCGCGTTCTGTCTGTTCCAGGCACGGCTGCTCACCTCACCAGACAAGGCTGGAAGGGTGGACAAGGGGCAGAGGGGACACGTGTAGACAGAGGCCACTCCTGGGGCAGAGGAGTTCCCCTTTTCGCCTGACCAAGCCCTGCCCTCCATTGTGGTGTAGAAGTGAGGCCTCTCTAGAAATGGCGCATCCTGCAGGTGCAGCTCCCGCGGGGTCTCCCGGAGGAGGGGCGGGCCAGGTGCGGGAAGCCCACACACTTGGGGTCTGACAGACTCAAGTGGGGAACCTCAGTCAGCCCTGTGACCTTGGGCAGGTTAGTCAGGTTTTCTGCCTCAGTCTCCACATCTGCGAAATGAAGCTGATGACAAAAGCTGCGGCCACAGCTTCTCTTGAGCCTGCCGGTTCCAGGTACTGCTCTGAGCACTGGCCACAGTGCCGTGGTCCATCCTCAGCATCCCTGCCATGTCCCCATTTGACAGATGAGGAAACTGAGGCACAGAGAGGAGAAGTAAGTTCATAAGGCCATGCAGCTAGGAGGTACCAGGGCGGGAATCAGTCTAGGGAGTCTGGCTCGGAGTCCACTGATAACACGGTAGTCAGTGCTACCTACGATGCCGTGGACTGGCAACGCATCCGCATCGCCCAACTTTGGAGATGCTGAATGGGCAGGCAGCATGTGACTCAGAATCCACAGGATACAGAGGTGCTGGCGTTGCAGGGCTTGGTGCTTGTTGATGAGGTTCTCCGTGAACAGTGAACGGTTGTCACCATGTGGTTGTCATCACTGAAGTAGCCTCTCCCTGCTCAGGGGTGCTTCCTCTCCTCCCCAGTCCAGTCCGGCCACCCCTCTGGCTTCTGCCTTCCTCCGTGTGGCTGTCTCCCTCCAGCCCCACCCAGGCCTGCCCCCACCTGTGCCTCCACCTGCACCGCCTTTTCTCTGATCTCCAGCCATGAGACCACATCAGCCCTTCGAGGCCAGCTCGCATCTCCACTG
The DNA here is from genome assembly GCF_041296235.1 of Equus asinus. Lineage (NCBI taxonomy): Eukaryota > Metazoa > Chordata > Mammalia > Perissodactyla > Equidae > Equus > Equus asinus. Next base: position 110,849,263 of record NC_091794.1, on the reverse strand, counting down.
CCCATGGGTTCTGGGGCCCCTTCCCTGAGCTCTGTCTCCCACGTGGCTCCATGGCGCCTGCATGGAGTCGGCTTGGTTTCATGTGGTCTCAGACCCAAGGCTGCCTTGTGTGCTTCCTGTCTCCCCACCCCCACAGCACCAGAGCCATGCTGAGCCTTCATGGGTTTTGGACCTGGGTGTGGTGATGATGATGACAGTCTGTGAGGAGTAAGGCAGCCTCGTTGTGAAGCCCCCTATGTCGGCTCAGACCCCCAGTGCTGTCTCTGTCCCTCAGTATGCAGGCTCCAGCTGTACCACCTGCCAGAGTCCCAGCTCTGAAACAAGCTAGGCCTCGAATCTGGACTCTTATCTGCTGTGTGGCCTTGGGTGCATTATTCACCCTCTCTGTGCCTCCTTCCCATTATCTGTAGAGTGAGCTTAATCACAGTGTCTGTCCTCAGGGGTGCAGGAGGATTAAGTTGGTGGAGACCGTGTAGAGCCTTGCACAGAGCCCGCCGGGAGCATGTGCTCAGGGAAGGTCGGTGGAGAGTCCCACTCACCTGCAGAGCGTGGAGACACTGCCGGCCGTGTGAGAAGGCAGATTCTCTGACTTGGTGGGTCTGGGTGGGGCCTAAGAGTTTGCATGTCTCACCAGCTCCCAGGCGATTCTGGTGCCACTGGCCCCGAGACCCTCTCAGAACCTCTAAGCCAGTCCCTTCCGTTTCAGTGGATCTTCTGCGACCTTGATGTGGGCGAAAGGCGAAGGGGACCCACACACTCAGGACAGCAGAGAGCAGGAAACGCCGACGTGGTGCGTTTTAGGGTTGCCGCTTCCTGTGCTGGGTGCCCGCCTTCCTGGCTCCCCGTGGGGACTCTGGCACATGTTCTGGCCTCAGAGCTTAGAAAACCTCCAGGAGACTCACAGGCCGAGAAGAAGTTGTCCCAAGCCCTTTCTGTCATTCAGTCCGCAGCCATTGGAGGGCACTGCTTGTGTTCCAGCTCCGAGCGGGTTCCAGGGGCTGCGGAGGCGGGAAGGATAGGCCGTCACTGCCTCAGAAAGCCGGGGCTGGACCCCGACAGGTGCAGACAGGTGCAGCGTGAGAAGTGACAGGAGAGCTTGATGCAAGGGGCTAGGGGCACGAGGAAGGGGGGCAGGCAGGGCCAGGAGGAGGAGGAAGAAGGTGGAGCGAGGAGGGGGTAGGGCGGAAGGCCTAGGGGAGCAGCCCGGAAAGGCCAGGAAGGGCAGGGCCCTTGGGTGTGCAAGGGCTCCTTCCACTGCATTTAGTTTCCTGCATCTGTAAAGCTCCAGAGATCACAAAATGTTGCTGCTCTCTGCATGTGCAGGGTAGAATGCATCCCCACCTGCTTGGGGGGCAGCTGTTAAGGAGCTGATAATTTTCCTCTGTGGACACCGTGCTCCATTCCGTTTGCTCTGGGCTCAGCACATCTTGCAGGTTTAAGAGTTCACAGGGCAGGCAGGAAGGAGGAGGCCATGAGACTCCCCAACGGCCGGGCTGAGGGAGCTACATGGCCACGTTTATGAGGCCACATTTATGAGCGGCAGCTTTCGCAGCCATCAGCTTAATGAACTGCAGGAGGGAGAGTTCAGGGAACGAGACCCAGGGCGGCTCAGAGGCCTGCCTGGCTGCCTGGTGGAGGCAACAGGGTGGGGACGGAGCGGGTAAGCAGCTGGGGAGGGGAGAGGAGAAGAGGTGGGGGCAGCAACATGAGCAAATTACCCACACGTCCTGGTCCCAAGGAGCTCTTTCTCTCCTGCTTCTTAGCCATTCCAAATCCGCTGCCTTTCTTGGGTAGACTCTGGGATGGGGAGATTTTTCAGGCACCTCTGGCTCATCGCTTGCTACCAAATACAGCTGCGTATTAACCATCGGAGACAGATGGGCATCTCTCCACTTCACAGATGGGAATGCTGAGGCACAGGGATGTGACTTGTCCGAGGGCATCTGATAAGCGCAGAGCAGGCACAGCGATTGAGCAGAGGCAGGGTCAGACGCTCTAGTGTGCTTACCTCCCCAGGCTCCTGGCTTCCCGGGGAGACCCCCGAGTTCTCACTGTGGACAGCAGGCCTCAGAGAATGGAGTCAGACCTGGTCCCAAGCAATTGTCTTCTGCCTTTTGTTATCATAAGTCATCATGGCAGGAGGAAAAAGGACAAGATGACAAAGGCAACCTCCTGTGGCTGGAGTTTCCCTCTCAGCAGGGTTTCTCTGGGGCTTGTGATAATGGCCTGGATCCCATCCGGCAGCCATCCCGCGGCAGTGTGACAGCCAGCCAGCCTTCCTGGGCACCAAAGGCACGCGTTAGCATGATCGTGTCCAGAACCAGGAGCTGTGAAATGCTCCAGGCCCGTAAATCATGGAAAACAAGGACATAACCTTGGTTCTTTCTGCACCATCAATACATTACCTAATTCAATCATAAAATGGAAGAGCAGTTCCATTTGTATAATTCCGTATGAAAAATCAGCAGATCTCTGCATTTTAAATGCTGCCTGCATAGCCTCTCCACGGGGACGAGTGAGCCTCCCTTTGATGGAACAAGTGTCAAGCAGAAAGGATATAAACAAGCCTCGTGTCACCACCTTCTGCGAGGACACTGATTTAGGGGATCTTTGAATGCCTTGCTGTGATGGTTTATTTGCAAATGGTCTGCAAGCTGCTAACCGTTTGTATTTCACAATTTGTGGGAGCCCAGTGGCAGCCACTGTCCTTACTAATAACACTGACGGGCCACCAAACCTGGCATCTTTGCCTCCAGGCTGCTGCTGGCAGGATCTCCTTCCAGGGACCAGGGCCCTGACCCCACTCCAGGGCTGCCTGCCCCACCCACCCAAGCAACGGACACACAGGCTCCATGAAGACCACTCCTTGTGCCATCTTAACGTGCGCAATGGGGACCTCTGCTCTGCCTCCACGGTGCACACCTGACTGGGGGCAGGTGCAGCTGGTGGCCTGTGGTCAGCCATCTGGTCAACCTGAGGCCATGAGGTTGAAGGTCTGCTTGCTTGGTCATCACAGCCTCTGCCAGTTTGGGGATGGCTGGAAGCATCAAGTAACAGAGGGACGCAGGTGGCCACTGAGGCCCGCACCAAATTTGGCAGGACCCCTTCCTTCAGGAGTTGCCCTCCGTTTTCCCCGGGTAAGCCAAGACGGGAGCCAGGATGGCAGGGCCTTTTCTTCTCCTGTGGGGTCTTCCACAGAAAGCACATGCAGGCACAGGCGGCTGGTGGTTGATAGTTGCCGAACTGAGGGTTTAGCCTCATTTTTGCTCCTTCCTTATAGCCAGTACGATCCCCTTTACTCAGCGACCCTTTATCAAATGGACACAACTGTGTTAGTGTCCTGGGGTTGCTGTAAGAAAGTACCACCGACTGAGGGCTCGAAACCACAGGAATATATCCTCCCACAGCTCTGGAGGCCAGAACTCCGAGATCAAGGTGTTGGCTGGGCCCTGCTTCCTCCAGAGGCCCTAGGGGAGAGTCCTTCCTGTCCTTCCAGCTCCTGGGGCTCCAGGGGCTCCTTGGCTTGTGGCCGCATCGCTCCCGTCTCTGCCTCCATCTTCACGTGGCTGTCTTCTCTGTCTCTCAAATCTCCCTTTGTCTTTCTCTTAGAAGGGCACTTGTCCTCCTGTTTTGGGCCCACCCGGATAATCCAGGATGACCTCATCGCCAGAACTTTAACTTAATCATGTCTGCAAAGACCCTTTTTCCAGATAAGGCCACATTCTGAAGTTCAGGGCGTTGGGACATGGACATATCTTTTTGGGGGCTGCCATTCAACCCATACAACCACATTGTCACATTGAGTGTCTACTGTGTGCCAGGGACCTTGTGTCCATCGTCCCTGTTCTTTCTAAAAACCCCACCAGGAGCTTCTGTCATTCATAATTTACAGAGGAAGAAACCGAGGCTCCCAAGGAGGCAGTCACACCGACGGAAGGCTGCATGGAGCAGCCAGGGAGCGAGCGGCTGAGCCCGATCTCACCCCGGGACTGCTGGGCTTCAAGGTTCAGATTCCTACCTTGATGACCCCGTCTCCTTCCTCCGATGGGAACTTCAAGGGGCGCTGGGTTCAAGCCCTTTCTTCGTTGAGAGTGGTGTGTAAGTCCCTAATTCGTTTGTGCCCCCAGAATAACCCCATCTCCAAAAGAGCACCCCACACACATGTTGGCTTTGGTAAGTCGATGGAACGGTAAACCCCAGTCGTTCTGGATACCTCCCCAGCTCTGAGGGGCAGGTAAGCCCGTGGCAGGCCCCCACTGAGCCTTCTTGTCGTGTGGCACCAGTAGGAATTTATTTCCTCATTGCCATCTACCAGTCTCAATGCCTACAGATAAAAAAGGAGATTAGCTTGGACGCCGGTGTGGAAAGACCATTGTTCCAGAATGTTTCACTGCTCTGCTGGCTGTGGTCAGGATGCCAGCCTGGGGCACGATGAGCCCTTGGTCTTTGTCCCCTTCAGCCTTCCAGAAGTCACCAGTTCCTCCGTTCCCTCAGTGAGACTCACTGGCTTGTATCAACCCTGCTTTTGGGATTCCAACTCCAGGTGCAGGGCAGTCTCCACTTCTGCAGAGGGATCAGAGCAGGCAGAGTCTGACCAGCACCATTGCTTCCTGCTGCCTGGCCCTGAGCTGACCGGCCCGCCACCTGTCAGCTGTCAGCCACGTCCCCCACGAGGGAGCCCTCCCATAAGTTCCAGGACTGAGAAAATGGATGGTGACAGCAGCCAGGAGCCCTGGTCCCTCCCTCAGACCCTTTAATTGGTATCTTCCTCCTAAAAGATGGCTGAGTGTCTGTCTGTCTGTCTCCCTTCTCTCTCTATGGAATCAATTCAATGAACATAGAAAAGTATTTAATTAGTTTTGCGAGGAAGATTGGCCCTGAGCTCACATCTGTGTCAGTCTTCGTCTATTTTATGTGGGATGCCACCACAGCATGGCTTGATGAGCGGTGTCTAAGTCTGCGCCCGGGATCTGAACCTGTGAAGCCCCGGCTGCCGAAGCGGAGTGTGTGAGCTTAACCACTACGCCACCTGGCCAGCCCTGAAGAGTATTTAACTTTTAAAACCCTAATCATAGTGAGAGTGTAGGATTGAGGGCTTGAAAAGCTCATGAAATCCACCATGGGCCCTCACCATGTAGCGGAATCCTGGGGAATTTATTTAGGGAAGCCAGGGATCATTGTTGCATTCTCCCACAATTATCTGTTGTCTCAGCTGAAATTCGGAGCTAGGTTCCCCTTAAGCCCAGCAAGGAAAAGGACAGAAATGCCACAGACCTTCTGTGGCCTCCACGTACCAATGGATGCAGCTGTACCACACCATGACCTGCGTGAGGTCAAGCCCGGGTAGGGCAGCCTGGTGGGCAGCCTCGGGGCTGGGGCTGGAACCCCTGGGGTTTGTGTGCTGGACCAGCTTCCCTGAGGTCTGAGTTTCCTGTTTGAATGGAAATAAAAGACCTAATACCTTTTCTGCGCTCCTCACGGTGGGGGACAGGGGTTCAGTGGTGCCAGGCGAGGTGAGCGTGTCTTACCTGAGGGCCTGGAGGGATCCGACACGGAGCAGGCCCAACGAAGGTGTGTTAGCCAGGGGGTGGACTGACTGATCCACAAAGAAAGGAGGGAAAACGGAGAGAAGAGAGGGAGGGACACAGAGAGAGACAGAGACAGAGACAGAGACAGGGAGAGAGAGATGGAAGCCCTGAGATGAAATGCAACATGGGAGAAATTTAAATACACTGATCGACATTCAAACATTGACTTGTTTAGTGAAAACACTCAAGGTGTAGCTTCTCACTTAAAAACAAACAAGTGATTAACTTGAAAATAGAATTCTGAAAAAAAAAAGGCCCTGATTCCATGTTTTTTCTCGTCATTTTCCTTGGCTGTGGAGATTCTCCACGTACTCGAATTGTATCAACTCACGAATTCAGGGGACGTTCCTAAGAACATCACTGCCCTTCCAAAGATGGGGAAACTGAGGCAAGGAGGCATGGGCCGGCCGCCCAGTCCTGTGGGTGCCTGGGCTCCCCTCGCAGGCCCCCGTCAGCCCACACCCATCGCAAGAGAGGCTCGTCTGGATGGGAGACTCTCCTGAGGCCGAGAGGCTCTCCTGGCACCTGGGGGAGGAAGGCAAGCATCCCCTGCCCCCATCACTCCCTTTAGGGGCGGCGAGGGCTCCTGGCCAATGCCGACATAGCAGCTCTGGTCTGGAACACTCTCTATTCTCTGTGGAATGTTCCCGATCATGTAGAGGGAGCAGAGCATCCAGAACAGCTCCTGGCAGAGTAAAGAGAGAGAGAGACACCGACATCCTTCTGCCCCAAAAGAGGTTTCAAAGACGATTACCGATAAATCAGAACATCGTGCCCAGTATGAATTCAACTGATTAAGGTGGTTAAATTGTTTTCCCTTGCCTAAGGGTTGCCCGATTAACAACCGAACAAGCAATTTGTTATACCTAAAATACCTATTTTCTGATCTAATGGCAAGATGAGTGGAGTCTGGCAGAGCCCACCCAGGGGCGGGCGGCGGCTGGGCCACCGAGGCCCAGGCCTGCTCTCCATGCGGAAGGTAGAAGGCATTCCTGGTGGAGTTTTGCACACAGCAGGATGACTACCAGACCCTCCACTACCCAGGCCCCTGGGGCGGCCCAGAGGATGGCACCCAGCTCTCTGTCCTGTGGATTCTGCCGGACGTGGTCGCCGTGCGAAGCTGGAACAAGATGCAGGATGAGGACGGGGGCCCGGGAGACCCGGGGCTTGGTTTCAGCTCCTTTGTGGGGGTGCACCTGGGTGGCTCCCTGGACTTCGAGCACTGGTGTCCTTAGCCGTGGACCACGATTGGGCCGTGAGCATCCAGCGCGAGCATGAAGGAGATGGTGCTTTCCACGCTGTCAGGTGCTCGCCACGCGTGAAGGACGGCTGTGAGGACCGTGGAGAGGCAGGGAAGCAGGACCGGTGGGAAGCACAGCTGCCGGGCGGGGGCAAGTCAGGAAAGGGGTTTGTTCTTTCTTGCTCTGGAAAGAGAAAAGGGGTTCCCGCCCCCGTCTGAGCTGCCGGGGCAGGACAGCGTCCGGATTTCATGGCTGCCCCCCATTGTAACATAGAACCTCTCCAGCTCCGGGCATGTGGGCCACCTGGTCACCCCGGGAGAATTGATGGATGTGTTTCCTGTTCTCCGACAAAGACAACCAGACTCGGCCCTTCCCTGCAGGAGCACAGAGTCAAGGGTGGGGCTCACCCCTGCCCATGGCTGGACCATGTTCCCGACTTCCTCCAGGAGGCCTGTAGGGGCTGCACCCAGCCAGACCAGCAGGAGGATTTCTGGGCTCTGAAATCGGCCCCTTCGTTGTCCCAAAGGCCAGTCCCCCAGGCAGGGATGGTCTCTACCCTGCCACCACCTCAGGGTCTGGGATGCTGAGCTGGGGCTGCAAAGCGAACCCTAATGTTCCCACCTTTACGACTTGCATGACCTCTGGTTTTAAGGACGGGAGCCCAGAGGAGCAGCAATTGGCAGCCCCCATGCCCACTGCCTCTCATCGCTGTGGATCCGCAACCAGGGCCCCATGTGCTGGAGCAGGCCCCTGGGAGAGGGGACGCTGTTCCTTCTGTGTGCGTCTCTGGGCCTGGTGGGCACTGGATGCAGTGCTGGTCTCAGAGAAACATGCTCGTCCCTTGTTAGTTGAGCATCTGCCAGGGGCCGGGTCCTGGACTGACCTCACTCTGTTTAATCCTCACCACAACTCCAGAGACAGGCATTTCAGTCCATTCTACAGATGGGGGCGCCGAGAGCTTAAGCAGCTGCCCAAGGCTGCACGGTCCACAAGGAGGAATGGAACTTTCCCGAGTTCTCCCGACACTCTAGGTCCTCGAACCATTTCTGGTAAAAGAGAAGTCTCCACTCTGCATGACTCAATTCCTCCTCAGGGGGCACGCCTGGGGCTGGGGACTCCCCGCCACTCTGGGCAGCCCTCCCTGCCTCCCTGCAGCTTTCTCAAACAAGGCTGGGGCTGGGTGGTGGGCTCAGGCAGGGCCCAATGACCGCCTCCCTGGGTCCACCTGTGGGCAGTAGGGCTTGGCCTCCAGAGGCTGTGGACAGAGTGCCCTGGGCTGCCAGTCCGTTAGCAGGGGCCAGCTGCCTGCTTGCTCTGAGAGTGCCGGGCACAAAGCAGATCTCAGGGGAGTGTACACGTGTCTTACTGGACACATGTCCTGGGCTGGCCACGGTGGGATCCAGAGAGGACAGTCGGGCGCCGGCTCTTGCACCCCATCTTGACCGCGAGCCCAAGAGGTATTGCAGGAGAATCCAAGAGTTAGCTGGCCTTCCGAGACGCCCTGGCTGATGGGAGCACCTGCTGGGTGCTAAAAGCAGGTGACCAGCTAACTGTGGTCTGGGGTCATGAGGGGACAAGGAAGGAGGGGAGAGGCCAGGGGGATGCGGAGGAGACGGGCAGGCGATCCCAACTGGGAGAAAGCCACAGGCAAGGGTTTCGAGGCCGGAGTGTGAAAATGCATTTGGGGAGAGTCTCGTAGAGGGGCCCCCTGTGGCCCCCAGATCCAAGCCTGCCCCTGCTTCCTCCTCTCAGGAGCCTGTGGAAAAGCCCAGCCCAGCCCTGTCCTGAGTCAGGCTTGGGGGGCATTGCGCGTGGGCCTGGTCCTGGCTGGCCTGAGCTTGGCAGGGTGGCCGGTGGGCAGAGGGAGTGAGAACAGCCTTGCCCCATGGGCTGTCTCCCTCTGCCTCCCTGCTGAGGCCGGACACAGCCCAGGGCTTCCTTCCAAGGAGGCCTTGCCCCTCCTTGTCAAGGACAACAGGAGGCCTGTGGGCAACAGCGGCGGTCCTCGGAGCTGGGCTCCAGCCCTGCACTCCTGTTACCTTCTCCTCCCGCTGCCTTCCTGGGGCTCGAGTGTGCTCCTGGTTTACGGGTGAGGAAACTGAGGCTCCGAGAGGGCCCTCCCCCTGCCCCGGTGCCTCTGCAGGGTCTGGCAGAAAAAGGGTCTTCTCTCCTGTGTGCCTGCTGCCCTCTCCTATCCTCCGCCTCCCTTGCTCAGCTCTTACCTTCCCACCGGCCCCAAACCTCCACCTCCACCTGGGAGGCACAGGGGCAGGTTCCCCAGGGGGAACTGGCGTCAGTGACTCAAGATTAGGGGGACTTTTAACGGCTTTGCTGGCCGGTGCCGAGGAAGCGCCTGCCTGTCTTGAAGGAAAACAGAGCACGAGAGGGGCTTTCTGGTCCAGAGAAAAGCCGTGGGCACTGAGGACCCCCAGGGGACCCGGGGCCGCCACTGCGTGTGGTCACCAGGATTGCACCCTTCGACATCTCTCCCCCAAATCTTCCTCTGGGAATCGTCCGCCAAGTGCATCTCTTCACCCTCTGCTCCACAAGGCAAAACAGCAGAGCCGTGGTGCCCAGGCCTTCGGGCCCAGAGCTGGGCCTGAACCCCGGGTGTGCAGATCACCTCTCCCTGTCTTATTGATGAGGAAACTGAGGCACAGGGAGGCGGGTGTCCTCCATCATCGTGTCATCATGGGACTCGCTGGGCTCAGGACAGTGAGAGCCCAGCCCTGCTCCTGCCCAGGCAGAGTGCTCAGTGACTGTTGGGGGGGTTCCTAATGTCCCAGCAAAAAGGGTGCCAAGAGTTCCCCTGCCCACCTTCCTCGCAGCCCTCCTGACCGCTGTTGGGTCTCCCCGAGTGGACTCCACAAACCAAACCACGGCATTCCTTCTGCTCGCCCCACCTCCTCTCCCCCGTAAACTTTGATGGGCATTCCAGACCCATCACCTCCTCCGAGCAGGCCCCCAGGCTCACCCAGACAGAGCTGAATCCACCCCAGCATGCTGACTGCCCTGCCTCTGGCTCATTTGTCGACTAAAATGCCTGTTTCCCCGAGTGGGCTGCGAGCTCCTGACTCGTCCGTTCGTTCACTCATTCACTCCGTAGATGATCGTCGAGTGCACGTTTGTGAGGAAGCCCGTGAGGCGTGCGCTGAATCCAGGAAGGCGGGGACGTTCTCTCCTCATTTCCACATCCCCTGCGCCCATCCTAGTAGTTGCTTAATCAATGGTTGTAGAATAATTGGATAAAAATAAAAATCAGGAAGCATAGTTAGCTTTAGTATTAAAGCGTAATTAATATTAAATAACAATCAAGCTTAATAAACGCCCACCTCAGCCTGCAATTTAGTTCTCCTTGCGCCGTCCCTCCTCCTCCACTGCCTTCGGAGGTCGGCCGGGCCAGGCTCCTCTCCCATTTTATGGGGAGAAACCTTCTGCGGAAACCCCAGCGAAGCCCCCGGGATGCTGCCAGGATGCAAAGACCCGCCGAATGGAAGCGAACGGGGGTGCCCCAGTGGTCACGGGGTACACAGGCAGGCGCTGGTGGAGGTGGACTCGGCTTCAGGGGAAGTCCTGTGGGGACCAGAAGAGAGGAAGGTAGAGGGAGGGGGTAGTCATGGAGGGCTTCTTGGAGGTGGTGTGAGGAGGGGCTAGGGATTAGAGGATGCCCAAGGATGGGCAAGGAGGGCTTCTTGTGGGTGGAGGGAAGGGAACGGGGCTAGAGGACGCCCTCCTTGGAAGGTCCAGACCCCCAACTCCTACTGGCTGCAAAGTGGCCCTTCCTCCCCCAAGTAAGGCTGGGCGCACGTGCATTGGGCACCAAGGGACTGAGAGAGGGAGAGAGAGTTGCCAGGTCGTGTCAGGAATGGTTAGTGCCAGAGGAAAATGAGCCCCCTGCCCTGAATCGGGGACAAGTGGAGGAGAGCGGACAGTCTCGGGGAGGAGATCCCCCGTGGGGCCCACAGGGTGCCCCTCCCTGGAGCTGCTCCTTTTGTCTCCAATGACTCTTTGGCCCCTGCAGCTGGGAGGAGCGGGCTGAGGTCCGTGTGCTGCATCTCCTTATGGTCCTCCCAGACCCAGTGGGCACCAGCCCCATCCTCACAGAGTGCACGCCCTTGCACAGTGTCCTCCGCTCATGGTGGGGAGGCTCCGAACCCATCCGGGAACCTTCATGGTCAGGGCCCCCTCCAGGGATGGTGGTCATGTGACCGTCCCAGAGCTGGCACCATTTCCTCTCTCCGGCAGGTGCAGGAAACTGAGGCTTAGAGAGGTCAAGTGACTTAAGTACTCATTCGTTCCTTCACTCACCATCCGTCCATTCCCTACACGAATCTCTGTGGGGTGCCTGCTCTGCCCGGGGGTCTGCGTGCTCATTGGAGAGACCCCGGTGAGGAAGGTGGCGCAGTGCCTGTTCTCCTGGCGGGTCAACTCCAGAGAAAATGAATAAGCAAACTAAGGAGGAGATGAGCTCGTGGGTTGCACAAGGGGGTTTCCTTTGGATTTGTGGAAACTCGGGTCATCTCCCTGGAAGGATGCTGAGAGGGAGGAGTGGTGCACCGTTCATGTAGGTTTTAGCGTTGTTTTGGTAGCTGGATGGAAAATGGATGGTGGGGAGCCAGCGTGAAGTGGGAGACGGCATGGAGTCAGGCAAGATGGCGACCTGGAGGAAGTGAGGGTGGAGACAGGGCTGGATTCAAGGCATGTGTTACAGCAGTGATTCTCAACTGGGGCAGCTGCGCCCCCCAGGGCCTGTGTGGCAATCTCTGGAGACCTTTTTAGTTGTCACAACTTGGGGGTTGCTATTGGCATCTTCTGGGGGGAGGCCAGGGGTGCTGCTGACCATCCCACAATGCACAGGACAGCCCCCCAACAAAGAATGATCCAGTCACATGTCCATGCGCAGAAGCTGAGAAGCCCTGCATGGCAGGGAGGAATGGACAGGTTCCACTGAGCACGTGTTGGGGGAGCCGGGAAGGAAAGGGTGGGATTTGATGGCCTTTAGATTTTCGACTGTGGTACCTGGTAAATTGTAGTGCCATCTGGGCATGCAAATGGGTGTGCCATTTTGAAGCAGGCAGGGCTTTTGCAGGGGCTGTGTTGAGTTCTGCTGTGAGCTGGCCATGAGGCTTGTTAAGCCTGGTCCAGATCTGTGAGGCAGGGTCATGTTTGGGAGTGACCCTTGCATGTACAGCATCTGGAGCCTTGGTCCTTGATCCCCTAGGGACAGAGTGAAGATGGAGATGAGCCCAAGGAACTGAGCCCTGGACACCTCCAGGTGGGAGCTGAGACAAGAGTAGCAGAAGGGGGAGGGGCCTCAGTCAGCTTGGCAGCCATCACAAAGCACCTCAGACGGGACCCACTCAGGGTTAGGGACGGGCTGGAGGTCCAAGACCAAGGCGTCTGCAGGGCTGGTTTCTCCTGAGGCCTCTCTCCTTGACTTGCACATGGCTGTCTTCTCCCTGTGTCCTCACGTGGTCCTCCCTCTGTGCATGTCTGTGTCCAAACCTCCTCTTCTTGTAGGAATGCCAGTCATGTTGGATTAGGGCCACCATATGACCTCATTTTACCACAGTCACACTGAGGTCCCGGGGGTCAGGACTTTAGCATATGAATTTGGGGAGGACTCAGTTCAGTCCATGACAGAGCCTCCGGGAGGTGGGAGGTCGACCCTGAGGGAAGACCCCACTTGGTGAGAACAGAGGGCAGCTGTTCTTGGTGCTGCCGACAGGTCCTGCCTGGTGACAGCCACGGCCTGCCTGCTGGTTTGCATCTGATGGTTGGAGGCGATCCTGACGGGTCTGTGGAACAGGGAGCTGGAAGCCAGGCCAGAGCATGCTGCGGTGGCGAGAGGGCGCCAGGGCAGCCCCTTTGCGGAAGAAACTGCCCTAAGGCCCACAAGCACAGGGTATTCTCGGCCCCGGGGGGCTTTCTTCACACCAGGGCAATGTTCCCACGAGGGGCAGCTCAGTGCCCAGACTCATGCCTAGAAGGATCGCAGCTTCTGTGGACAGCCCTTTCTCTCCATGCTCTTCCTGCCTTGAAACTCAGCCTGGCCAGTGGTCCCTAGGAGGCCATGACCTCTGCCCCCGCTCCAGCCTAAGGGCCAGCTTTGGAGCAGTGAGCTTTTGCCATGTGACTGTCTCATAGTTCTTAGTTAATGATGTTTAATGACACAACAAAAGGCCGTTGATTTCTGCAGAGAGGAGCCGTCCCAGCCCCTGGTAAGGGTGATGACCTGTGATGATAGAAGGTGGTGTGGTGACAGGTGGAGGTTGGACACATTTAGCTCTTGGCTCTGTCCCCAATCACCCCCCCACTTAACCGCTTGCCACCTTGGGCCTCAGTGTCCCCATGTTCACAGTGGGAATGGCCGTTCCTGCCCTGCCCGTATCTGACATCGTCTTTGGAGCATGGAGCTCAGATGCAAGATGGAGCTGAGATGTAAAGTCAGACCCGCTTGTCACAGACGCTGCAAGATAGAGCTGCCAATTCCAGGGAGCTTGTCAATACCCCATTGCCATGCGTCCTGGGGGACGAGAGGTGGAGAACTTTCCAGAGAATCATATGAAACCCACTCTTGAGTAGGGAATGCAGATCTACAACCCAGCCTCTCTTGGAAGTACCCAGAAGCTGGTCAGAGACTTCCACACAAAGCCAACCAGAGCTTGAAGCCAGGCGTCCTGGGATGGGGTGAGGGGTGGCCTCCTCCGCCCCTGGTCCCTCAGAGCCCGGCATTTGGGGACTTGGCTTGCCCAGGAAACAGAGGCCTTCTTCTCCCTTCAAGGCACAGCTGCTGCCCAGAAGCTCTGGGCTTCCTGGAAGTGCTATTACGCACCCTAGACGTTCCAGGAAGAACCCCCAGGACACCCACTCCCCAGGACGTCATCAGGATGGGTGATCTTGTCAGGAGTGCGAGTCCTGGCCCCTGGGAACCCCTTCCTGGTCCGCACGCAGGCCTGCCTCCCCTGGGTTCTTCTGGGAAGAATTTTCCCAGTTTTCTGTCCCCATACCAGTGGCAGCCGTTGTGTAAGGTTGATGCCATGCGTGTTTGTGGCCAAGCTCTGGACACTGCACTCGGAGACTCAGGCGAGATGGTGTGTGCCCGGCGGGGGCAGCAAGGACACTGGGTCTCCCAGCCGTCCCGCAAGACGAGGTGATGGGGGACCGGACAGGGGGCAGGGGGGACTAGTGTCTGTGTGCATGTGTGTTGCTGTGTGTGCACATGTGTGTGTGCCTCTGTGTGTCCATGTGTGTCTGTGTGGAGGCATGTGTATGAATGTGTGCATGTGTCTGTGTGTGCGAAGTGTCTGTGTATGTATATACCTGTGTGTCTGTGATTGTGTGTGTCTGTATGTCCCTATGTGTGTCTGTGTGTATATCCATGTGTGTCTCTGTGTCTGGGTGTGTGCAGCCATGTGTGTCTGTGTCCATGTGTGTATGTGTGTACCTGTGTGTGCATCTCCATGTGTGACTGTGTGTATCTCTGTGTGTGTCCATGTGCATCCACAGTGTGTCCATGTGTGTCTGTGTGGGTGTCTATGTGTGTCTGAGTATCTCTATGTGTGTTCGTGTGTGCCTGTATCTGTGTCTGTGTGGGTCTATGTTGCGTCCCTGTGTCCATGTGTGTCTGTGTGTGTCCATGTGTGTCTCTCTGTGTGTGTCCGTGCCTCTCTGTGTATCCATGTGTGTCCGTGTGTCCATGTGTGTCCATCGGTGTGTGTCTTTGTCCATGTGTGCCTGTGTGTGTGTATATCTGTATGTGTCTATGTCTATGTTGTGTCCCTGGGTCCGTGTGTGTCTGTGTGTGTGTCCATGTGTGTCTCTATGTGTCTCTATGTGTGTCCATGTGTGTCTCTTCGTGTGTGTCTGTGCCTCTCTGTGTATCCATGTGTGTCTGTGTGTGTCTGTGTCCATGTGTGTCCATCCGTGTGTGTCTTTGTCCATGTGTGCCTGTGTGTGTATCTCTGTATGTGTCTGTGTGTGTCTATGTCTATGTTGTGACCCTGGGTCCATGTGTGTCTGTGTGTGTGTCCATGTGTGTCTCTCTGTGTATCCACGAGTGTCCATGTGTGTCCATCCATGTGTGTCTTTGTCCATGTGTCCCTGTGTGTGTATATCTGTATGTGTCTGTGTGTGTGTCCATGCGTGTCTGTGTGTGTGTGCATCAGGGCACATGGAAGCTGCGTGTGGGAGTGCAGCTCAGAGATTAGATGGGAGCTGAGTCCCCTGCAGGACAGAGCTGGGAGGGGAGGTAGAAAGCCCATGGAAACCATCCGTGGTTCACACAGGAAGGCTTTTCTAGCTGAGATGCTGCCCCACATTTTCTCAGTGTACTTTTGAGGTAGTGAGTTCCCCATCACTGTTTGTGTTCAAACAGAGGCTGGGAAACCACTGACGGAGGTGGTTAGAGTGGAGATGTCTGCATCAGGCCAACCTTACCCCGGCTCCCTCTGACTCTGCACAGTGGACTGGAAACTTGCCGCCGAGTCGCTCTGCACCCAAGCCCCTGGGGGGAGGCAGGGCCGGGTAGCTACAAGGTGCATTCTGAGTACTGCAGGCCAGGGCTGGGTCCCTGAGGCACCACCGACTACCTGGTGACCTTGGGCAGGTGCGCTGACACCTCTGAAATGTCCATGCCCTCGTTGGTGACAGGGGGAGTGAGGTTGCCTCTCTCAGAGGGTGTGGACGGGGCAGATGGGACCAAACGAGGACCTAGGAGGGAGCTGGCTGGGGCGAGCACGCAGCACAAGGCCGTCGTAGCAGCCACTGCTGCTGCCCGGTGAGCCCGTCACACCCAGGGCGCTTCCCCAGGGCAGCGTGTCCACGGCCTCACCCACAGCCCTTTGGGACCTGCGTCCGGTGCTCTCCTGTCGGCTGGGGTTGGGCTCAGGTGGGGCGTCCAGGTAGGGGAGGAGCAGAGCCTCTCTTCTCCTGATGGGGACTTGGGAACTTCTGTAGCTGGAGACCAGACAGCCGTGCCCTACATTGTGGGATTTGCATAGATGACTTCGTGTCCTCTTGGCAATTCTAGTTTGTTTCCAGGTTACCATTTTCTTTCTTCCTTCCATGGATGAGGGGGTGTTAGCTAGATCATGGAGGAGCCCCTGACTGCCCCTGGATCCCCAGTCCCTCCACTCAGGTCCCCTGTGCCCCGTACAGGCCGCCAAGAGTCCCTTGATCCCCTGCAAAGGCCCCATTTCATCTCAGCCTCATTTACACTCAGGTCTAAAGGACTGAGGGGAGTGAATCATTTGCAGCAGGGTGTGGAGAAGGCTGGCTGAGGGCTTCTGGGCTCCCCAAGCCCCCTTAGGTAGATGGGTCTATTTTTGACTGTGTAGGGCTGGACCCGCCTTCTCCCTCCTTGTGCTACCCAGAATCGGCCAGTCACAGACTCAGAAGGACCTTCAAGGTCATCTCGCCTCTCTTCACCCCCAGCAAGCTTCCGAGTCTTTCCAGGTTCTTCGGCGGTTTCAGCTCCTTCACAGCGCCCACTCTGAGCTCTTAAACTGCCGATTTCATCTTCTTCCCGGTTTATCTTCTGGTGTGGGAGGGCCACGGTGCTCTAACTACACTGAGCCCCCCTGAGCAATCACCCTCAGGAAGGTGGGCCTGGAGACCAGTGGAGAGAACTGAGAGGTCCCAGCCTTAGCTGGTCCTGGGGGCTCCTTTGGCTGTCCCCGCTCTCTGTCACTGGACACACAGCTGCTGTGTCTTAACCTCCTGTGGCCAGAGTCCAGACTTCCTTTTCATTGCTAACAAGCATAGCCGGCCCTTTGCTAAGAGCTCTGCCAGCATCTTGTCATTGTTGCTCCCCTCGCACAAGGTGGGCGCATGACACCTCAGGAGACGGTGCCCAGGGGAGGTGAAGGGAGCTGCCCCAGGCCATGCGATTGGTGAGCTGGTTAGTGATGGAGCTGGACCTCGGGCGCGCATCCACCTGACCACAAAGCTTTCCCTAGGCCAGGTTGCTCGTCCTTCCTGGTGCCTCGGCCTCCCCACCTCCATCAAGGTCATTCTTTCCCCGTCTTTACAAACCCCAGGAGCCCGTGGAGCCCACCGCTGCCCTGCTCTTTTCACTCCGAGAGGAGGCAGCTCCTTGGCCGTTCTCCTCCATCTTCCTGGTTGGCTTAAAGAGTCCCTGGTGTGCGTACTGAGCTTCGTAAATACCGACATAAGAGTGGAAACAAAACCAAAATAGATCTTCCCCGTGAGGAAAGAGGGATGTCACTGGGCGTTTTGGAAGCCGGCGACATTTATTCTTCCGAGTCCACTTTTCAGGGACAAGACTATCAGTAATGAGCTGTGTGTCTCCAGGAGAGCGTCTCAGATGCTCGGAATGCATATTTCTCAACCTAAGAGGGACGGTGGGACAGTTTTCAAAACCGGGAACCTTGGAAAAACACAACCTTCCTAGAACCAGCTTCTCCCAGCGGCTGGGTATCTACCTCCTTCAGCATCCCCTGCTTCCGGTTGCATTTTTAAGAGACTTCCTCCCAGAGAACACAGCCGCTATCTTGGTAGTTTCCTCTCTTCTGCAAGATGAGAGTAACAGCAGCTCTTCTCTGAGGGTTGCCGTGTGAACGGCATGAGACGATGCCTGAGAAACACTTCGCCCAGCACCTGGCGCGGCTGTCGCGCAGTCCACGTGGCTTCCCGCTTTCATGTTCCACTCCATCCTTTCTCTCCTTGCTCAGTAGTCCTCCATTTAGTTTTCATAAATACGCTCTTGTGCAAAACTCCTGTCTTTTCACATGAGTGGGTCAGAACTTTCTCATGAGCATCTTCCGGCCTGACAATGCTGGCTGAGGCAGCTGGGCTCCGGAAGGAGAAGCGACGTGTGTGTTTATGCCCTGCCCGGACCCCTGTTCTGAAGGGTCACTGGGCATCAGGCTGCCTGCAGCCTCCCTGCTCTCTCCACCACCCCCATCCTCTATCTTGAGTTAAAAAATGGACATAAGGCAGGATTAAATCTGGTCCCAGTGAGGAACGGGTGATGTTCAGCTCTCAAGCTTGAATGCCCCAGGGAGCTCCCGAAAACTACTGTTGCTGGGTCTGGTCCCTTGAGATGCTGACCGGTGGGTCTGTGGAGGGGCCCGGCTCTCAGTGTTTTGAAATCTTGCTCTCCCAAAACCAGGTGGTTCTCACGTGAGGCCCAGACTCAGAATGTCTGCTGAGGGTTTGCAGAATCGTCTGTGCCTCTCCAGGGCCTTCTGAGATTCTTTGTTCTGAGTCGACTTTAGTTGGGGGGGGGTGGGTACTAGACAGTAGGATTCTAGTCCAGCTGCTATTAATGCCCAGCTTTGCCAAGTCTGTTCCTGTGCCCAGGGGAAGATGGAGAGGACACAGGCTTTACTGTAAGATGGGCTCGCTCGTGCTGGGGTCTCACATCCTCGTCCCCACCTGCAGAGGAAGCATGTGAGGGGGAGACCTGGGTACCTGGCGGACCTGGGCAGGCCAGCCAGCCACTGGGGTAGCTGCTGGTCACATCGTGGGTGCTGCCCAGAGAGGGCACAGACGCCATGTAGGAGGGACAGCTGAGCTGGGGGGACATGCTAGGCTGGAGACACTTCATGGGGCAGCTGGTCCTGGATGGCCTGCCCGCTGTCCCACTGCAGAATGGCTGCAGGAGGGCATCAGGGACCAGGCTGAAGCAGCAGGGGCTGTAGTGTCAGACACGCAGAAGCCCTGCTCCCCACTCCCGGGAGAGAACATTCCCACCCACAGTGTTACCCACCCACTGCTTGTCACCACTTCACTCCTCCGGAACGCTCGCGGGCACGTTGCCCAGGCAACCAGAACGCCAGCGTTGCTATCCTTCAGTCTCCTCAAGCACCTGCGAAGGCTGTCGAGTGACATCCCCCGTGCCTCTGAGTTCTGCAGACACCCTGCTCCAGAGCTCTCAGGGAGAGGAGGCGGGCCCCTCGGCACCGTCCATGGCCACGAGCGAGTGCAGAGATCACAGCTAACATTTGTGAGCACTTACAAGGAGCAGAGCCTAAAGTGTTCACCATAGAGTCCCTGTGATGCCCTGGTGTGGGTACCCATGCTCACCTTGTTGTACAGGTAGGGAAACTGAGGCACAGAGAGGTTATTTGGATTGCCCAAGCTCATGCAGCTAGCAGGTTGCAGTCCAAGACTGGAAGTCAGGCAGCCAACCGTGAGCCCCTCGTGTCACCACCACACCAGGCCCCTCTGGGGCACATGTGAGTCAGTCATCACTGAGTCTCTTTGCTCTTGGGGATACAGATGGTCATTCCCACCTTGCCAGGCCCTGGGAGGAGCAACCACACGTGTGCAAGAGGGTTTCTCGGCCTCAGCCCTGTGGACCCTCGGGGCCGGGTGAGTCTGGCGGCGGCGTCCTGTGCACCATAGGATGTTTTGAAGCATCCTTGGCCTCCCCCACTAGATGCCAGCAGCAATGCCCTTCAGCAGCCCGAAACCAGAAATGTCTCCAGACATTGCTGAACGTCCCCTGGAGGCACAGTCACCCCAGATGAGGAGCATCAATGTATATAAACACGCCGTGTAAACCCTCAGGACCACGGAGATGGTACGGCTTATTATCTTCTGCAGAAGCGTGCAAAGCAATTCCCTGGGCCCCACAGGGCCCTGATGCTGTGTAAGGTTGGGAGGGGGCCGTGCAGTAACACCTGCCGAGGTCCAGTGCCCACCCCACATCTCCCTGGGCAGAGCCACCGTCCAGGCTGTGGAGTCACCACCATTATGAGTACAGAGGTTCTGGTTTGGCTCTATTTTCTGTGTCCAGTATGTTCCTGGTCCCACAGGCCTAGGATTGTTGGGACCTAGTTCCTGAGCACAGAGGTTTTAAGTCCCTGAGTTCTGGGCTCTGGGTCCAGGTCCGGTGCTGGCTTGCTGTGACTCCAGCCCAGCCCCTTCAGTGGTGGGTCTCACATTGGCGCCCTTAGGGTGTGAGGGTTTGGGTTGGCAACACCCACCTCAGATGCTCCACGAGAGAAGGGTCAGTCAAGGGGCCACTCTCCCTTTGCCTCGCCCACTGCTTCTCACACAGCTTGACCGTGGAGCCTGAGCTGCTCGCCCCGCTCGGGTCCCAAGCACCAGCGGGTGGAGGACCTGGCTTCGGGGTGGGCTGCACCAAAGACTGTGGCTCTTCCTTCCAGCCAGGACATCCTGCGATTCCCGGGGAGGCCAGTGGATGCCAGCAGGGCAGTTAGGTGGGTGCACGTTTGGTGTGGGCTGTGATGTGATGACACACTCCTTGGGCTGACCCTCGCCCTGGGGGCCATGTTACAGCCTCTCTGCAAGGTGCTGGCCCTCGGCCGCCCTGGAGTGGGCGGGAGGCATCACCCCTGGTTCACTCAGGCTTGAGCGCCTCCTGGGCTGGGACCCTGGAGTGAGGCTTGCTCTCGTGAGGGAGGGTGCTAAGAGGACCCTGGAAGCCCGTGGCTGAACCCCATGCTCCAGGAAAGAGAGTAGCCAGAGACTTCTTGTCCTTCTGGAGATTTCTGTCAGGCACTGCTCCTTCTCTGTGGGTCAGATATCACCTGTGCACCTGACATCCACCGGGGCTGTGGAAGATGGAGCCTTCTAGATCACCGAAGTGCCTTCCCTGAGAGGGAGGAGCTGTTAGTCACGTAAGTCACGAGGGGGAGCGTGGAGCGGCTCTGACGGGACACTCGGCGACATCAGGCTGCGAGCACCGTTCAGGAGAGTCCCGGCCCCATGGTTTTTCATTAGGAAAATGGCACCTGTGACTGCTTTCCAGAAGAGAGTGTGTGTTCCATACCAGTGCTGGGGACAGAGACGGCGAGACTGTGGGACTCTGAGTAGGGAGGGTAGGTCTCTGCTACCTCTTGGGGGACACGCTTGAAAGGAGGCACCTGAGTGTGTGTGGGCGCCAGGGATCCCCGTGTGGAGGGCAGAGACAGACGTCTGCAGCCTTGGGAGATGGTATCGCTCTCTCCTGGGCAGGGGTGCCAGAGAGCTCGGAGTGGCATGGGGTCAGGGGGACAATCTGGGGGTGACAGGCCTTTTCTGCACCAGGCACTAAGATCTCCTTTCCCCCAGAAAAGCAAAACCCTCTTGCTGATGGAATGTTCATTTCAGAGGAGGACAAGGGATGAGAGGAAGGCCCCCACCTGGAGCTTTACTCTGCCCAAAGGTGAGGGGCTGAGCGTGGCCTCCACTGGCCCCTCTGTCACAGCCTCGGGTCTGGGATTCGTTCTCAGCAGGCTCACTGCCAGCTCCATCAGTCCAGGACACAGAGCCTGCCACCCCTTGGTCGCATCTTTGCAAGGAACAGAGTATCACGTCGTGTTCTAGGAGAAGGTGGCTCTGAACGTGCCCGAGAGCCAATCTCTGTGATGACTCCCTCCCAAGTGCCCCTCCAGCGCCCCGGGGAGAGAGTTCCAGGGCCGGACACGCCGCTCCCCACTGTCAACCGGCACCCTGGGAACAGAGCCCCAGGGCCAGACACGCCGCTCCCCACTGCCGGCCAGCGCCCCGGGGAGAGAACCCCACGGCTGGACACGCTGCTCCCCACTGCCAGCTGGCACCCCGGGAAGAGAGCCCCAGGGCCAGACACGCCGCTCCCCACTGCTGCCCAGCCCCCTGGGGAGAGAGCCCCAGGGCTGGACACGCTGCTCCCCACTGCCAGCCAGTGCCCCAGAAGCACTCGGAGCTCAGGTTTCAAGGAAAGAGAAAGTGGTGCCTGTCATCTACCCTCTGCTCCATGTGGGACCGTTACTTCCTCAGATCCGTCCCCTTCCATTTCCTCCGGCCTGTTCTGGCTGTCAAACAGGTGAGTTAAGAAGAGTTAAGAAAGAGTGGGTGCCCCCCACCCCACAAGAGTGTGCCCTGTACTTAGTGATCTGCATCCCAAGGTTAGCGTGTGGGAAGGGACACCTGGCGAACAGGACCTCAGCCAGGTGGCCACGGTCAACATCAACAGTGGCAAGTCGTGTTGATAGCAGGGACCCATGAAATGATGGGATGAGAAAAACCCGTTACCCCGTCTCACCACGAGAAAAGCAGCAGACGGATCACAATAGAGGGACAGTCAACAAAATCGTGGACCAGCGCTCCTCAACTGTCAAGGTCCCGCAAAACAAGGACAGTCGGAGCAGCTGTCACAGCCCAGAGGAGCCTAATGAGACATGACGACTGGATGTCACGTGGTGTCCTGGGTGGGCTCCTGGAAGAGGAGAGGGTATTAGGGAAAAAGTAGTAAAATCCGAATAAAGCACAGAATTTCATTAATGGTAGCAGACCTGTGTTTTCCCTTAGCTGCGACAAATACACCAAGTGGCGTAGGGTGTTATCTGCAGGGGGACCCGTGACAAGAGGACACAGGAACTCTCTGTGCTCTTTGCAGTTTTCTGGAAATCTAGAACTGTCCTGAGATGACAAGGTTATTTGAGCAAACAAACCAATGGAAGAGGAGTGGGATGGGGAAGTGTCTGGCCGTTTAGTCATGCCAAGGAGGGGCAGGGGGACTCCGCAGGATCCCTGGGCCCCAGGTGAGGGGGCGTCCATGTCTGCAGGCGCAGAGTGTCCACAAAGGATCACGGACTCACATGAGCAAACCGAGTGTGAGAAGCTCTCCGTGTCTCTTCTGCTTGCATCCGTGGTGTCATTTCCATCTGTCCCCTGTCGATTATTGATCACAGACACACACATGTTCGACGGCAAGAAGACCTCAGAGCTCACCTGCTCCAACTGTCTCATGTGAAGGATGGAAAAGCCGGGGCTTGCAGAGTGGAAGCAACAGGCCCACGCTCAGGCCGACTTTTCCATCAAACAGAATTGTTCTCCCGGTGGCTTGTTCCCCGAGCCAGCTGATGGCAAGCCCAAGAGCAGGCCCTCTGGGGGCGGGGGGTCTTCCTCAGCCATCTAGTGCTGGGGTTGCACGTGGGGTGCCCGTCACTGCCCGTGGCAGGGCTGGGACGGACTGGCTGTCTGTCGGACATCTCTGAGGTCCTGCCCCGTCCGGGCGATTCCGAATGGCCTCTGGGCCGTGCAGTCCCCAGGCTCCTGCGTGAGCTCCCGGCCTGGCCAGCCCAGGGCCTCATCGCCCCGGTGCTCTGGCAGCTGCTTGCAGGAAGCAGCCCTGCAAACCTCGCCCTTCAGGGAAAAGTGCAACCTTAAGTGGAAGCGATGTCTTTGTCTCCTTAAATTGACAGAGATTTTCTTCTGTGAAGGAAATATACAGAAGGTAGCGAGTTGAATCTCAATTCACTGAATCTTATTAAACTGTTCTTGGGAAAAAAAAAAGATTTCAATAAAAATTTAAAAGGAAGAGAAGCAAGAATGCTACAAACTAGGAAATAAAGTGAGATGGAGCGGTAGTTCTCAGTTTGGAAGCAATCCTGTGGGGAGGCGGGCGAGTCTGTTCTTCATTTGAAAGTCTGGGCCAGGATGCTGCCGAGTGGGAACCAGCCCCGCCCAGCCTGCTCAGGGTGTGGACATGGGCCCTTGGGCGCTCCAGCGAGGGGCGAGCCCCAGTGAGGATCATGTGGACGGATCCAGACGTCTCCGTGGCGCCATCATTGCAATGTGCCCGCAGCTCAGAGGCCCCTGTGGCCTTGGCATCCTTTCCTCCCTTCCCCCTGCAGGGCCAGGGCCCAGGTTAGGACTCTGTGCAACGCACCCCAAACTGGTCTCTCCACTACCCTCCACACATCCACTTCTTGAGATAGAACCTACCAACCCTAACATTCACCTTCAGTTCAGCAGTTTGCATGTATTCACAAGGATGTCCAGCCGTCATCAGTACTCATTCCAGAACACTTTCATCGCCCCCTGAAAGAAACCCTATCACCATGAGCAGTCACTCCCTGTTCCCCCCAGCCCCAGATCCTGGCACATACTGATCTATATTCTGTCTCTACGGATATCTCTGCTGCCTCTGGGCATTTCATGTAAATGGGTCATACGACAGGAAGCCTTATGTGTGTGGCCCCTTTGACTTCACACCACGTTTTCAAGGTTCACACACGTTTTAGCACCTGTCAGTTCTCTTCTTTTCATGGCTGTGGGGGTGGACCACATTTTCTTTATCCGTCCATCAGTACTGGACGCTGGGTTGTTTCCACTTTCTGCTATTATGACTGATGCTGCTGTGAACACTCATGTACCCAGTTTTGTGTGGACGTATATTTGTACCCAAGAGTGGGATTTCTGGGTCGGCGGTAACTCTAAATCTTTGAGAAACTATCAGGCTTTTCCACAGGGGCTGCACCATTTCGCGTTCCCACCAACAATGTCTGAGCGTTGTCGTCTGCCCACATCCTCACCAACACTCGGAATTGTCTTTTTGCTTGTAGCCGTCCTGGTGGGTGTGACGTGGGGACATGTGCTTAAGGGGTCTGTGGATGCCCCAGAGTTTTCGGGGAGCTGACACCGCCTCTGCCTGCACCGTGGCCTGGCCTCCTTGGTGTGTCACACGCCAGCTCTGATGGTTAGTGGTGTTGTCGACAGCCAAGGGGCCTCCCTCCTGTGGGTGTGTGGGGTCCTCTGCCATCTTAGGACATGGCTGATGGCACCACGATGCCTTCCTGGGGTGAGAGGACCTGGGAGTGGTCCTCCGAGAACCTCTTAATCAAGAAATGAGGGTAGAATTAGGGGCCTCCCAGGGCTGTGCTGAGCGGGGTCAGATGGAAGAGCGTTCCTGGGGTC
This sequence comes from Equus asinus, assembly GCF_041296235.1. Classification (NCBI taxonomy): domain Eukaryota; kingdom Metazoa; phylum Chordata; class Mammalia; order Perissodactyla; family Equidae; genus Equus; species Equus asinus. Next base: position 110,824,779 of record NC_091794.1, on the reverse strand, counting down.
CTGTGTGGTTTCCGGGTCAGCTGGAGGGATGAGGACAGAAGCCAGTTGTTGTCCCTCATGCGGTCCTTCCAGATGTGGCTGAATCTCCTTGTGCCAAGATGCAGCCTCACCAAGGAAGTCCCCACCTGAGGCTCAGGACGGGGAAGGTCCAGATCGCACATTTGGCCGATGGGCCTGGTGACAGAGCAGAGGGTGTGGGGCCTTTGACCCCTGTAAAGAGATCAATGGTGGGTCCCCTGCAGGCCGTGGAATTGGCCCCTGACCTCCCTGTGGGAGGGGCTCTCTCAGCCCACCCTCCACCCCTGGCAGGGCCTTTCCTGCCTGCTGCGGCTGGGGTGGAGCCTCTGTCCTGACTTGGCCACCTGCCCTCCTTATTTTCCCTCTCCGAACAAATCCATCACTTTAGAAAGGAAGAACCTGGACTTGAAGAGGAGACGCAAACCCAGCTCTCGCTGCCGTTGCCATCAGTGGGGTTTCTGCGTAACAGCTGAGTGGCGTGGAAATGAGGGGGTTTCTATGGTAACCAATTACAGCTCATGATTGGTGACAAATGACAGAAATATCCTGTGTGTGAAGTTATGCTGGGGCAGGCAGGACAGGCTCAGGTGCTGCGGTTTTAATTTCCTGGGGCGATGTTTCTCCAAGTTCTGACAGCAGGCGGGTTTGCACGCGGCTGTTCTTTATTCAGCCTGCCTGGGGGGGCCTGCTAGTACCCTGCGGGCCTGGGGGGATCTGAGGGGGTCTGGTGAGGCCTGGTGGTACCTGGTGTGGCCTAGTGAGGACTGGTGAGGCCAGATGGGGCCTGCTGAATCCTGGTGTTGCCCAGTGGTGGCCACTGGTCCCCTCTGGTCTTGGGCTCCACGGCCACTTGAGCAGCGTCTCGTTTCTCCGAGGCAGCGCTCTGTCCGGTGTGCAGAGCCGTGGGAGAAGCAGAGGCCTAAAGCATCCACCCTCGGTCTCTGCGGCCTCAGAGTTGCTGCCCTTAGCTGTGCAGGGCAATTTCACCCTGACCTAAATTTCTGTGTGCAGTGATGGGGCGGCCCCAGTCCCTGCCCCGAGCCTGCCTGGCTGTGCGGGGAAATTGCACCGCGACAGAAGCCTGCGGGGGCATTAGCATAATGAGCAATTCCTAATTTTTGCAGTAAAGCACTTTCATTCTGATTAAAACGCTGGGGCCTTGTTATTTGGGGATTAGTCCTTTTTGGTAATTAGCGCTCATTAATGCAAGTTTCTTCCTTTCCACATCCTGGTGGCCGGCGGGAGCGGCACAGACCTCAGTGTCAGCACGAGAGGGTCAGCCCCACAGGGCCTCAGTGCAGACTGCGGAGGGGAGCACACACACGGACACACCCACGCCAACACTCACACACATGCCAACACACTCACCTCACAGTCACACACTGACACACACTCAAGCGCCAACACACTCACTCACACGCTGATGCACTCACACCCACTGTACGCTCAGTCTGTCACACTGACACACGCTCATGCACTGACACACTCACACATGTACTGATGCACATGGACATACCCACACAGACTCACACTGACACACAGACACACACACCAATGTGCATTTCTGAGACACACCCCATGCGCACACTCACACAGTGACGCACACACACTCACTGATTTAGTCCCTTTTCAAGTCACATGACGCCTTATACGGAAAACCTGCCAAACTTCTTCTCGCGGGCCTGGGGGGAGGAGGAGCTCTTCTGCTGCGGTTCTGTGCACCAAACCCCTCGCCCACCCCACCCACAGCAGTCACCAAGGTTCTGGGCTTGTGTCAATTTTCAGACATGATGTTGGTGACAAGCACTGACTTTGAACGCGCCTGTAACCAGGCCTCGATCCTCTGAGCTGCTGGGAGGGGAGCATGGGCCGGCTGCTAGCCTTCCACAGGTCCGCCCCCCACACCCTGCATTCTCAGGTCGCTCCGAGATCCCAGGAGGCTGCACCCTCCCCTGCAGCCCGGCCCTCACCCTCACCAGGCTCTGCAGGGTCTGCCCTGTCTCCAGCCTTCCAGGGGCTGCGGAGGTACATGAGTGGGGTTCCAAGGGCGCCTGCACTGAAGATGAATGGGGTGCGGGACCTCAGTGGGACAGGGGTGGGACGTCAGCGGGACAGGGATGGGACATCAGCAGGACAGCCCTGGGCAGAGCGGGAGCATCCAGAGACTTTCAGCTTATCCACAGCAGGTCTCAGGTTCCTGAGCAAATCCAGAGGAGGCCGAAAATAAGAAGCTTGCCCCATGTACAGCGTTTGAAAACAAGCCTGCTTCAAAATATGCATATTCGACTGAGATGCCGGGGGAGGGGAGAGGGGGGCGCACAGAGCACAGAGCACATGCGTGGCAGGGGCTCCGGAGAAGCCTGGCCTGGGCGCCCACGGGATGTCTGGCACGGTGACCCTCTGCCTCTCCAAACATCAGGAGAGGTGGCGCCCTGCTCAGAGTCACCCGCCTGGGGCTGGGGAACTTCTGTGACCTAGAGGACAGCGCCGGCTTCTGGCCCGAGGTGTAGACTGCTTTCGGGCTCTGCTGTCCCCTCGCCTTGTGTCCTCTTGGTGCCTCGGTTTTATTCTGGGTGTAAGCAAAGCAGAGAACGGAAGCCCTTTGAAGCCATCCTGTCATCAGTGGGGGGTTTTGAGGCTCGGTGTCCCTCCCGTGCAGTAGACTGTGTGTTAGTGACCAGCCGTGGGGGCTGCAAGCTCCTGGGAGGAGCCTGAGCTGCAGGCCGGGCACTGGCTCTTGCGAACACACAGTCGGGACTGTTCTTTCAAGATGCTGGTTAATAGATCGCACTTAAGGAGCCTTTGAAATGAACTAATGAAGGGTTCAGTTCCCCTCTGAAGTCAGAGTTCAAGCTCCTTACAACAAGAGAGTTTCTTTGTCTCGGTGGGGGGTGGACAGACGCCCAGGCAGAGCCCGCCCTGCGCCCCACGCTGACTGACGCTGTCTCTCTCTTCCACGCAGTTCCATGTGCATCCGCTGGCCGGGCTGCTCCCTCGGAAGCCATGCTTGGATACTGATAGCCATGTTTCAGCTCGCCATGGATCTGCCCACGTGTGAGTCCCTGGGCCCCGGCCCCGAGTTCCGGCTCCTGCCGCGGCCGCCGCACCGGCCCCCCCGCCTGTGGAGTTTTAAAAGTGGACAGCCAGCCCGGGTCCCCGCGGCGGCGTGGAGCCCCCGGCCGCCCCGCGTGGAGCGCGGTCACGGGCAGCTGCAGAGCCCCCGCACCAAGCGGGCGCACAGACCCAGGGAACAGGTGGCCACCCTGGTGCCCAAAGGGGGGCTCACCAAGCCCCCAGCTGCTGCAAAATCCAGCCCTGCCCTCAGCTCCTCCTCCTCGTCGGCAGCGTCCCCGGCAGGCAGCGGGGCCACCACGGACCAGCAGGCCCTCCTGCGGAGGGGGAAGAGGCACCTGCAGGGGCCTGGGGTCAACAGCTTCGACTTCCGAGGCAGCAGGCCCACCACAGAGACGGAGTTCATTGCCTGGGGGCCCACGGGGGAGGAGGAGGCCCTAGAATCCAACACATTTCCGGGGTTTTACGGCCCCACCACCGTCTCCACCTTCCAAACACGGAAGACAACTGTGGCCACCACGACCACCACCACCACGGCCACCACGGCCACTTCCATGACACTGCAGACTAAGGGGGTCACCGAGCCCCTGGACCCCAGGAATAGGATCCCAGTTGGGTTTAGCACAACGGAGCCTTCCACCAGTCCCAGCAAAGACAAGCCCCCGCGGATTCTGGGGGAGACCTCAGGTACGGCCCTCTCTCTTTCGGTTGGGTTCACTTGTGGAGGGGAGGGATGCTGAGCTGTACCTGCATGATGCTACCTGGTGGGAATCTGCCTTTCCCATTGGCAGAAACTAAGACAACAACGAAGGGTGAGAGCTGGGTGTGGGACCTGGGGAAGCATGGGGCGTTGTGTGTCTGTGAACTTGCACATGGGTGCATACTGGCAAATATGGTTGTGCTCTAGGAGGAGGAAGCCAGGCTGCTCTGGCTGCTGGGAGAAAAAGGGAGAGCCTCTGTCCTTAGTCGGGGGCTGGAAGTGGATGTAGTGCCCGCCATGCCCATGTTGGGGGCATCTGAGCCCCACCAGACACACGGCCGCATCTTCCCAAATGGGGGAGCTTTGTCGTCTGGGCCGGCCTTGGGAATAAGATGTGGGCACATCTGCTGAGGGAGTTAGGGGCCATGTGGGGTCTTCAAAACCTTCAAGGGTGTGGCCCTAAGGAGGAGCAACTGCCAGATTGGTCCAGAACTAGGAATCAACTTGAGCAGCAGGAGAGAGTGAGGTCAGGGATGCGGAGGGACTTCCTGTGCTGTTAGCTGAGGCTTCGTGGACTGACTCAGGCTGGGGAGTGAGTGTCTTTCCCCAGAGGCCCGTTGGGAGGTGTTTGGAGGACGCAGATCAGAGGGAGTGGCTGTGGCTCTTCTGCCTCCGTTATTCCAGGTGCATGTGGATGACTTCTTGGCTTTGACATATCTACTGCCATGTAGATACTCATTTTCCTTTCTCCTCCTTTACCTTCTCCTCCAAGTGCTTCAGAAATGCTCCTTGAAATCTCCCAGGCCGAAACTTGTCCCTTCACCAGTAGCCACTGGCATGTACTGGCTTCGTGGCCGGCTGAGGGAGAGCGCGGAGTCCGGGACTCCTGTGTTCCACCCCGCCTCCATCCCCCTTGCCTCTGTGACCCGGCCGTGGCCCCACGCCCTGCCGTGACTCCAAAGTTCACAGATCGGATCCATGCAGGAACGTCCAGGACACACAGCGGTATTTGCTGACTGCGTAAAATGAGAGGCAAATTCTGGTCATCAGCACAAAGGGGTGGGGGCTTCTTCACACCCTCCGGGGTTTGGGCTGCTGGCCCCCTACACACGGGTCCTCTTCAGAGCCAGGGGCGGAAGAGAGTTGCTCCTCAAAGATGCCACCGTTCCCCTGCGCTCAGTGTCTGCACTAGAGTCTGCATCCTGGCCGGCAGGCAGGCACGGCCGGTAGTTGGACAGGTTTTCGTGGAGGGGGTGGCCTTTGTTCCATGACCTACTTCCTTCCTTCACCGGACGAGAGAACCACAGTTTTCATTCTGAGCTCTCTTCCCTAGAGAGCAACATATCTGTGAAAGCAAACCCAGCTCCATCTCCTTGCCGGCGGTCAGGGGCTGGGCCCCTGGGTGGACGCGGTGAGCGGGAGAGGACCAGGGGAAAGGCTCTGCGGGCTGCGCGTAGGCCACCTCCCTCCGAGCCTCCTTCCAGAATCTACAGACACACAAGTCCTGCGGTTCATCCGCTCTGTGCCAAGCTCCCTCGAGCAGTTCACAAAGCATTTGTTTTTACCTCAATAAACTCACAAGCCATCATCATAATAGAATTTAGTGCTGCATTCGCTTACTGTCCTCTCCTCTGCATACGTCACTTACTCTGTAGACACGGATGAGAAAACAGGTTCCCATTTATTCCAAATTACATTTGTTATGACTAAGTTAGACGCCCGGGACAGCATTATAAGGCTTAGCAAATTAATTCACAGTACATTGGATGTCGCTAATCCGACTCGACAGATGCTTATCTTGGAAAAGATTTATGGTTCTTCATAATATAATCTGGTGCTACATTAATTTGTTTAGCAAAACAAATTTAAAAGGGGGAAAATATGTGCATTTGCTTCTAATGCAGAGAAATGTTAATTCTGGGAAGTGATGCTGGATGCTGAGAAGGGACAGCCAGCAGTCCTTTGGCTTCCAGGCCAGGCAAAGGGGAGAGAGAAGACGTGGAGATGATTCTCCTAACCGGGTTCATCAGAGCACAGCTGGTCCTACATAAGGGCCCCGAGCCCGGTGCACAGAGAGCCCAAGCAGGATCCCCCCGAGTCCGCGTCGCCCCTGCAGCATCCGATGTAGACCTGGGCCCCTGAGTCTCTGTGAGCATGACCACTACCCACACTTCTCAGAGCAAATTTCAGGCAGTGAGCGTGGTCTTGGGGATCCCAGTGCTGCAGTCCGGGAGGCTGTGCATGCTGCAGTTAGCAGTGTGTGCTTCCAGCCTGCAGATCTGCATGTGAATCTGGGCTCTGCTGCATGTTGCCGTGTGACCCTGGGCAAGGTCTCTTCTCTATTGGCTTCATTTTCTTCATCAGCAAAGTAAAGCTTAGAAATGTCTCTCCTCTACGGTTGCTGTGAAGACTCAGTGAGTCAACACAGCGTACAAGCCATGGGGCCTGGCACCCAAGACTCCACCATACACGCCAGTTTTTATACCCAGCAAGAGTGACTCCAAGGAGAGGGTTGCAGGTGTCAAGGGCAAGTGTGCCCCCAGGGAATCTTGTCATCTTAGACACACCCAGCTTTGCCCACTCATTGCTGGGCCACATAAAGTCTGGAATTAGGGTTTTAGAAAGTGCTATGGAGAATTCATTGTCAGTTCTGCTGTCCAAGGAGGGATGTCTGGAATCAAAGCTTGGAAGTTGCGAGTTTTATTTTTGCTTCTGTAGAGAAATGTTTAGAAGGGGTGTGTTATGTCTTCTTGTCTGTCTGTAGCAAAGGCATTGCTGGGCATGGGAGGGCAGGTGGCTGGTGATTTGGGGCATTCTGAAATCCCTCAGGGGTCAACATTACGTGGAATACCTGCTGGAATTGTTAAAGGGCCCCTCTTGCAGGAATCACCCTGCAAGGGAAGTGACTGGGAAGTCCCTCTTGGTTTTAATGTAGTGCTTGAGAGTGCCCCTGCCTCCCTTCAGATTCCTGGCCTCACTTGTATTAGCCGGACTTAGGTCACTTGCTTGTCCTCTCTGTGCCTCAAAGGGAATTACAGAATTAACCGTCTCACAATGTTGTAAAGATTAAGTGAGATAGTGCATGCCAGGTGCTCAGTGCCTGACACATAAAAGCTGCTCAATACGTGTTTGCTGCTGTTAATATAATAATGATGATGATGGTGGTGATGATGAAAGTGATGAGGATGGCAGTGGTGATGTTGATGGTGATGATTTTGGCAATGAAGGTGATGATAATGATGGAGCAGACGATGATGGAGATAATGGTGATGATGGTGATGATAATGATGACAGTAATTATGATGATGGAGATGATGGTGGTGGTGATGGTGATGATGATGGTGGTGTACATGATGATGTTGATGGTGATGATGTTGGTGATTAAGGTGATGATGATGGAGCAGATGATGATGGAGATAATGGTGGTGGTGGTGATGATGGTGATGATGATGATGATGGTGATGGTGATAATGATGATTGTTGTCTTTGTAATGATCTGCTCCACCAGCTTGCAGCTCCATTTGCTGCTCCACTGTGTGGTCCTTTGATGAGGTCCCACGTCCTCATCCCTGACCTTGGTGCTCCATGCAGAGGTGTAGGTGGTGCTAGCCAGGAACCACTCAGAATGGAAAATCACCTGGCTCAGGTTGCCCGAGGCACTGAGCTCCAGCCTCGCCCAGTGCTGGCAGAGGGTGAGTGTCAGATGGGTCAGAAGTTCACTTAAGGTCGAGAGACGAGGGCTCCCCACAGCGAAGTGCCATCCTTCTGTGACAGCTCTCTTGCGGCTTGTGTTCTGAGTCTGGAATGACAAAGTCTCCTGGGAGAAAAACAGAAAGTCATTTCCTGGGCTTTAATCTTAAAACCCACAAAGGGAGCTGTGGGGAACGCAAGCCGGCTGGCTGGGTGGCTGCCTTTGCCTGCTGTGGGACCTGCTGGGCCGCGGGCACTCGCACACTGCCAGTGCTCTGTAAGCGTCTCCTGCACCTGACCTTCTTAGACCCTGCCCGCTGGCACCTCGGCCCCGACACTCTCCGGCCTGTAGACGCATCTGGCACTTTCTTCAACAGTTCATGTCCCTGACTCGGAAGGTGCCCCCCTCAGAAGGGGCCAAGAGGCCCTTTAGATCCCATTGTCATTCAGGATTGGTTCCCACTTGGATCAATCACGTATTAGTGACACCCAGCTGCTCAAGGATGCGAAGGCTCAGATGTCATCCCAGTCCTGGTAATTTTCACATTGAAATTCATTCATGCGTTTCCAAGGATGATTTCCAAGTTGCTTTGTCCTTGTCACCAGGAGGCCCTCAGTGTCCTTTAGGTGTGTCCCTCTGTAGGCACGAGGGATGGGCGGGGGTCGTCTCCTTGTGCTCTGTCGCTCGGCTGACCTGCGTAGCGCTGCAGCCTTGGGCGCAGGGCTCAGGGGATGCGCTGTTTTCTCTGTGCAGGATCAGATCTGAGTGGAGGGCGTGAGATGCCACCCGGTTGCGGGAAGGGGACATGCTCCTCCCCTCTGCTGGCAGCTGCGATGGTGGTTTCGATGCTGAGACCTTTTTAATTAACTGGCTGGCTGTTTGCTACCAGGGAAGTGAATCTGTCCTTAATTTAAAGATATTTGAAGCAAATGACTCATGAACTTCAAAAGTTTTGAGTGGCTTAATTGGGATAAAAGCGTCAAGGAACAAATGAGCGTTCGGAGCTCCGCTAAACGTTCGATGCTCTGTAGTGGGCAAGGCTGGCCCGTAGGGTCTTAAGTGGGGCCTTCTGAATGGATGTGGTCTCCATGTCCCGCCGGCTGTGGCCCATCCTGCCGGCTGCGGTTTCGGATGACGACCTGTCTGGGGATCGCGTGTGTCTGCCGACAGCTCTCTGGCCCCGTCCGGCCTCCCAGGGCGCTCCTCTGCCTTTGCTGAGCAAAGCTGTGTTCACACCCAGCGGGTAAATGAGCTCCGACTCATTAAGGCCAGCCTGGAGTTCTGGGGAGGGCGCATCGCGGCTGTCTCTGGTTCCCTTTCTCATGCTCCTCGCTCACACTTACCGCAGTCAGTGCTTCTTCAGCGCCTTTGTTTCCCCCAGGCCTCATTCTCCTTCTGAGAGCACGTCAGGGATCAGAAGGTTCTTGAATTCCTGCAGAACCTCGGCATCTCTCCCAGCGCACTTTCTACCTGGGAGCCTCGAGCTCGACTCACCTGCCTGGGCCCCGCAGAGCTGCAGGGAGGTCCGAGCTGGAAGTCAGTCTCCTCCGGGGGTGACGACTGGGGCCACGGCTATTCAGGTCTCAGGTGTCCGGGAGCTGCTGGGGCCACACACACCCCTGGAGAATGTGTCTTCCTTACGTCCGGCGCTTCAGTAAACGCTGGACTGATAACAGATCCGTTTGATAAACGGTGGATTGAATTTATGATTTTCATCCCCTCACAGGGAAATGCTTCTAAGTGTTGAGATTAAATATTAGACAGAACATCATTTTTAGAATTTTTATTTGGCTATGTTAAGAGGGCCGACTGTACAATTCCTGGCTGCTGATCAGTTGCACAGGGAACATCAACTCCGTACTTAGTTGAATTAAACACTGCATCTTGGTTGGAGGAGGGGGCGGGGGATGGAAAGCCCAGCCCCTTGCCCTCTTTTCAAGGAGTTTAAAATCTAGTGGGAAAGCCAGACAGGTAAGGACAGATGCTCGCACAGGAGAGAATTGACAGTTAAGGACAGAAGAGGAAATGTCACAGAGCCACAACTTAGGCAATGGCATAATTGTTATTCTGGAAACGTGGATCAGAGCAGGAGGGGCTGTTCCAGGTGGGAAGGGAAGGCTCAGCCAGGCTCGGTGAGCAAATGAGTCCCGAGGGTGAGGATGAGGTGCAGGGGAACAGAGGATCGGGGGGAGATACTGGGTGGGTGACAGGGCTGAGCGCCAAGCAGGAGGCCAGAGCTCCCACCCAGAGGCCTGGGCGGCAGAGGGAGCAAGCAGGCAGCCCCCCGAGACTCAGTCTCCTTGCCTCTAGAACAGACGCTGGATGAGAAAACCCTTGAGGGCCCTCCTCTAGTTCTGCACTGCCGTGGCCCTGCGTTCCTTCTGCCCGTAGCTAGAAAAATGGCTTTGGCGTGACTTCCCTCTTGGTTTTGTCATTAGTGACATTAGCTGGGAGCTTTGCCCCCACTCCCTTCCAGCATCAACAGTCTGAAGTCCTGGCTGGGGTGGGGGCAGGAGCCCAACGGGTCCTGTGCCCTGGCCAGCTCTGGGGGCAGCAGGGCAGACAGCTGCGGACTGGACGTCAGAGCTGCCTTTTTGGGGGAGGAGTCGCCCTTTCCCTGAGCTGGGTGAGCCCCTCCCTCGGCCCCTGCCCGCGAGCGGCCCCGCATCACAGGTGTCTAACTCGAAAGGGCCCCACTGAAGCTACCTGTAGGAGAAGCGGCGGCAGCACCCTTGCGGCAGGTGGGTTCCCCTGAAGCTCCAGCGCTCCCCGGCGGCAGCCGCCAGCTCCGGAGACTCAGCCAAGATCACGGGCAGATGCGTGATGGGCGTGCCATATGGTCAGACGGGAAGACGAGGCCTCGGGTCTTTGCTCTCGATGTGGTTCAGTGAATCTCCGCCTTGAAGTCTGTCGCTGGGAGGTAATGACCAAGCAATAATAGAGGAGTAAGTTTCCCTTTCTAGAAGTTTCTTCCGGCAGTGGAGATGCCGAGCATGTCACAGGAGTGGAGGCTCAGACTCTCCCCACATAGGTGACCGACATATGGGACCTGTGGGGGACGAAGCTGCCCCTGCCTTGACCCGGACCTGGCCCAGGCCCTGGTTGCCCACTGACGCTGGACAGGGAGGGTGCTTGGCTGTGCCATGTGACTTTAGGGAGTCCTGGCTTCTTTGCCTGAAGAACTGGGAAATAATTTCTACCTCGCGGGGTCGTTTGAGAATTGGCCATGTTAAGCCAGGGGGAAGCTGAGCAGACAGAGGGTGTCGGTCAGAAGGCCCAGTCCACGCACAGTCCACCTTGCTTTGCGGCTGCGTTGGGGGGATGGAATAGCACTTGTGCTGTCTCCCGCAGCACCCTCCTGAAAGGTATTAGGGTCAGGACATGCAGTTGCCCGGCCAGAGCTGTTCTAGTTGTTTTGTGGCTTTTCTCTGCCCTGGAAAGCTTCAGACAGTCACACCTACCCCAGGAAGCCATCAGCTGACACCGCCCCCCCCCCCCCCACCGTAATGTGCCAGATCAGCAGCAACCCCCCGCATGTGGTTTGTGAGAGCCCCGTCACAGGGGTCCATACCTGGGAGGGGATGGGGGGAGGCCTGGAGTGGTCAGTCTGCACGTCCTTTGCAAGGGGACAGCTTCCTCTCTCTAGGCCCTCCCCTGCACACACGCCCCTCCCTTTAAGTAGCCTGAACATCACTTTCCAAGTTGCCAAGCACAGGCTCCACTTGTCATCTTCTCAAAAGCTCCCATGGAAGGGACAGTGCTGACACTGGGGGAGGCTCATCACTGGTGAGTTGGGGGCAGGCGGGCCTGGACGCAGCTCTCCTCACCCCCGACCGGGGCCCTTTTCACGCAGGGCTGCCGGAAGCTTCAGGACATCTTGGGTGGGGGCCTAAATCCAAGAGGAGGCTGATTTCCTTATTCACTTGCAAGTTCTTGGTGTAAGTCCAGTATATGACACTTCTCTATCTTCTTGGGCCTTCTAGAAGCTCCAGGGGGCCTGTCTGTCAGCAGAGCCCATGCCAAGGTGGGTGGGAGAGTCAGATGCCCCACCGTGCGATTTCACATGCTATCCAGAAAGGCCGGCAGCTTGGGCCCCAGCCAGGACTCCATGGATGTGTCCTGGGACCCAAGGCAGAGCTGCTGAGAGATGCACATCTGGTCCCCATCACTATTCCCACCTCCGCAAGGAGAACTCCGTGTCATCGGGCGGGGTGGGTGGGGGCAGGAAGAAAGGCCACGAGGATAGAGGCCACTGGAGAATGCTGAGTTGGATGAAGACTGCCAGGGAGCAGGAGGAAGACAGGCCAGCCCAGCACCTGGAGCGGGCTTCCTGGCCATCCAGAGCCAGGGCCTGCGTGTTATTTATAATACATATTTGTGAGGCCCCTCTACTCACTCCCGAGGCACCTTTTCATAGAACATATAAGCTGCCTCAACCACTGGTTCTGGAAACTCATATCGTGCCCCAACTGTAATCCAGAGGACACAGGAAGGAGAGTAGCTTATGGCGAAGGCTGACCTGCGCTCGTCTTCCACAGACGGTGTGATGAGACAGTCACAGGCTCACCCCGCCGTGTGGCATGAGCAGGAGCTTGATGGCAACACCAGCTGAGATGGTGTATCATCTGGGCAACGAGGGCAGGTGACCTTCCAAAATGGTGAACAGCTCTTGGTGTTGTTTGGGACAAAAATAATAGCGCCTTCTTTTGATGTACATAGTGGTTGTGTTCTTGGAAACTTCGGTGCCTATTAAAACCTTGCAAATTGCCACAACTAGAAGGACCCACAACTACAATATACAACTATGTACTGGGGGAATTTGGGGAGAAAAAGCAGAAAGAAAGAAAAGGAACCTTGCAAAAAACACTCCGGGTTCATACGTGGAACGGGAGGAGGCTGTCCGGGCTCAGGGTGGTTGTGGCAGGAACGCGGGACACCACGCTCAGAAGTGGCACGGGACAGAGGGCCATCTGTGGGTGAGCACGTCCCTTCTCTGCTCTGCAGAGCAGGTCGCATCCTGGCCCTACTCAACGAATGTCAGTCACTGTGACAACCAAATATGTCCCCCACATTCCTAGATGTCCCTTGCCCCCGAGAATCCCTGCTCTAGTCCTGGACGTTCCAGGGGCAACCCTCCACCCAGGGTTAGTCCTGCCCCTTTCCTTTACCTGAATACTGTGCATGTAAGGCCAGCCTCCATCTGTGTATGAGTTTCCTGGGGCCAAGGTAACGAATCGCCACGAGCTGGGGGTCTTGAAACAACAGACGTTCATTCTCTCACAGTTCTGGAGACCAAAAGTCCAAAATCAAGATGTCGGCAGGGCTGCACTCTCTCCAAGAGCTCTAGGGAAAGATCTTTCCTGCCTTTTCCAGCTTCTGGTGGCTGCAGACATCTCTTGGCTTGTGGCCACATCACCCCAACCTCTGCCTCCATCTTCACATGGCATTTTCCCTCTGTGTCTGTGTCTCTCCTCTTCTTACAAGGACACCAGCCATTGGATTTAGGGCCCACCCAGATACTCCAGGAAGGTCTCATCTCAAGATCCTTATCTTAATTACATCTGCACAGATCCTTTTTCTAAGTAAGGTCACATTCACAGGTTCCAGGGGTAGGACATGGGCATATCTTTTGGGGGGGCTGCCATTCAACGCACTACAGTGGGAGGAGCTTTTGTCAGCCGTGGCTGGGGGTCTGGAGTGCCTGGGGTTTTCTCCGGCAGAGGCTGGGGGAATTGCAGGTCCTCATCCTACCCCCAGGGCCGCTAGTGCTGGAGAAAAAGCAGACCTGAGGACCGTCTGAGACTGACCCTCACTGTTGCTGGCCTCCCCACCGCCCACAAGTCCAGAGCTGCCCAGAGGCCTTGGGAGCCACTGGGGTTTGGAGAAAATGAAACCTTCCTTTGTATAAATTGAGCTTCACGAATAGGTCAGAGATCAAAATGCTTGGCCTCTCACTGGCCTCGCCCTCTATAGATCTATCAGTCATTCACTTGAAAGTGTTTATTGAGCGCCTATGATGTCCCAGGTGCTGTGGTTACATCAGAAGGTAATACACACCCAGTCCCTCTTCCCTCTGGGGGCAGCAGACAGACCCTCCCACCCCCGCATACAGATGTAAATAAGCCAACTCCAGGTACGGAGGTGTGGGAGGAGAAGGTACCCAGGCTGGGGCGGGTAAGTATGGCCGCGGGAGCCAGGGCCCCCGAGGAGCTGGCATTTGAGACCTGAATGATAAAGAAGAGGGAGGCAGGGAGCTGAGGTGGAAAGAACATGGCGGGATAAGGGACAGAAGGACCCTGGTGTGGCCTATCACTTGAATCGGAGTGGGCAAGGTCAGAGCGCTGGGCTGCGGCTAGGCCCCAAGGGTGGTCTGAGGGAGTCGTGAGGGCTCTGGGTTTATTCTGAGTGTGTTGGGATAAACAGAGTGATGTGGTCCCGTCGATGCTCCTGAGGGCTCTGGAGGACAGTCCATGGGAGGAGGACAAGAGGCAGTGGGCTGGGAGCAGGGGTGATGGTGGGAATCCAAGGGAGAGGTGGAAGTGAAGGAAAGAGAACAATCTAGAAGGCCTCCCAAGTCTTTGGTCTGAGCAACCTGTGTCTTCAACTGCAAGTGGTGCCTTTGACCGAGATGGGGAAGCTGGGGTGGGCGCAGATCAGAGAGCAGTCAGCAGCCCCTTTGGGCCACGTTGAGTTTAAGCTGCCGTGTTAGCTGCTCCAGAGGGGATGTCTGTGGAACTCCTGGGTTTGTGAGTCTGCAGCCGGGGAAGGGCCTGGCCTAGGGTGGAGATTCAAGAGCCATCCGGTGTCTAAGTGGTGTGGAAGGTCAAGTGGACCTGGAGGGGGTGTGGACGGCATGAGAGAGGGATGGAGGACAGGCCCTGGAGAGTTAGCTAAGCATGAGACAGGGTGCCCAGGGAGGGGAAGCAGAGGGCGGCCCCGTGGGAGCCTGGAGAAGGAAGGGTCTCTCCAAGGGGGAGGAGGAGGGAGGGGAGAAGCGGGGGTGGGGGGGGGAAAGGAGCAGGGGGAGGGGAGGAGGAAGGGATGAAGTGGGGGGCCGAGTGGTCCATGTCAGAGCTCCTGGGAGGCAAGAGGGATGAGCACGAGGTACCCATCACCTTCGTCCTTGTCAAGGTTAGGCAGTCGGACGCTGGATAAGAGAAAGCCCCCTGGAGGGGAGTGGAGGAAGAGGTGGGGCGAGCGAGTGGAGGCCGTGGGGGAGCCTGAGATTTTGAGGAGTTTGGTCTGAAGGAGATTGGGGATGCACAGGGTAGAGGACTACAGAGGGGAGAGAGTTTTTCCTGGGGTTTTCTTTTTTTTGAGGAAGATCAGCCCTAAACTAACATCAGTGCTCATCTTCCTCTACTTTATATGTGGGACCCCTGCTATAGCACAGCTTGACCAGTGGTGCGTAGGTCCGAACCCAGGATCCAAACCGGTGAACCCTGGGCCACCAAAGTGGAATCTGTGAAGTTAACCCCTGCACCACTGGGCCGGCCCCATTTGCTGTTTTGTTTTGTTTTGTTTTGCTTTGCTGGTTTTTAATGAGGGCGTGTTGAGGTGTGTTGGCCTGCCAATGAGAATGGTCCAGTAGAGAATGAAAATTGTTGATGGAGGGGAGAAGAGATATTGTGGAAGCAGAGTCCTTAAGGAGACAAAGAATTGGCCCTAAGTCTGTTGAAAGGCCGACATCATGCACAGTCAAGCTACGCAGGACAAGTGGGGCTTGTGGTCGAGAGAGCGAGAGGCATCCGTGAGGATGTGCGTCTGGAGCCCTGCCTGATCCCACGGCAGATGTTTCTCCTTCTCGCTGGTGAGGATCTAGCTCGAGCGGTCAGTGCCCATGAGGGACACGGAGGAGGTGCTGCCCTCGCAGGTGGGGACTGACAACAAGCAGGTAGATGGAGGGCGTTCCCGATGGCCATGGCACCTGCAGAGAGTCAGACCAAGTGATGGGGTTGGTGGGGTTGACTTCGGCGGGGTCGAGGAGGGCCCCTTGGAGGTAGGTGTGCAAGTGAGGCCTGACCGGAGGGAAGGAGGTTGCTGGGGAGGATGCGGGCCTGGGGCCTTCCTGGCAGGAGGGAGGCCAGATTCTGGAAGAGAAGGAAGGAGGTGGTAGGGCTGGAGCTCATGTCGGAGGGGGGTGCACGCGGTGGTCCTGGTCAGGAGCAGGAATTTGGTGTCTCCCTGAGTTCAAACAGGAGCTGTGGGAGGGCAGTCCGAAAACATGCAAGCTGCTTCTGCCCCACTGGCCTTGGCAATGCCCTGGGCCTCACCTGTGACCCCTCACCTGGTGAGGTGAGCTCGGTGTCCCCACCTGGTCACCTAACGGGTCAGTGGAATCTCAAGAATGCGTCCTAGACTGCACCCTGCACCAGTGCCTGCACCCCTCCTCCAGGCCTTGCAACCCCACCTGCCCGAGTCGGAACTGGTTCTTGGGCAAACCCCACCAGGTGCACTGAGCGTCCCAGGCGTTTTCCCCACCTTCTGTCAGCCCCTTCCCAGGTGTGGGGAGCGACCGTGGGAGCACACCCTTTAACAGCCTTCTCCAGCCACACCAGGACTGGCCTTGCTCCTGGCGGAGGTGCTGAGTCCCTCATTCTTCCCTCTGAGGCCCAGGCTTTATTGGCAGTGAACGTTCCGTGGGCCTCCATGGGGACGTGGGCCGACATTCAGGGTGTGCGGACCCCAGACCCAGGGCTGGCCCTGCATCCAGAACCCCCATCCGTGGTCTCTGCTTGTCCTCAGAAGACTGGGAGCCCCATCGGCTAGGTGGAGGGCCGCCCCACCATGGAGATTAGGCGGAGTGCCTGTTCCCAAAGGCTCGGGAGACACGTGTAGCAAGGCCACAACGTTCTGGCTGCCTTTGATGGCTCAGTGGGTGCTGGGGACCTGCTAGTGCCTCCCGGCCGTTATTAGGAAAATTGAAGCATCTGGGCTGGTCATGGGGGCTGCCACTTAATGGAGAACAGACACTCTCATCTTGCTTGGCGGTACCCAGCCTTCCATGAGGTGGGTGCCATGTAGGGCAGAGTGGAGACTGCGGCGAGGAGAGGGAGGCAGGAAGTTTTCACATTTCCTAAGCTACCCTGAAAACCCATGCCTGCCATCCTTCTGGCCCCTTCCCAGCTTTCCCTTCCCATCAGCAGTTTACCCTTGGGGCAGCCGGGCTGTTGGTCACTGTTGGGACACTTAAAATCCCCATCCACGCCCCACCGTGGCGAGGTGCCCCTCTGGCTCCTGTGTTAAGAATTTGGCAGCCTAGAAGGAGAGGAGGCCTCCTGGGATCCCTCAGCTGGAGCGGCCGCCTCCCCTCCCCGCCCCTCTTCCCATGGACTCCCATACCTCTAGACCCCTGGATTCTTTGTCCCCATCTCCTGGCCTCACCGTGACTCCCCTTGTTTTATAGTCACTTTTCTCAGATGTCTGGCCTCCCTGCCCCCAACCAGTGCCAATAACAGCGAATCTCAGCTTTGAGCCCAGCACTTTCTGTGGGTGACCACCCAGCCTCGGAGCTCCCTCAGGGACAGGAACAAACCTCTCACCCCAAGTCCCGCAACCCCTGTGCCCCCAGCATAGCGCCTGGCCCACAGCTCGCCCCACATCAGCTTTGTGAACAGTGTGAAAAAGGCAGCTTCTGGGCTTAGAGACAGCTGTGGGGCGGGGTCATCAGGCTGAAATGCCATGCAGGTCTTTAGGAGAGACAAAGGAAAAGAAAAGGAGAGACAGGGTAACGATGTTCCTGCTTTTCAAAGTCGCCAAAGCCCAGCCTGAGCAAGGGGGCTTCTGCTCCTGCTCGGA